>NC_054485.1:48950423-49285862 GCF_017639515.1 Carcharodon carcharias | reverse complement strand
CCATTTTAATTGTGTCAAAATGATATTGAGATCCAAGTTATATCATAGAACCTAGAAATATGTGGTATTAATGAGGCTCCTACCTGCCTGCAGCAAGAGCCTCAACCCTTGAAAGTTGGTGAAGATAAAATATTGGATAGTGGGAAAGGAGTAACCTAGAACTAGTAAATTAGCTCAAAAGATGTTATTCCTCCCATACAGTTCCCACTGGGGAGATGGAACTGAAATTTTACATGTGCTCTCTTACATGTTTTTTTCTTGTTTTTTTCTCTATTCTTCTGTCTCTTACTCCATCTCGTTACTTGTTGTAACTGACAATTTAAAATCACAGACAAGGTGGCAGAGAGCATATGACAAGCAGCTATCAATGTACAGACATCTGTCTTGACATCAGCCAGAAACCATTTAGAAATTCAGTGGGACTCTGCCTTTAACTTGGTTTCATATGAATCTGTAACTAACAAATCATGGTCTATACCATCTCTGTGAATTATGGACACAAGCTGCACAGAAATGAGCACGCAGAATTAAAATAGATTTTTTTTTTACCTCATTGCCTAAATCATTACCAGAAGCTGTAATAAGCATCAAATTGAACCATTAGTGATGTGTATTGTACATACACCCATTAAAAGTAAAGATACACAAGTTTGCATTTTAATACAATTTTCTTTGAGTCAGTTCCATCTGCAAATAGATGTTCTGTAGCAAATCAAGACAATTTGAAGCCTTGTTGACTTTAATCTTAAAAAGGACAGGCAGTGAAGATGTTATGTGGTTTTCTGCAACTTCAAATGAAGGTTAGAGAATTGCTTTTTTTTGAGTTTGTGCAATAAATTTGAAACTACATGTGGAAAGGGGATTGTTTCACAAAGTATACTACTGTACAATTGCAGGTCTCTTTTTCTTAAAAAGCATCTTGCAGAAATCTCTTGATGCGTTTAATTCCACCAAACTGATTCCTTGGGCAGGATTTTCCTGCCCAGGCACTGGTGGTATCATTGCTGGTGGGATGGGAAAATTTGGAGAGCCGTTAAAAGTCAAGGGCCAGGATTTTCCACTTTCGATCGCAGCAGGCATGGGAGCTAAATCTTGCAAGGAGGCCCAAAACCGGTTTTATAACGATATAAAACGAAGACATGATTGTGCGCTTCAGCCATCAATAGTGGGCCATGTTTCCTGCTGCTGAATGTCACAAATGTCAGCATAAATCAGCATCTCATTATGAATTCTGTTGCAGGGTCATGAGGACTCGAAACGTCAACTCTTTTCTCCTCCACCGATGCTGCCAGACCTGCTGAGTTTTTCCAGGTAATTCTGTTTTTGTTTTGGATTTCCAGCATCCGCAGTTTTTTGTTTCTTATCTCATTATGACATCTTGCCGAATCATCCTTCCATGCTGGATTAAGAGCCCATGTCAGCGTGCAATTAGAACAACGTGCTTCAGAACAGGATTTAAACACTGTGCAGCTGGCGACTTGCATTTCGCTCCTAACCCTGAAGTGAGTTCACATACCTTGCATCGTGCAGCGCTCTGCAGGGATCAGTGCCAGGCTTCGCAGACTGCAGTGCATCCATCTCAGGGGAAGTCTCAAAGCAGGTCTCTACAGATACTACAGCAGCATTAAGGCGGGGGTGAATTTTGTTGTGCTGCAGGGCAAGGGTCCAGTGGGAAAGGGGCCAGACAAGACTGAGGGAAGAGAAGGGGCTGCAGGGCAAGGGCTCCACTAGGGACAATGAGCGGGGAAGGTTGCACTGAGACACATGACTGGGGGACGGTGAAGGGCACTATAGGGCCACCCAACTGAATTGATAGTTCCAAAATGAGGGCAGAGGCACAGCTGAGACAGTTTAGCAGCCGTTCAGTTGACTTGCAGGGAGTCAGTAAAGTGAAGCAATAAGGCCCATTCATGCAACACTGATCCCTCAAAGTGGCAAATGATTGTTCCCATAGTTTTAACCCCTTGTTTGTAGCCTTCAAATTCACCAGAGTATAATGGAATGCAGAACTACTGGGTGACTGGAGAACCCCCTTGGAAATGTGCCCATGTACCACTCATAGAGGAGAAGCCTCTGGACTCCCTAAATGAGTCTCATGTACTCACTGAACATTAACCCTCATGTTTAGTCCAAACAGCTCAGTCTTGGGAGTGCAGGTAATGATGATCCCAGCACCTGAGCTGAAAGCAGAACATCCAGTCGCCTGGCCGAAGCTGTCACCAGTTGGTCATGTGGGCTGGGGTTTTGGTGGGGGAGGGTTAGTGATGAACATTCATGCGCACCCCGCACTGGGCGTCATTTCAGGGGCCAGTGCTCTCTGGCATGTGTGAAAAGGCCTTGAACCCACAATCACAGACCGAAAGTGGACCTTTGGCAACAAATGCTGACTCTTACTTGATTCTCATTGATACCTCATTGAGGAGACCATCAGGAGCTTGGAGCCTGGTGTTATTGCTGCCTGCTTATTGCATATAGGCAGGAGAGAAGAAGGAGAAGAATGCAACAGAGGCACCTGCCTCGCCAAAGGGAGGAGCAGGACCCTCAAGACCAAGGGGTCCTCCTCCGGACGTAGAGGATAATTCTCAGAGAGCTGTAATTCGTAGCATCTTGCTAGACCCAGGGTGTATACATGTCACATGTGTTATCTGCAGATGAGTGAGAACCAGTCTCACCAATGCCTCCATATGTCAAAGGATCTGGTGACTCACATTTGCCACATTCTGCAGTATTTGGTACCACGGAGACTTGGAGGGCATCCATTGCCAGTGGCTATGAAAGGAACCGGCCCACTCATCTTCTACGCCAGTGGCTCCTTCCAGGACTCCACTGGGAACCTGTGCGGCATTTCCCAAGTGTCCACCCACAAATGCATCCAAGAGGTCACAGATGCCATTTTTGCAAATGTCCACAATTTTGCCACTTCAACAGAGATTAAACAAGCCAGGATGCAAGAGCACTGGGCTTTGCACAGCTTTCCGGTTTCCCACAGATGCAGTGTGTTATCAACTGCACTCATGGCTGTAAAAGCTCCCTGGCAATAGGCAGTCCAGGAGGTCAACAAGAAAGGCCACCACTCACTCAGTGTGCAGCTTGTGTGTGATCATAACAAACTTATCATACAGGTGTGCGCCAGATTCCCAGGTAGCATCCACGACTTGTACATCCCAAGTAATTCTAAAAACCCTGAGATCTTCGAGGGACCACACAGGATATAGGGTTGGCTCCTCAGGAACAAGGGTTACCCGCAAACGAGGTGGCTGATGACAACCATGCAGTGGCCTCAGACTCCTGCAGAGTGAAGGTACAATGAGGCTCATGCAGTAACCCGGACATTGGTGGGACACTCTACAGGGATCCTGAAATTGCAATCCCGCTGCCTGTGCAGGGCTGGTGGAGTGCTGCAGTACACTCCCCAGAGT
The DNA here is from genome assembly GCF_017639515.1 of Carcharodon carcharias. NCBI lineage: Eukaryota > Metazoa > Chordata > Chondrichthyes > Lamniformes > Lamnidae > Carcharodon > Carcharodon carcharias. Next base: position 49,282,443 of record NC_054485.1, on the reverse strand, counting down.
GTCTCACGCATCATTGTAGCTTGCTGCACGCTACACAGCCTGGTGCTACAAAGTGGGGAGGACTTCGCAAATGACAGAATAGAGGAACTGCATGTCTCCTCCAACGAGGAGGACCTTGAAGGGGATGATGGTGATCAGGTCTTGGAAGCTGAGGATGCAGCAAAGAGGCTATTGCATGGGCCAGACAAGGCAATCATGCTTGTGAGTCCCTCATTGCCAGCAGATTTAAGGAGGAGGATGATGGGATAAGTTGAGGATCCTCCTGGACAGGTCTCCTCCATCATGGGCCAGCATGACCACCAGCATAAGCTACTCCTCTAATTTCACCCATGAATTTCCAGATGACAGTGCATCATTGCACAGAACGCTCACATAGCCCCTGATGCTGTGAAGGATGAGCAAGCCTCCAGGCCATGTGTCCATGCTGAGATGAGGTGCTACTTGGAGGAAGGCATTCTGGCATCAGTCATCAGAAAGTGCTGCCTTTTCACATGTCCATCCAGCATCCCAGTCGCAACAGAACCTTGCAAGACGCAGGGGCATTTGCACGATACTCAGTGACCTAGTGCCTGCATGCCTTCAGTCTGGCAAGACTCCTCATTCATCAGAACCAACGCAGCTATGCACAACATGTTACATCAATGGATGGTGACACAGAAACATAACACTTGGGACAAGGCAGCTGATGAAATACCGCTGCTGTGACTGCATTTAGAGATGATTTGGCCAGCTGTGGTACACTCCCCACAATGACAGTGACATCCGGCGGTTTAAGTTATGGAGCCTGAGCTGCATTTCTCCTAACCCTACTATGGAGGTGGAGCACCTGAGCATAATGAGATCAGACACTTGGCTGCCTGATATTGAGATGCCTCCTCTTAGACACAACCAGTGTGCCCTCATGGCCAGACCTGGCCCTTGCAAAGTCCAACATGATCAGAGAATATGAAGCACTCAAGGACATGCGTCAATGCCAATGAGGAGCACTGTTTTACTTCATCATATATTCACTCCTATCCCTTTGCATCCCTCCACCCTTTCTGAAGCAACGATGTGTGATTCCAGAGCATGCTTAAAGCTGTTCTGGAATCCAGAAATCATCATTTGGAAATAGCATCAGTAACCTCAGTAAGACGATGGGACGCACATTGCTGTCTACCATCTTTGTGGCCAGTCCCTCTCCCACAATAGTCACAGCTACAGAGACACTTAAGTTGGACATCTCAGTGCCTGCACACAAATGTGCGTGCCATTACTTCATCACCTTGAGATGGCAATGTTGTCCCAGTTTTTGCTGAACTAAGCAGATTGACACTGGGAATGCTAGAAACCTGTTTGGCTGAGGGCAGCGCACATAACCTCTGGGTATAGGCTCATTTCATTTTAACCCTGCCGAGAGACAGCGGGCAGATGGAGTTGGACGGTACGTGAGCCTTCTCTATGCGTGAGCACATCTCTCCTTAAGCATCATGCCTTCACCTGTCAGGAATGCAGACAAAATTGAGGCAGGGATGTGCCCTTAAGGTTCAGAGCCAAGAATGCACTTGATGGGACCCTACGAGGAATGGGAACGAGGTTTGTTGCACAAGCACACTTAACATGAAGGTGCAGGAATTACTGATGTGGAGCATTATGTTGAAATGGGACGCTCACTCTGGTGAGACTGCACAGGAGACGGGCCCAGGATAGAGACAACTTCCATAAGTGGATGCAGGATCCAAGGTATCACCATGATTGACAGTAACACAGCTCATCATAAGAAGGAAACATAGACTAGAGGATTGGAAATGATTGTGACTCTATTTGCATTTGTGAGCATTATATACATGTGGTTAACACCCGTGCCAACATTGTGCAACTACATTTTCTTCTCTTACTTACCCTGCCACTTACCCTCCCCCAACACCCACAGCAGAGATGGAGGCAGCCTGCTGACTGCTACGCCCTGTTTTCTCTGATGACCTTGGCGGGTGTCCTCTGGAGGGCTGAGATCTGGTGGGCCCCGGCTTGCTTTAGGTGACCTGCTATGGGACAGGTGCACCCTCTTTGGCCTATAGAGCTGCAGTTGATGAGGTCATGCCAGACACTCCTGGAGTCACTTGGGTGCAAGGAGTGTCAAGCTGCTGGTCATCCTCCCTATGGGTGCCCAAGGGGGGGTGCCCAGGCTGACCCCTTGAGGAGAAGGCGCAGCTGGAGTGAGATCGAGCTGCCCTGCACTCCTCTCGCATTGATACAGATGGATGCCACCAATGGCTACATCGATGGAGTGCAGCTCCTGCAGCGGTGCAGGACCGATGTTCTGGACCAAGATTTCCCCAACGGCTGCCCAACCTGCCAGTGTTGACCTCAGTGTGTTGGCACACTGGCACTATCACCGCAGACTGAAGGCGGACAGACTCCTCTGTCATGTTTTGCAATCTGAGGAGTGCAGCGGACATCCCTTCCTGATGTTCCTGAGCTTGCCTTTGCAGCTCCAGCAACTGATTTAGGACCAAGTCTGGAGCCTCATCTTTGGACTCAGACTTGGCAGAATCATGGCCTCCAACAGTCCTCTGAGTGCCAGTGACTTCTGATGTCCCTGCCTCCGCCTGCTGTGGAGCAGATGGTGCACTGTGCTCAGCAGATTGTGACGCCAAGGCCACTCTAGAACTCGGTTCCACCGAAGTGTGTCTCTGAGCTGGTAGAGGATGTGGGTGAGCGCTGTGATGGGTCTTCAAAGGTGCTGTCCTCAGGTTCCTCATCTGAGGTGTCATTGGGGTTGGAGTTAAGGGCCTGGCTCGTGGATGGCCTCAGCAGCTTCCCAGAGGTGCCTACAGAAGAAAGGAGAGACAATTAGTGCAGATGACTCTGAAACAGGAGAAATCACTCACAGTATGGTCACTGATGGATGTTCTAGTGCAGGACCCTCTCTTGAGTGTGCACCACCGATCTTGCCGTCAGTGCAGAAACAGTCTATGTCCCAGTGGCCAGCTCTATGGCTCTGTTCTCAAAGTCCATGATAAACTTGATCTAGGGAACTCCACCCCCGGTATGGGACCTCTCCTTATCGGGTCCCGGACAGATGGAGAGAGTGTGAGCAAGATGAATGCAAGGGCAAATGATAAGGGTGCCTGGCATGTGAGGGTGGTGAGTGGAGCCTGGACAGGATTAGAATGCAAGCTCCAGAGGAGATGTAGCCAGATGGAGGTGTGAGGGTGTGTGAGAATGAGTGGTGATGTCCCTTGAAGTAGCAGCAAGTGAGGTCCTTATGAATGTGAGATGGACTTGAGAATGTGGAAGTTGAGAGTGATGAGATGGTTAACTCTTCTGTAGGGCGTTTGCACTGATCACCGCTTTGACCGCTGCCCAAGCCGGATTGGTCACCTTGGTGGGAGTCCTGCAGCCAGAGTGGGGGTAGAAAACATCGTGGCGGGCATCAAATGTGTTCAGCAGGCATCGCTGAACGTGGGCGCAGCTTGCTTTCTGCCCTTGGGAGCCATGTCTTCACTCAAGCTGCTGCAGAAAGTGTGAACGCTGTGCAGAGACAGCATTTAAATATGGCTCTCAGAGTTAGGGAGCGCGAAGGTCAGGGCGAGGCGGGCGAATCAAATGCTGCCCACCAGCAGAATGGCATGTTCCCCGTGGACGAATCATTATTCAGCTGCGATGTGGATGATTCGCCACAAAAAGCTGCCATTGTGGCCAACAGGTGGAATGCCGTTTTTCCAGCCCACTTACAGACTTTGCACGTTTCAGGGAATATCCCGGCCAATGACTCTCCAAATTTGCCCATCCCACCCACAACGATGAACTCTGGAGTCAAGGCCAGAAAATCTCGCCCTATATCTTGATTTTCTGAAATAAGGTCCTTGGTCTCGATTTCTTTAACAGATCCTTTGTTATCAGCACTATACCTCCCACTCTTTTCTATTTTGCCTATCCCTTCAACAAGTCAAAGATCTTGGAATATTCAATTCTCAGCCTTGGTCACTGTGCAATCAATAATAACCATTGGATAAATCCATTTATTTCTATCTGTCCTATTAATTACCTGTTTTGTTGTGAATTCTCCATGCATTCAGATATAGTGTATTTAACTTTTTTCCATCTTTCCCTGATGCCAACTTAGTCAATAACGTCATATCACATTTTTTCTCCCAATGTCGCTTCCTTACTTAATCTGCTCATTTTTACCCAAATCACTCCTCTGCTTTACAACCTTGACATTTCTCTTACTGCTTTTCAATTTACCCTTTCCTGAATCCTCCCAGTGTCAGCCCCCTTTGTACCCCTCTCCCCACTTCAATTCCCTATTAATTAAATTGCTCAGGATATTATAATTCTGTCCCAATGCAACAGCTTCCTTTTTTCCCCCGTACTAGTGCCATTGACCCATGAAGTGAAATCCTTGCCTCCCACAACTCTCCTTCAGCCACACATTCAACTTTCTAACCTGTCCATCCTGATATCAATTTGCACGTGGCTTAGGTATCAACCCAGGGATTATCACCTGTAAGATTCTGCATTTCAATGTCAACCCTTACTCCTCACAATCTCGCAGCAGAATCTCATTCCTAGTTCTACCAATGTTATTGCTTCCTACGTGGATCACAATAACTGGATTCTCTCCCTCCCACTGTGCGATTTTCTCCAACTGAGCAGGTGTTTTTAACTCTGCAACTGGGCACGAATCACAACTTTTCAGAGTTCCTGGTCACGGCTGCAGAGAACGGAATCTATCCCCTGGACTAAGCTGTCCCCTATCACTACCACATTCCTTTCAGTCTCCCAACTTGAACTGCCTCCTGTACCAAGATGCCATGGTAAGATTGCTTGTTCACCCTGCAGACTTAGTCCTCATGCACACAGGCACCAAGAACCTTCATACTTGCTGGATAAAGGAAAACCCAGGCTCCTCCAGCACTGCACCTCGACTGCCCTTATCTCTCAGAGTTACAGCCGCACAATCCTGTCCCTGACCACTGACCAAACCTGTACCGCTAGCTAACTGTTACTGCCCTGGACTATCTCCTGAATCAATGTGTCCGGGTAACCTTTCCCCTTCCTGATGCCCTGCAATAACTGGAAGCTCGGTCTCCAGCTCAACAACACTGAGCTGGAGTTTCTCGGGATGCAGATACTTACTGCAGATGTGGCCCTCTGGGATTACAAGGCTCTCCACAAACTGCTACAATCTGCAGTTCAGGAACACGACCTGCACTGCCATCCATAACCTTGTTTAATCTATCTAATCATTAAAATGAGGAGATCCTTTTGAAACTTCTCTGATTCCCACTCTTTTACCCTGCTCCTTGTTTTCTTTCACATTTAGAAATTATTTTTTATCACTTACTCGACTCTTGCTTAATGGCCCAGATCTTCCAGCCAGTGACAAAGATAGATCTCATGCCACTGACTGCATTTTAAATTATGTTGTGACCTTTCTCGCTGGCTGCAGCTGGAAGTTTCTCCCGGCTGCCGCGTGGGTCGATTGTCGAGGAGAAATGAGAGGGGCGGCTGAAGCAAAACTGTTTCCCCTTTGCCGTCATGAACTGAAAGCTTGCCTCTTGAGGCCTTCAGCTAGTACCCCAAGCAGTTCACAATCTGGTGAAGGAAGGGGGTGTGGGTGGGTGATGTGTTGGGAGGGGAGGAAGCCAGGGGTTTGGGTGACGGGTTGAGTCAGAGGTGTGGGGTCGGGTGGGGTTTTGCAGCTCGGGGGGGTGACAAGTGTGTGATGACACACGTCTGGATTTAAAAGGCTGCTCCTCGCATTCATCGTTACTGGAATCAGAATATCTGGCTCACTATTTGCACTTCTTTTATTATTCTTTTTATGGGATGTGGGCGTCGCTGGCCAGGCCCATCCCTTTATTGCCCTTGAGAAAGTGGTGGTGAGCTGCCTTCTTGTACTGCTGCAGTCCATGTATAAGTCAGATTTTAATTTAATGAAAGTGGGGAACCCTTTAATGTGAGTAACTTTTTTAAATTCATTTTAATTTTAACCTGCTCGACCTGATTACTTAAAAACTGAATGCATGATATATTGTATACATTATAAATAATATTATATAAATAGAATATAATAAATTATACACTTGACTTAGTTGTAAAAAGATCACTAAACTGGAGTTTATTGGATTCAACCTCTCCTCTCACGCCACATTTTCATATTCAGAATTTTTTTCAGATTCTTCCCTGTGTCACAGAGTGACCTCTGACCCCCTTGCATTTTTAATAGTGTGACCCCCCCTACCCCCACCCAATTCTGTGGAAACAGAATTAAGGTCCAGATCATTGAATGAGATTGGGCTGCTGGCTGGAATTCTCTTGCCTGCAAAAAAACATGCATCAAAAATTCAGAAACATTGGGCTGAATTTTTGGGGCCTCTGAAGGTGGGAAGAGAGGTGGGTTGGTGTGTTGGGGTGGGGGTGCGGTGCAGCCAAAAGTACTGGCGCCAGCTGACATCTCAGTTGCAAGACATTGTTCCTGGTTCCAGGCATTTTAGAGGAGACAAGTTCAGGGGCCTGGAAGGCCATCCTCCCCCACGAGGCAGGCAGGCAGGTAAGCTCATTAAGAGCCTTGTTAAAGATACGTTTAGGATGCTCACTGGGAGGCTCCTATTGGTCTCCAGTTACTCAACATGATGAGGGGGTGGCAAGATCAACTGTCTGGAGGTGGGCAGTCATTGGCAGGTCGGGATGTCAGCGTTCCTCGCAGGCCTATAGCCCTCCCTGCCAACCTGGGTAAGAGTACATCTGAAGGTCACCCTGAGTCTCCTGCCCACAATGGTGGCCAGACTGCTTTTTCCCTGTTTTTATTAAAGTTTTAAAACCTGGCTGAGAGGGCACCTTCTTATTGAAGGTTACTCCGTGTTACTTATCTTTGATTGTAGCCAGGCGCTCCTCTGAAGCTGGAAGGCCGCTATTGGCCCTTCAACTTTGAGTGACCGCCTGCCACCCTTCATTAGACAGGAAACCCTTATCTATGCCAATTAATGGCTCAGCCACCTGAAACCCTTTTAACAGTTTTTCCCTAGAGGCAGGTTTCTGACCCAAAAACAAATGCACCACTTGTTTCCCAACACCATGATAAAAATTCAGTCTTTTGTTTCATAGAGTCATCCTTTAAATTTTGAACAACATAATTTATGGCTACATTTCTTCTGTGTTTATTGCCTTCTGGCACCACCAACCCTTCCCCCCCCCCCCCCCTAACCCCAGGGTGGGGGGTAATAATGTGACGTATTTGCCTAAAACTAAAGAAAGAAGAGGCAGCATGTATAGATTGAAGTAGCATAAGGGAGTGGCATTGTAGCTACTTTGGATCACAATATTTCCTGCTCCTGAACTCTAAGGGAGTTTTTGATTGTGAATTGACTCTTGTGAATACATATCTCCAAGAACTATATTTTTATTTTAAAAATTGGAAGGACATTGAATTATTTGGGGACTTTCTTGGCAAATGACCTGGGTTTTTTTTTTAAAAAAGGTTAGAAGTTCACTTTGGACTGTGACTTCAGCTAAATGACCAGCAAGGCACCTGAGGAGACAAAAATTATTTGTTTATTTGAATTTTAATTACTGAAGAAAAAAAAATGACTGCTTTCTGAGGCTGCCCTGGCGATTTTCTAGAAACCACCTGACTGAGATGAGTTTCTGTTTTGAACCTGTGTTTTAGATTTAGTTTTAGTGAATAAGCTGAAAAGGAGAAGGTTGCTAAACGTGCTCCCTCTATGCTTCATCTGAAATTCAGTGTAGTTATCAGTTCAGCTAGAGATCCACACCTCAGTATAACTCATCTGTATCTGAAAACCTGAGAAGCTGAGATGAGAGACAGATCCCAAGGACATTAATTCTGCCCTATTTTCCTCCACACCAAAGATCCTTTGGAAAGAACCTCCAAACAACTACTGTGACCAGCGACCCATCTTTGCGCGCAGGAACACCAAATTGACTGTATCAAAACTCTTCAAACTTAATCCTTTTCATAGAGTTTTCACATTAGCCAGAAGGTGTTTTTCCCTTGAACACCAACCTTTGCCGATACCTTATTGTTTTGTTCTTTGTGTTTGCGTTTATGTGTGTGTGTCTGTTGGGATTTAAAGGGGTATACAATTACACTTCTGGATTGCAATTTGTATGTTAATCAGTTTTTGAAACTTGCTTTTAAAATAAGTTTTGCTTCATAATAAATCAATCGTTCTGTGTTTATCGAAAGAAGCCTCATTAAAGTCTTTTTTATTCTGGCTCTAATAGTAGCAAAAGTAAACAATTGGCCATTTTAGTGAGTGATTTAAATATTTACACCGATGTTGCAATCTGTGGCGTAGTGGAGCTAGAGAAATTGCACACTCCTCCCATCCCAGTTATAACACTTTAAAGAGAAAAAGCTAACAGAAGGTATATTTGCAGCAGGTTACATATTAAACATAAAATGCTGAACAAAAAAAGTGGTAGAGAGAGAAAAATAAAAAAGGGAGGGAGTGATTTCTTGGGATCTCACAATCTTGTTTCAGTTGTCACACACACCAACTGATTTGAATACATCAAGCCGATTTTTTTTTAAGGAAGTAAAGAACATTGATTTTCTTAAGATGAGGAATTTTGGTCCTAGAGAATGGAGTTTTCACCCCAATATTGGTACTTACAGGTCAGATATAGATGTAGTGCAAAACTGCTTCTAGTCAGCTCCTAAAAACATCTCAGCCCCTAAACAGATCCCCTCCTGCCCTGTTCCAGAATATCATTTTGCTGCTCACTAGCCACCCTCATAGTTTATCTAAGTGAGATTGGCATCTTTAGATGATCTATGGGCTCTTTTATGTTGTCGGCCTCTAGCCATTGTGTTCAGACTTGCTAAAGTCAATTCCCTAAGAATACTTGCAGGCAGCAGAGAGAGAAAGCAGACTTCTGTCGCATTGATTGGATTTCACTGCAGGTCCCAGGGAAGGAAGACAGGGCTCTGACACCTCCACCACAACAACCCCACTGTTCCTCTGGTCATTACTCTTTAATCATCATTTTAGCAATTTTGGTAATTCAACAATAATCAGAGTTACAGTAAGTTTGGATTTTTTAAAAAACCTGCCAACAACAAAACTAAAACATACTTCCCATGTTAGTGCACCATTTTGTTTTCCATAACAATGCCAGTGCATGTTTAACATACCATTCTGCGCTTTCTATTATTACAGTTGCCATGGCGTCCAGTGAGCAAAATCCAGTGATTGTCATCGCCGTGGTTTCGGTGGCAGGCCTGATTGTTCTGGTGTCCATGGTCTTTGGATTTGTCATTTGGAGAAGGTAAATGCTCCTTACCCTGGGTCCTTTTTCTGTGCTGGGCATGAGGAAGGTGTTAATGTGACTAGCCTGATATTGGAGACTAGCCTGATATTGGAGGAGTTGCACACTTCTCCATCAGTTTAATACCACCTCCAAATTAAAAACTATTGAAAATGCTAGAAGAGCACAACATCTTCCTTAACTCCCATCTGAAACAATGGCTGACTTTTTTCTCCCAACTGCTGATCCAACTTCATGTTTTCATGTTGGGGGAGCAGCTGAATCTGAACAGTGTGACTGTTAGAAATTGCTGGAGCCATTTTGCGCTAGGCATTCAGTCCTGAGGAGGATATTAATATAAACTTACTGTGCAATGTTTAAGGTAATTCACCAGATTGAAACACTGGACACTTGGCCTCCAAATGAAAGGTCACATAACCAGCAGTGAAGTACTTGAAGCATATCCTTGTGTTACCTTCAGTGTGTTGTTTCAGGAATACTTGCTTTTTTTTCCCCTGCCATAAAGTATGAAGATTGGCAGTGAAGTGTTTTGCAAGTTTGTCTGGTGCTATAATTTAATGAATTGCAATTTTGATTTGCTCAGAACCAAAATGAGCTATAACAAGCAAGCAATTTAAAACCATTCAGTGACACAACAAAGTGTCTCTCAACTTGTGAAAGCAGTCTGTGTCTTTCTGTGCAGGACTTGGTTAACTCTTGCAAGAATAGCGCTTTCAAAGAGCTGGCACAGACACGCAGGACTGAATGTCCTCCTTCTCTACTGTATCTCTAGCAGCTTTACACTGGAGAGCTCAGCATGACAAAATTGGCAGACTTTGGAGAGAAAATTGGAGAGAAAAGTGGGACATGGGACAGGCATAGGTGAATATGTGAATCCATTAGAGAGGATGCAGAAAAGGTTCACAAGAATGGTTCCAGGGATGAGGAAGTTCACTTACATGGATAGACTGGAGAAGCTGGGACGGTTGTCCTTGGAGAAGATTAAGAGGAATTTATACAGGTGTTCAAAATCATGAGGAGTCTGAGCAGTATAGATAAGGAGAAACTGTTCTCGTTGGTAGAAGAATGGAGAACCAGAGGGCACCCATTTAAGGTGACTGGTAAAAGAAGCAACTGCAAATGAGGAAATATATTTTTACACAGCAAGTGGTTAGGACCTGGAATGCACTGTCTGAGAGTGTCGTGGAGACAGCTTCTGTTGTGGCTTTCAAAGGATAATTAGCTAAAGGGAAGAAAAATGCAGGGCTGTAGCGAAACAGCAGGGGAGTGTGACTAGGTGAGTTGCTTTTGCAGACAAAATGGATGGAATGGCCTCTCTGCTATAATCATTCTATGATTCAGTGCTTAGCTGAATTTTAGTAATTCTGAAGATTTATGGGAAGAGAGAAGACTGTTGATTTGTCATAGAGCAGCAAATGCATCATTAGCATGTAAAGTTCAATGGAGTTGACCTGATGATGTTCTCTCCTGCGGGAGCCACTGTTCTCTTGATTGATGTCAAGTAGGGCTTTCTTCTTCGGGGCAGAAATTGACACTTGTTACAAATACTGCTAAACAGACAAGGAGGGACCAGAGTCAGTGTCCAAGTTGTGTTGAGTAAGTTGAGCTTAGCCAGGGTGCAAGTTGGAACTGTATGATGAGTTTTGCTGCAATAAAGCTAGGGAGTGAAGGGAAGCGAATTGGCCAGAGGTCATGCTCATGATTGCAAAGGATCATGTGTGGACATGTGCAAAGCAGATTGCCTCCCAATAACCTTTACGTGGGCTCAAACGTGAGGAATAATTACTTGGATGAAATAGCAGAAAATGACTGCAGTGTGTGAAAGCTGTAGCCAGAGTAATAATGCAAGGAGAATTGGCAAATTGTTATTCTACAGGTACCTATTAGACACAGGAATCAAAAGCTCAATTTCAAAATTTGCATACACCATAATAGGCCGTACAGTCAATGATGAGAAATACTGTGACAAAATATTAGACGACATTAAACTTGGAGAATGGAAATATAATTGCCAAATGAATTTCAATATAGCTAAGCATCTTGGTGCATATTGTAGGAAGAATAAGGAGATCGCATATTCCCTGAAAAATAAGAGTCTGAATGGGGAAAATGAGCAAAGGAATATAGGAATACAGAGACACATATCACTAAAAGTAGCAACACATTAATAAGGCCATTAAAAAGCAAACAAAGCACTGGGATTCATTTCTGGAAAACAGGATTTAGTTTAAAATTGCACAGAAACTTGGTTAGACCTCACTTGGAGTACTATGCACATACTTGGTCTTGGTATTGTGTAAATAATATATAGCACTGGAGATGGTGCAACAAGGATGATAAGAAGTTATATCTAGCAGGAAAAATTGAACAGAATGGAACTCTTTTCCCTAGGAAAGAGAAAGCTGAGAGATGACTTGATAGAAATCTTTTTGATTATGAAAAGTTTTGAAAGGATGGATGGAGAGAAAATGTTACTGTTTATGTGGAGCCCAAAGCTGGGGTTCGTAAATATAAAATAGTCACATCTAGCTAATAAGGAATTTGGGAGAAATTTCTTTACTCAGAGACTGGTTAGAATATGGAACTTATCACCACATGGAGTTGTTTTGGCAAATAGTATAGATATATTAATGGGAAAGCTAGAGGAACACGTAAGGGAGAAAAGGCTAGAAGTTTATGCCTTTAGGGTGACATGTCAAAGGATGGGAGGAGGCTCATGTGAAGAATAAACACTGGCATTGACCAGCTGGTTGAACAGTCTGTTTCTGTGCTGTACATTCCAGGTAGCAGTATAAAATCTGGGTAGGCCACTTTTGGAGTACTGTGTTGAATTCTTGGCACCACACTTGAGGAAAGATGTATTGGACAGGGAATTGCCACGCACGTATACCGGCATGATACCTGTGTAAAAGTGTTAAAATTATGTGGACAGGTTGTACAGACCAGGCTTGTATCTCTTTGAGTATTGGAGATTAAAGGATGATCTAATTGAGGTATTTAAAGATGATTAAAGGATTTGGTAGGGTAGTTGGGGAGACACTATTTTCTTTGGTGGGGGAGACCAGAACAATGGGGCAGAATCTTAAAATTAGAGCTAAGCCATTCAGGTGATGTCAGGAAGAATTTCTTCACAAGAAGTGTATTGGAAATCTGGAACTTCCTCTCTCTCTCTCTCTGTCTCTCTCTCTCTCCAAAATGTTCATAAGACCAGATCAATTAAAAATGTAAAGACTGAGAGTGATAGATTTTTGTTCAGCAAATATATTGAGGGCTATGGAATCAAGCTGAGTAAATAGAGCTTGGAAACAGATCAGCTATTAGTTGAATGGTGGAACTGGTTAGACGGGCTAAATAGCCAACTCTGGTTCCTATATGCCTAGAAAAAAAAAGTGTTGAAACAGCTGCAAGAAACACTGATCATTTTTTTGGGATCATTTGCTCCTTAAGCTGGTTTAAATATACATGACATGAACTTTGAATCCCATCTGTTTCAGGCATTGTGGGTACAGCAAGGCCAGTCAAGATGGAGATGAGGAGCTTTACTTCCACTGTAAGTACCATCCACAGACTAACAGAGATGTACAGGTCACATTTCACAACACTGTGCTGCCATAATATTGTTTTAATAATGCACTTCCTGGGTGGAATTGTTGGTGCGGTTGCCTATACAATTGCTCCTTCTGAAGCATATTACCCTTGTGAGTTTGCAATAAAGCTCTCCAGAGAGGGCAGAATTGACAACTTCATATTCCCATTAACCGTGTTTCCTGCACAGACAACACAGAACATTCAAAGATCTATAAGAACTGGATGCCATAGGCAAGCCATGCCATGAATTATTCTGTTAAGTCTTTTATACTCAATCACTCCAGTCTTTAGATGTTTGGATGTTCTGTTTGCTGTAATTGAAAGTTTGTTTTCTTTTTTTAAATCAGTCAGTTTGTAACAATAGATCTCTAATTAAGAAAATATGTTCTTATCTTTGTGTAACCATGGTTATTTGACTGCAGTTGTAAGGAATGGATGGTTGCATGATGCCTTGCTAAGAACAACTTCTGTTAGTGTTCCTGCCCCAATGTCTTTTCTCTTGCTTGAAGACATAAATCTGATAAGACATCAAAATTTGTGCAATGCCGTGTGTCAAACACATTTTACATAGAATTGCATAAAAATTACAGCACAGAAACAGGTAATTCATCTGGTCCATGTCGCTGTTTTTGCTCCACACAAACTTGATTCCATCCCATTTCATCTAACACTGTCAGCCTACCCCACTTCTTTCTACTTCTTGCATTTGTCTCAATTCCACATAAATATATCAATGCTATTCACCTCAACTACTGCTTGTGGTAGCAAGTTCCACATTTTAACCACTCTCTAGATAAAGAAGTTTCTCCTGAATCCTATCTTGGATGTATTAGTGACCATCCTATATTTAGGGCCCATCATTTTGGTCTCCCCACATAAGTGAAAACATCTCCACTTCTACCCTATCAAATGTTTTCATAATTTTTAAGACCATACAAGAAATCCCTCTGCCTTCTCTTTTCTAGAGAAAAGTGCCCCAACCTATTCAATCTTCTCTGCTGGGTATAAATAACATTTCAGTTGTGCTAAATTTTCCTCGTATTTTTATTTGTACCTTGTCCAGTACCTCTATATATTTCTTTAGAATATGAAGGCCAGAACTGGATACCAATATGGAGATTATTGAGAATTCTGATTGATCAGCTGAGGCACCTCTTGAACCTGGTCACCTCCTCGCCAGGTTCCTAAGAAGAGTCCACGGGGATTGATGGTGGTCTGTCAGCTTGGATCCTGAGGACCTTAAGTTATGAAGCTTTAAAGAACTTCAAGAAGAACAAGAAGGTCCAAGTAGGAAAACCAGAATTCAGAATTGGAATGAAAATCAACAACTATTTTTAAAATCCTGACTGAAAGAAGCAGATCACAAAGGGCTCATTTTAAAAACACAGTATTGCATTCATCTACAGCAAGGAAAAAGGCCATTCAGCCTATCATGCCCATGTATACTCATTTCTGCCTGAATAATTCAAAACTAATCACATTGCCCCATGTCATCCTGGAGGCAAAAATAAGGGGTGTCATTTGAGCAAAGCTAAGTCTCAGGCATTAAATAATCATTGTAGTGAAAGAACAGACCATCATTCTATTCTTCCCCAAAAACTGAAGCCAGGAGAGAAGTTAAAAAGAATCATGATAGGTTTTAACTCTGCCTGCCTCATGGAATTAAAATAAAATGTTCATTCTTGAAATATGAGCATTGTTCACAAGGCCAGCATTCATTGCCCACTTCTAATTGTCCTTGAGAAAGTGGTGGTGAGGCATTGCCTTGAGCTGCTGCAATCCATCTGGTGAAGGTACATCCACAGTGCGGTTGCAGAGGATGTTCCAGATTTTTGACCCAACGACAGTGAAGGAAGACAATACATTTCCAAGTCAGTCATGGAGGGAACTTGTAGGTGGTGGTGATCCCATGTATCTGCTCTTGTCTTTCTAAGTGGTAGAGGTTGCAGGTTGGAAGGTGCTGTCGCAGAAGCCTTGGCAAGTTTGCTGTAGTGCATCTTGTAGATGACACACACTGCTGCCACTGTGCCTCGGTGGTGGTGGAAGTGATTGTTTAAGGTGGTGGATGGATGCCAATCAAGCGGGCTGCTTTGTCCTGGATGGTGTCAAGCTTCTTGACTGTTGTTGGAGCTGCACTCATCCAGGCAAGTGGGGAGAATTCCATCACACTCCTGACTTGTGCATTTTAGATGATGGACAGGCTTTTGGAAGTGTATCACTCACTGTACAATTCCTAGTCTCTGATCTGCTCTTGTAGCCACAGTATTTATATGGCTGGTCCAGTTCAGTTTCTGGTCAATGGCAACCCCCAGGATGTTGATAGTGGGGGATTCAGCAATGGTAATGCCATTGAATGTCAAGGGAAGATGATTAGGTTCTTCCTGTTGGCGATGATCATTGCCTGGCACTTGGTGGTATGTATGTTGCTTGCCACTTATCAGCCTGAGCCTGAATGTGGTCCAGGCCTTGCTGTTTATGGACACAGACTGCTTCAGCATCTGAGGAATCATGAATAGTGCTGAACATTGTGCAATCATCAGCAGCTTCCTCACTTGTGAACTTAGGATGGAAGGAAAGTCATTGATGAAGCAGCTGAGGTGGTTGGTCTGATGACACTGCCCTCAGGAATGGCAGCTGCAATGTCCAGAGACTGAGATGATTGGCCTCCAACAACCACAACCATCTTTCTTTGTTTTGAGAGATTTTCCCCTTATTCCCATTGACTCCAGTTTTGCTGGGGCTCCTTGATACCACACTTAGTCAAATGTTGCCTTGATATCAAGGGCGGTTACTCTCACCTGAGCTCTAGGATTTAGCTCTTTGGTAGACTTATGGGGTGGTAATTGACCAGCTTGGATTTTTCCTGTCTTTTGTGAACTCCACACCAGGGAAATTCTCCATTTTGTAAGGCAGATGCTAGTGTTGTAATTGTACAGGAGCAACTTGGCTGGAATATAGCTAGCTCTGGAGCAGTCTTCAACACTACAGCCCAGGCTGTTGTTTGGATCCATAGCTTTTACTGTACCCAGCGCAGTTACCCATTTCTTTATATCACATGCAGTGAATTAACTTTTCTAAAGACTGGCATCTGTGATGATGGAATGATGGGGACCTCAGGAGGAGGCCAAGATGGATCTTCCACTCAGTACTTTGGGCTGAAGATGGCTGCCGATGTGCTGTGCTCCAATATCAAAGAGGATGAGGATGTCCATTGAGGAAATGGGGTACAGGAACAGTCAAGTCAGGGGAGCAACCTCCAATCCTGCTTCCATCCGTAGGATACCGACCTAACCTGTTGCTTTTAGCAGGAGCATGACACACACGCCAAAAGGCAGCTGGAAATAGAGGAACTTAGGAAATAGGAGCAGGAATAGGCCATTCAGCCCCTCGAGCCTGCTCCACCATTCAATTAGATCATGGCCGATTTTCTACTTCAATGCCATTTTCCCCATATCCCTTGATGCCTTTGCTATCTAAAAAATCTATTGATCTCTGTCCTGAACATACTCAGTGACTGAACCTCCACAGCCCTCTGGGGTTGGGAATTCCAAAGATTTACCACCCTCTGTGTGAAGAAATTCTTCCTAATCTCAGTCCTAAATGGCCTACTAAATGGTCTTCTTGTAAATATGCAGATCAGGCTCTGATGATGTTATGTACATGTTTGTAATTTTTACCCAAAAGTGGGGAAGCTATCCTGGGTTCTCCACAAGGCCAATGTAGCAGCAAGTGCATGGGGCCTGGAAGAGACCCAAAAAAGTAAGTCATTTAAATTTTTGCCTGTGGGGCCGAAGGATCAAGTGTCCTCCTTCAGGCCTGGCCAAAGAACCTTTGGGTGTCTCCTGCTTCAGTTGTCCCTCCCATGCCTACCCCCAACACCTCCAAGTTCCCCCTGACCCAGCCCTAGATGTCGGTGCCCCATCAGCCTTTCTCGTTGCCTGAAATACCGCTCCTGCCTTCTGGGCCCCTTGTTGTGAGGGGTTGGATGGCCTGCTACCTGCCTTGAATCCAGCTGGTTGGTTGAGCCTGTGCTGTACAGTCTTAGCATGACTTCTGCACACCACCAGCACCAAATCCCTTACCTATCAGAAGCAAGGTTGCAAAATGCACCGTGTAGGCAATTCTGGGCATAATTACTGAACTTAGTTCATTGTCTCATTGATAATGTATTGTGGCACCTCCCCATTGTTTTGTAGTAAATTTAGCTCCAGTGTACACCCTATACTGGTATAAAAAAATGATCGAACAACTGTGCAGCAGAAATCTTGTTGCCTATTCCCAGGACTTGGTTTGACCTGTGAAGCGTTTCCCAATGTTTTGGAAGTGTGCTGGCATCAGCACTTCTGTTTGTTTTACTAAGACTAATTCTATGGGGGATTTTAGTTGACAGGTTAATCTCTCCAACTTTGCGTGTTATCTCATACTCTGAGCACTTCCCAGTACTGTGTACAGCAAAGATAAGAATAATGAAGGAGAAGCAGCTTTCGAAGTCACTCAAGGTAAATGAAGCTTTCAAAAGAGCTCCACTTTAGCGATCAGGAACGATGGAGTGGAAATTTCAGGGAAAGCATCCATCTGTAACAACAACCAACTTACAGTTATATAGTGCCATTAAGGTGGAATCTAAGAAACCGCCTCAAAGAAGGTAACCTGATGTGTCACTGAAGAGGGTAGGATTTATGCAGGGTCTTAAAATGAGGAGAGCAAAGTGAAGGAATTTAGGGAGGAAATTCCAGACCCCAGGCCCTGTTTGGTAGCGAAAGGGATCGGATGCAAAAGAGACCAGAGTCGGTGGAACAGAGAAGTTGGAGCTTGTAATGTTTTCGAACATGAGTAATCTGTAAAATGTGGACCTAGTTTAGGAAAATGCATTCAGTAAATGAATAGAGTTGATTTGGTTAACTGCTGCCATCAACACTGCGGTTTAATTTTTAAATATTTATCACATTCAAAGGCTACAGTCACAGTATTGAGTCTTGTATCAGACCGAGTTGTTATCCTGGGCAATGTTCCTGCAGATAGTCACTTCCCTTTTCAACCTCCTGGTAGCATAAAGAAAGGTCTGGAATCTGGCATTCTTTGGCTTTCTTCTTACTTTTGAGTGATACTGAAATTGACCTTATCAGCATTTAGGGAAGGCTTGGTTACTAGGTGAGGGTGGTGGCTAAACAGTTAATTTAACCCAAAGTCCAGAAACAAAATACTGGGAATGCTCAAAATCTGAAATAAAAACAGGAAATGTTCAGCAGGTCTCTCAGCATCTCTGGAGAGAGAAAAGCAGTTAACTTTTCAGGTCATAGGCTTTTATCAGAACTGGAAAACATTAGAGATGCAACAGGTAACCTGAAAGATTAGTCTCCCTCTCTCTCTCTCGCCCCCCCATTCCAACTTTCTCTCACTCCATCTCCCTTTCTCTCTCGCTCCCTCTCTCTCTCGCTCTCTCTCCCTCTTGCTCTCTCTCTCTCCCTCTCTCTCTCGTTCCCTCTTGCTCTCTCTCTTGCTCTCTCTCTCGCTCTCCCTTTCGCTCTCTCTCTCGCTCTCTCTCTTTCGCTCTCTCTCACTCTCTCTCACCCCGCAGATGCTGTCAGACCTAGTAAGTATTTCCTGCATTTTTTGTTTTTAATGCAATGTTCCTGTCTTCTTTTGTTGTGGAGTCCTGCGAATGGTGTATGCACGTCTAAGTACTGTCACTTTAAAGCTTGTCGCAATAAAAAAATTACCCAGAATAACAGATTCATGAAACTACCCCTGGGTATTCTTTGCCATTGTAATGCTGTCAGTAGAATGAATCATCATAGCCATCATGTCCTCTCTCAGCTAACTTCAAAAGGAATCAGTATCTTCTTTCAGTGATGGATCTGAGTGAAGTTTTCCTCTGTGTACAATGTGTAGTGACATTGTAAATATGTTTCTAAAGTATATGGTTCTGCTACACATAAAGCGCAATTGCTTTGGATATCTGTCACTGGTGTAGACCACCGTGTCCACTCCCCTACCCCCTTCCTTCAGTGTATAACAGGAATTTGAGCATGCACTATCTCTGATCTCCTGAACATTTAATCACAGCCAGTAGTATAAAGGCAGAAAATGACATGTAACGTGTATAGCAGCAATGTTCCCTACTACCTGCTGGAGGAATGTTGTCCCTCTGAGTTAGCATGGACTGAGGGTCAGAATAGCCAGAATATCTTAGAGCTTTTTTGTGCCCTCTGTTCAAAGGCAGATGGTTTGATTCCTTTTCCATTGAGGCATGGGTACTCAAGTTTTATAGTGCACATTTAGTATCGCAGAACAGTAGGAGGGCTGTGAAGGTGCAATATATTGGTGTATCTAAACACTGCTTTATGGAGGAGTGGGACATGGGATTCACCCTCTGAACCCCCTCCAAATCCCAACCTCCCAATTCCAGATCCACCAAGCAGTGACCAGATGCTAGCAAGAGCCCATTTATCTCTCAGTATGTAACTCTGCCCAGCTGTTATTAGAGATCTGTAAGCAGAGACACTTAGCCATATAGCTGTGGAGTTGGGTGTTTTACTGTCAATCCTAACTCTGTTCTTTCCTGACACCCACTCAAAGACGTTTCGACAGTGTTCACGTGGCAGAGAACTGTAGTAGGGTCCCTGCCAGATTCCTACAATGCAAGAGGCTCTTCTATTAAGACCAGTAACTTGGCACAGACTGGTCCAGTCCTGTTGTGTGGGGGTTACTGTCCTGGGTTTATCTATCGCCCTAATTCTTCCCATCACTTACCAGGACTGTTTAGCTTCCAGTAGGCATACACCAGCAACAGCACAGAGAGGTTTTTTATTCATTCATAGTTTGTGGGCATCGCTGCCAAGGCCAGCAGTTGTTGCCCATTCCTGATTACCCTTCAGAAGATAGTGGTGAGCTGCCACCTCAGGGAAAGGTAGAGATCCAAGGGGTTTGAGAGGAGAGGGGTTGGTGGTGGGTTGGTCCTCCTGCAACAGGTTCCTTGTCGCACATTGGCATTGGGTACCCACCTGGTCCACTGGGAAGGAGGCCCTGTTCCAGAAAATTGCAGATAGCACCAGTGACCTGCTGTGGGAACCTGAACCTCCTGAGGCAGTGATGCTCAGAGATGTCAGGGGAGCTGATCCTTGGTGGGGGGATTGTGGTGGGGTGGGGGGGTGGTGATGGGGGTTGCAGTGGTGGAGGGTTCTCACCCCCCTTTCAGCTGGATGTTTGTGTCCATCCCCTCTGCTCTGTGGAGAGGCATGTGACTGAGGTAAAAGCTGCTGGTGAAAACCCATCTGGTTCACTAATGACCTTTGGGGAAGGAAATCTGCCATCCTTACCTGGTCTGGCCAGGTGACTCCAGACCCACAGCAATGTGGCTGACTCTTAACTGTCCTCTGAAATGGCCTAGGAGGACAGTCAATTGTATCAGTCTGCTAAAAAGTCTGGACTGCAGCGGTTTAATAAAACGGCTCACCGCCACCTTCTCAAGGGCAATTAGGAATGGACAATAAATGATGGCCCAGCCAGCGATGCCCACATCCCGTAAATGAATTTTAAAAAACTTAACCTGCAGTGGCAATCTCCTACTGCCAACTCTGAGCACAGCATGGCAGCACCTTTTGTAGCTTCACCCATTCATTCCTACTGAGGATTAGGAGCAGAGCCCACACAAGCACCAATTGCTCCAGCAGCAGCAGAAGCATTAATCAACAATGGTTTCATGGTCATCATTAGACTTGTAATTCCAGATTTTTATTGAATTCAAATCTCACCATCTACCATGGTGGGATTCGAACCTGGATCCCCAGGGCATTGCGCTGGGTCTTTGGATTACTGGTCCAGCGACAGTGTCACTATGCCACCCATATGCCATGAGGTGGGGGAGGTTGCTGAAATGCTAGGCAGGTGAAATGCCTTCCAACAAATTGGTAATCACCTGTCAAGCAGTGAAAGCATTCTCAGAGAGATGAGGTGCTTTGAACAGCAGTCTCTCAAAGGCTATGGCTGGAGTTCTTCAGCAATAACTGATCAATGCCTTCCTAGCTTGTCAGTTTTACTGAAGAAGCTCTTCCCGCTGTGCATTCATCTTGGTGACCCTGGCAAGTTGCTTTCAGGTTGGAAAACAGACCCCATGGCTGGGAAATCCAGGATTCAGGGCTAGAGCACCTCACAACTGACTTCTTAACAACCTCAGCAACTGTTTGATTACTCACTCAACAGATGCAATCCCCTTCAGTTCCACCAGGGCATGGAAGGTGAGATCACATTGGAAACCTGACCCAACATCGGTTTCTGGGAGCTTCTCACCCTGCTTGCCCCTAAACATGCTGGGAAAATTCTCCCTTATGTCTTAGTGCTCAGATACATTGCACCTCTATAGTGTCACAGCAATTCGATTACTAATTAATGCAATGTTAAATATATAGAAATCTGCATCATTAATGAGGCAGCTCCAAATTTATTCACTTTTTCAAACTGGGATGATGTTTAATGCAGATGATCATTCACCCTATTCCACCAAATTAATATTTTTCTTCAGTAATTGGTGTCATCTGTGTTATTGCTATTCTTATGAATGAGAGATTGTACTTTATCCAATATCAGATCAGAGTACTTTTCAGCCTATGTTCTTGTAAGAAACTAAAAAGATTTAGTAATGAGTAATGAGCCAGAATTAGTGAATAATTTAGTAATAAGGGAGCATTTACCTGGATATAACAGTGAACATAATCTATCAAACTCAATGTCTGGTTTGAAAAGAAGAAACCTAACATAGTTATTGAGGTATTAGATTTTGGTAACTTTAATGGCATGAGACAGTTACATATGCTTTTTTCTGACCTCTGTATTTGACTATTGCACTGCTGTCTTGATCTGCCTCCTATCGTCCACCCTGCATAAACTTGAGCTCACTCAAGCCCCCGCATGTCCAAATTGTGTAAAGTCCTGTTTATCCATCACCCCTGTTGTAGCTTGGCCTACACTAGCTCTTGGTCTGGCAATGCCTTAATTGTAAAATTCTTGCTCGTGATTTCAGATCCCTCCATTGCCTCCACTCATCGCTATCTATAATCTCCCCCAACCCTCCATCCTTCAAGATATGTGTGCTCCTCCAGTTCTGGCCACTTGAATATCTCCGATATTTCTCTACACCATTGGCAGCCATGGCAAGGTCCTAAGCTCTGGAATTCCCTCTCTAAATCGTACCTCCCCTCTTGCGCTCATTTCTTAAGATGTTCCTGTAAACCTACCTCTTTGACAAGGTTTTAGTCATTTGTCCTAATGGCTTCTATGTAGCTTGATGTCAAATTTTGTTTCATTATACTCCTGTGATGCACCTTTGGGTATTTTATTTGGTTAAAGACATTAAGTAGAAGCACATTGAAGTTGTTGACTGACCACAATAAACTGGTGAAAGCTGTTATTGAGTAATACTATAGAGAATAGTGGGGTACGTTCAAAACACAATTTAGCTCAATTGAGCACCAGGAAATCTACTTACCAATTAAAGCAGCCTGAATGGACAAGGCAGGTGAGAGGTTGCATACAACTAAAGCAAAGAACATACAAAGGTGCAAAGAATAATGTAGATCCAGGGGCTGGGAGATAGAACAACAAACGAAGATACGAAAGTTCCGAAGAATTGCAAAAGGAAATACAAAAAAAAGCTTACAAAGGATATCAAGGTTAACACAGAGATTTTATTAGAAAAAAAGGGAGTCGAGATAATGTGGCCAATTAATATTGCAAATTAAGATGGGGAAATGGCAAATTTGTTGTGGATTTGCTTTGCATCAGTCTTCACAGAAGAGTAAGAGGATAGTAAATTTCATATTCCAGGGAAATTAATAATGAATCAAGGACTGGGACTCATTGTAGTTGACATAATTCAGAAAGAAAGAGTAAGAAAAGAATAATAGTGTTCAGGAGTGGCTTTCAGCACAGAATTTTAAAGGAAGCAGGTGAGGAAATTGCAGATGATTTAGACATAACCTTCCAAAATGCTCTCAATTTAGGAACTGTCCCTTTAGATTTCAAAGTTGCAAATGTAACTCCTTTATTAATGAGAAGTGAGGGAGAGGAACCAGGAAATTATAGGCCTTTTAGTCAAACATCTGTTTTGGAGAAGTTATAATTCAATAACTGAGTAAGTGAGCACTTAGAGAAATTTGAGCTGATTAGAGAAAGCCAACATGGATTTGCAAAGGATAGGTCATGACTATCTAAATTAACAGAACTTTTTTGAGAAAATAACTAAAGTAGTGGATAGGGGAATGCTATGGATGTAGTTTATTTGGACTTCCAGAAGGCGCTCAATAATTTTCCACTTAAACTGTTAGCTAAAATTAAAGCGCTCTATTGAAAGGTAGGCTTTGAGCCCCAGATGGAAGATTGCAGGGCCTCAGCAAGTAGGAATTTAACCTCTTCTACTGCCTAAATGTGCCTCATTTACCTCTCAACCACACACACAAACCCAGCCAACCCTTCCATCACACCCGCCTCCCTCTCCATTGCACCCATCACTCCCTCCATCACACACCAGCCTCCCCCTCCATCCCGCCTGCCTCCCCCTCCACCATGCCTGCCTCCGCCTCCATCACATCGAGCCTCCCCATCCATCCTTCCAACCCCCCCCCTCCCCATCCTCCCTCTTTTTCATTCCGGTCTCTTTCCCCACTCCTTTTGCCCCCGTCTCTCATCGCCACACACCCACCCTCAAACGTTTGCCTAGTGTCTCTTTATCCCCACTTTGCTCCAGTCACTCTTTTTTCCCCTTCCACCTTTTCCCTAGTCTCTCTTCCCATGCCCCAGTTTTGCCCTGGTCTCCCTTCCCCACTGACCACTACCCCGCCCCCCCCACTTCTGCTCTTTAATCCCTGGCTCTATCGTCAATGTGGTATTGACCTGATGATTACAACAATTGTCTTCTTATCTCTGCTGATGAAAAGCTCCCGGATTGGGTTCCTCACTTCCATGTCTTCAGTCCTCTAGATTAAATTGTAAACCGTGTAGCTGTTGGGATGGACACTTCTGAAGCCTTGGATCCCAGTTTAAATGGCTGCTAAGTTGGTCAGCACTAGTTGCTGTGCCTGAGCTGGGGAGGGAGCCCAGCTTGTTTTTCACTCTAATCGTCCCTACAGTTATCAATCAGACTCTGTGGAATGGTCAGTGAACTTCCTGCACTTATCTCTCTCTGTACACTCTGCAGCTGTCACTTTTAAACATCCTAGTATCTGCATTCTTACATCATTTCTCATTTAGCGCCCACTTCCTTTCAATATTCTTCTCCCATTTACATTGTTGTGTTTTGAATTGTATCTCTGACTGTCCCCATTGAAGAAATTGAAGAGCCTTACACTGGATGTGAGACAGAAGTCAGAAGCAGTGTTGACCTGGCAGCAACAGGATCACACTCGCTTTCATTGCTGGCTGTCAACAGATATCAGCCCGGGCTGAGGGGGTTGGCAAAGGTGGATGAATTGGAGTTGGGAGGAAGACAACACCGCATGGAACCCAAGCCCGAGATATAGCCTAGACCCAAATCCCCTGCCAGCACTGACACTGACACCAAGCCACCTGAACCAGAGCCCGGGAACCCAGCATGGAGGGAAGAGTTGGGAAAATCATCTCAGGCCTGGGGCTCAGGCAAGGCTGGCAGCAAACCAGTATGTCTCAACAGGTCAAACAGAAGTATCATATAAACTTTGTCAACAATCACATTAAACATTCAAATACATCAGTGTACATAAATAATAGGTGAAGGAGTAGGCTGCTTGTTCCCTCAAGCCTGCTCCGCCATTCAATAAGATTGAATTGTGGCCCTTCCTGTCTGGCATCCTATAACTTTTGACTCCCTTGCCATTCAAGAATTTACACTATGCTGTTGTGATCTTGAATGCATTGCCTGGTGTAAGAATATAATTTTTCCTAATATTATTGTGGGATACTGTGAAGCAGGCTTGTGGGGGCTGTGTGTGTATGTGGCAAATTTAATTAAGCTGAAGGCAGTCAGACTGCAAGGTTTAAATCATAAAAGAGGTTTGGTATAAAAGCTGGCATTTTGAAATCAAGATGGGCGAGCTAAGATGAGATCCCAGTAGATACAGGATGAATGGAAATTTGCATTAGGAGATACGTGAGCTGTTCAATTTCAAACAGGAAGTTTTACAGCTGGCAAAGATTGTAACTAAATGAGGCAACGTTATTAAGTTTATTTTTTCTCTAAAGTGCTGGCTATAATGACAACATGAGAGATTTTTATTCTGGGAAAGGTAACTTCCAAAGAAAGTTTAGAACAATGGGTTTAGAGATAAAAGGGGAGAAAATATGTTTAAGGGAATATTGAAAGCTGTCTGAGCGAGTGGCCATGTGAGGTCATGAAAAGTGCACTGTGCGAAAACAGACCTGTGAAAAGCAGCCTATAGCCAACCCAGAGAAATGCATGCTTGTTCCAGAAAGCAAGGTTTTGTTTTAACCTTGGATTTCTATTTTCAAGGGAGAGGGAAGCCCTTGAAATACCTCCCTTATAGCAACAGTGGGGCCTTTGTAGTAATATTACTTGATGTTTTATGGATTAACAATCTGTTTGGATTGTTGCCTGGAAAAGGTGTTTATTTGCAAGTCTAGCTGAGTAGAAATCTTTTGGGAAGTATTATAAGACTAAATTTAACTGAGTAACTGCAATATTGTGTGTTTAAGTTTTCTTTTCTTTTGTTAATAAATGTTTTAATTTAATATTTAAAATCTCCAAAAGTGGTGAGTGGAATCTTTACTTCTGACTTCAGAGCACATACCTTCTCGTATTTAAAAATACAAGTTGCAAATCGTTGCGATAGCTTGGCCAAGTTTCCCTTTCGATTTTGGTTAACCTGGAAATTACCACCTGCCATACCATAACACTGAAAGGGTAGTGGGAACAGATTCAATTGTTACTTTCAATAAGGCATTGGATGTATACTTAAAAATGAACCCCCACCCCCCAGCCATGTCCCAGGCTCTGGCCTAGGATCATTATAAAATTAACTAGAGAAGCCTCTAAACTTGTTTGTTAATTATTTCCAAGATGCAGTCTATTTGCTAAATATGTTTCCTTTTATTGACTTTACCTCCCAATACCTTATGTTGGGTAGAAAATTCCTCTCAACTGAGAACTTTTCTTACATGTAATAAACCTGAACAGCTCATTTAACAATTTTATTTGTAATATAGCACAGTGTCACAAATGAAATTATGAGACACAATTTCTCTACAAATTTATTCAATACTCATGATGCAATGCTGTGATGCTGATCTTAATCCAGTTTATTATAGCAGGCTGCTCTGAAAGGATATTTTAAATCATGAGCTGAATCAATATAAAGGCATCTCAACTTGCTGCTGCATAATTTTTTTTAAATTCTAACGCACATTCAACCAGGAAAGGGTCATTTGTTGCAGCGCACATGAGATCATTATGATTTGATTTTGTCCCAGGTGAGGCACCTCCATTATGCTCAAGGCCTTTGGTGGTGAGTTCAACATTGAGTCCACTATTAGCCAAAGATTGATTGGATGAGAGATGTCTGGTAGGAGTGGAACATTGACCTGCACAGCACAATTAAAAGGAAAGATGAGAGCAGCTTTCTCACATTGCTTCACCGCAATCAATATCGACATGCCCATGGAGGATTAAGGAACGTTATGCCAGACATTGCACTGTCGTATTTTGATATAACTCTACAATTGAATACCATATACTGAAGAGGAGAGAAGCTACTGATCTGTAATCTAATAAGAGGTTCCAGTTACTATATATATATTATATATATATTTATATATATATATATTGAGTGGAAAGCTTGAACCTCACGTGAGGCAGAGATCAGATCATAATCACCTCTCTGCTATGAATTATATGTTGGTTGACCTCCAAGACTACTTGCCCATCTGGAATCTGTAGCATGATCATGGTGTTTAGCTGGTAGAAATGGAAAGGCGAAATCTGACATGGGATTTGGTGCAAAACAGGTAAAATCATGTTGGACAAACATTATATAACACACTCAATGGGTCTATTCTATTGAAGTCAATGGAAGTGAACATCAGGCAGTATATAGAACAGGCAACTAATGTGCTGCAGCCTGCTGAGCTTCTTTTTCTCTATCCATTCATAGGGCATGAGCATCACTGGCAAAGCCAGCATTTGTTGTCCATCCCTAATTGCTTTTGTCTAGTTTTATCCCTGACCTGTTACTTTAAGGCAATTGCTCAGGAATTCCTTTGAAAAAGTGACCTAAATTGACACGTCCTGAGGCCAACTGGAGCTAATTGTTGATGTAAATATGTGTTAACCAGATGACTTTTATGTACACAAGTTTATTTCCAGTAGTGTCGTACATGTAGAAAATGTCCAGATTTATAGCAATAGGCTTTAGGCCCTGATTTCCATGGCCTTCATTTAGCAGGAATGGGGTAATTGTGAGATGAAAAGGGCAGTGCATCAGTTTCTGCCATTTTCCTGCTCCTAAGGTGGATGCTGCCATACTGGGGCCTCTACATGGGCTGCTCTAAAGCCTGCCTTTCTCAGACAGTAACCTATTTTCAATATGGTAATCGGGGTTCCATGACCTTTGTAGGACCTGGATACAATTTTGATGCACCAATGGGCAAAGCATAAGCCACACAAAGTGCGCTCAGTGCTACCAAATGCTGATCCAGTGATTCTTAAGGTGGGCCAGTGTTGACCACTCAGAAAAAGGGAAGTATAATGCTTTTTTTTCGAAACTTATACAGCCAGAACAAGCATGGAAGCTTTTTGTGCCCCCTCCCTGAAAGAAAACCTTCCCCTCCATTGTTGCCCCGTGTCCGGTCCCTTGGAAAATAGAGCTGAGGCCATTCAAGCATTGGAATCTGTTTCGTTTTGAATTGGAAGCAAGTTATGATTGACTCCATAGGAACATATAGTCTTTTGCTCTTGCACATAGTAACTAATTTTGTTCTTTTGTGTCTGTCATATTGGCAAACTTCAGAAAAGAAACTTATTTCTTCCATTTCAAACTACTTAGAACTTTGGAAAAGCTCAAAGGGGTTTCAGACAGGAGCCAGCCATCAAATTTCAATGCTTGAAGGCAAAGCAGAGCCAAGGGACAAATGAAGCTAATAGAAATCCAAGATGGAAGCCAAAATCATCTGCAAACAGATGACAGATGAAGCCAGCATCCAAATCCCTGATTGATGATTGATCAAATGCAAGTGGTATTTCATGAAGTGGCTCAGTGATGTAGGGCAGTATTTAGCAGGATTGAAATGAGGAGAGTTGAAGGAGCAATACACAATTACTGCCACTTTGATGGTGCCTGAGAGCTTCAGACGGCACAACTTTGCACCTGGCTCTCAGCTGACTGAAATAGTGCACCAGCGAGTTGTGTGAGCCCCTGCAGCTTAACTCATGGCTGGCATCACCCTACATAACAATGGTGGCTGCACTTTAACATAATGCATTGGCTATAAAGCACTTTGTATTCTACCATGCCCTTTGGATGTTGCAATGTAAATGAGAGTTATTTCATTTTTGCTTTCAAATTGAAAACCTTAATGAAGGCACTGGAAAATGCAAAATACAATGTTTAGGCAACTTAAGACCATAAGATGTAAGAGCAGAAGTAGGCCATTCAGCCCATCCTGCCACCACTGGTATTAAGCCACTGGCAGGTAGGGGTCTCGCCATGCAGGGAGCACTACAGATAGTCCCGTGTGGAGTTGCTTGAGGGATCTCATGGAGCAGTGGGGGGGAAGGAAGGTGGTTGGGGGGGTGCGGCAGTGTTGTGGGGGGGGATCCCTGTTCAAAGGCACTCAATGCCTAATCAAAGGGCCCAGCACCTGGAAGGGGGAGCTTCTGAGAGCCACCTCTCTGCCCTTTCTGTTGGCTCCCCTCCCCAGCAACCCCACCCCATCCCACCGCCGCCCTCCAGCCATTGCTCACCCCTGACCTGGGATCCGTGACTATTTTATGTGTTGGGTGTGTGTAGTACTGGCAGCAGCCACCACCTCTAGGTGGCAATGTAATTCAATAGAGATGTCGGCCTCTGATTGGCTGGCAAGTTCTCGATAAGTGGGACTTCCATTCCCAGGTTCCTTGACCCCACAGGAAGGCCTGCCAAGTGCCTGATTGGAACAAGGTGTGACGTGCCTTCCCAAAAAGGGGCGACGCTCACTCTTGCTGGCTTTCAGCCGACAACCCAGACCCCCATTGCCTCCACAAGATTCCAATCTTTAATTGAAACATCTTAAAGAAGATAAAAACGTCAGGTGAAAAATGTTCAGAGATTTTAATGATTTTATTTATTGAGTTGTTATGGGTATCGGTGTTATCAACAGGAACTACAAAAGTGTTGTTTTTAATATATCATTTTAATAAATTGCATTACTTTTTGAGAGGCTACAAAAATTGACTCAACTTGAAATAAGTACACTTCTGGGATAGAATTTTTATCGGGAACAATATTAAGCCATTTAAACCCATAACTGGTCCTGCTACCGAGCTAATCCTTCTTCCATTCTTTTACAACAACTTGTATTTATGGTATAGTAAAACTTCCCAAGGCTCTTCACAGGAGTATTATCAAACAAAATTTGACATTGAATCACATAAAGAGATATTAGCGCAGTTGACCAAAAACTTGGTCAAAGAGAGAGGCTTTAAGGAGCGTGTTCACATGAATGTGGACTGTCTCACTGTTACAGTTAAGATCTGATGTAAAATTTAAGAACATGTAGGTACGATTAGGTCACCTGCAGAAACGAATAAACAGTTTAACTTGCTGATTCTGACACTGTAATTTGAGCGCTGGACCCCAAGCCTGTTGTTTATAGAGATCGGGTAGGAGTTTGAACGAAGAAACTCACCCTTCTTCAAGTGAAGGCTTCCTTCAGTTTTTCAACGTCCTCTGCTTGCCCTGGATTATGAAATTGGATGCTATGGTATATGACATTGTCCTGTTAAAAATAAGTAAGCAAAGGAATTCATGATTGGAATGAAAGAGAGCGCTGAAGGTCAGGCGGTGGAAGCATCTGCATGAGACGTATTTCCTCCTCTGATTTGAAATATGTTAAATCGACTTCAGCTTGTCAAAGAACTGGGAGATGGTGTGGACCCTATAAGGAACACAAATACAGAGGGATATAATGATGTGTGCATAAGGGAATAAATTGTATTTATATGGCATTCTAGCACCTCTGAGCCACATCTCAGTCCTGCACTGAAGTAGACTACGTGATGTGCTAAAGGGACCAATGAGGAATCTTCAATTTGTGCTAATAATGGTTTGTAGAGAGCAATATCAGTAAATGTTGGCTGAGCCCTGAACTCTGCACCAGCTTATTGTATTATTTTGCTGATGTTGGGCTCTTGTCTCTACTCTCATATGAACGTAGACTGTCTTTTCTTTTTTTTTTGCAGTTAAGATTCCAAGTCGAAGAACCTATATTGATCCAGAAACTTGTGAAGATCCCATCCAAGCAGTACATCTTTTTGCCAAAGAACTGGACCTTTCCTGTATCAAAATTGAGAGAGTTATTGGAGGCGGTATTGATTATTTTATTACATTTTCTACACAGAGAAACAGGGCATTGCAATTTTAGCTAAAATCAAACTCAAGACACTGACAACTGCCATTGAAAATAGCTCTCACTAGGCATGTCATAAAGTTGTGACTATATGGATCAGATACTTCTTTGTAGAGAAGGAAAGGTAGTGATCCCGGAGATTAGTCTCATACATCGCAGTTCCATCATTTTCAAAGTGACAAATCTCTGGGAG
The DNA here is from genome assembly GCF_017639515.1 of Carcharodon carcharias. Lineage (NCBI taxonomy): Eukaryota > Metazoa > Chordata > Chondrichthyes > Lamniformes > Lamnidae > Carcharodon > Carcharodon carcharias. The sequence goes on along the minus strand of NC_054485.1, from coordinate 49,251,794 downwards.
CATGTCACTTGCTCAGCTTTTTGACTGGGCTCGAAGCAGTGGGTTTAAACAAATTTGTTTTTCGTTCAGTAGTTGCAGAATATGCATTCAACCCTGTGAACGTGAAGCCACATCACCTACCAGCATGGGTAAGCTGAGTACTCAGTCAGCTCTAGGCTGTACACTTTGATTATGTTCAGCACTGAGCTTGCCTGTGACCAGGGAAAATCCCAAACTGCACCACTAATAACGTTCACATTACTATTCATTGTGCTGGCAAAAAAAAAATCCCAGGAGGTCGTCCTCAATGCCCTCAGAAGGTCGACCTCAATGCCCTCAGAGGATCGACCTCAATGCCCTCAGAAGGTCGACCTCAATGCCCTCAGAAGGTCGACCTCAATGCCCTCAGAAAGTCGACCTCAATGCCCTGAGGATCGACCTCAATGCCCTCAGAGGATCGACCTCAAAGCCCTCAGAAGGTCGACCTCAATGCCCTCAGAAGGTCGACCTCAATGCCCTCAGAAGGTCGACCTCAATGCCCTCAGAAGGTCGACCTCAATGCCCTCAGAAAGTCGACCTCAATGCCCTGAGGATCGACCTCAATGCCCTCAGAGGATCGACCTCAAAGCCCTCAGAAGGTCGACCTCAATGCCCTCAGAAGGTCGAACTGAATGCCCTCAGAGGGTGTACCTCAGTGTCCTCAGAAGGTTGACCTCAATGCCCAGAGAAGGTCGACCTCAATGCCCTCAGAAGCATCTGTGGCACCACATTTATCTCAGTATCTCTGCCAAAGTTGGCACTGTTCCCCTCAGGGGCAGCCCCTCCAATATCTGTCTTTTACTGGGTTTAGGAGACAGCACCTCTGAATGACTGAGTGTTTGAAAAGTTACATTCGTTCAGCCTTCTGGGCGTCATGCACCCACCACCTGAGCATCCTGAATATGTTGCTGTGTTCTGTAGTTTACGCTGATTTAACGGACAGGCTCATTTTTGCTGTGAGAGTGGAACTGGAGTTACTGCTACTTGCTTTTGTGGGTAAGCTCACTTAACATATGACAATTACTTTTTGAGGATCTGACAATCTCACAGTGGGCATGTCTGATTATGTATTTTGTTTATTGGAAATCACACAAGACATTTCATACTCTGGGTTATATAAACAAGGACAGTTTATTCATGGTTCTCATTCATTTTAAATCAGCATGACTTTAACTTTTTGAGAAAAAGATTTTCCAAACAAAACTCTAGTTGTAAAGTTTCACTTACATCATGAATAGGCACACTTGAGTATCAAAACAGGATAAAATGAAACGCAAGTCTATAAATTCTCCATATAAGTTCCAATCTCACCTCTGTTGCGTTATTATTTTAAAATTATTCATGTTTTCTGTCTGAGGGGGATGAGGGGGGAACATTCTCTTGTTAATTCCCTATAGCAAATATTAATGAACACCACCCCGACCCCCAGCCCCACCAACAAATCCAAGCACACATCAGCCCCTTCCCTTAGGTAAATACATAGTAACATGGCCCTGTATCAAAGCAACTCAGTAATGACCTCCCTCTGTCCAAACAAATAGGTCTAACCCCATCCTTCAAACAGGTAATGAGACCCTCTTAACCTCTTTCTCCCCATCCCAAGTTCACACACCTGAGCCCCTGACAAATGTGTAATGTCATCTCTCTTGATGCAAATAAGTAAAACAAAAAAACCCTCACCCACATGCAAAAAACAGAGCACTCCACAACCCCTAAACAAACATGTAGTGAAACCCCATTCCTATCACACAAACACATAATGGCAATCCTGTCCTCCAAGTACCTGCACAGCAGCATCCCGCACTGCACCACCTTACAGAAAGCAAATAGTCAATTGTGCTGACAAAGTTTGTTGTCTCCTGTAGGGGAGTTTGGGGAAGTTTGCAGAGGCTGTCTTAAGCTCCCGAGTAAAAGGGAGCTCCCTGTGGCCATCAAAACCCTGAAAGTTGGCTGTTCAGAGAAACAGAAGCGCACCTTCCTGACAGAAGCAAGTATCATGGGACAGTTTGATCACTCAAACATCATCCGGCTTGAAGGAGTTATCACAAGAGGTGGGTATTTCAGTGGGGTGATGTCTGTTACTTTAAACATTGCTGTTATTATATATCAATTATAATTATATTTAATAATTATAATTATATATGTATATATATATATATATATATGTAAGGGGGCATAGTGGTAATGTCACTAGACTAGTGGGTGCTGGGTATGATGATGAGATAGAGTGTCTGGATGTTATGATTGAGACCTGAGGGCCAGCGGCTGCTGATGTGTGAGTGATGGAAGTTGTGGTGTATTGAGCAATGTGAGAGGTTAGTGATGTAGAGGGTGTGAGCTCCTTGTTCACCAACCTTGACAACCCACGTGAGGTAATTAGATTTCTTATGGCACTGCTGCCAGGTCCTTGGAACTAGACTCCAGGAATTGAACTCCTCAGCCACATGCTCCATATCCCTTCTGATGGTCATCCTTGAGGGACTCCTGTCAGCCCGTGGAATCATGGCATCTCTTCTCGTCCACCTCCATTGCTAAGGCTTCCAGCATTGCAGCCATGAACCTGGGAGCTCCCTCTCTGCCGTGGTGCTCCACTTTCTTTCTTCAACAGCTTCCTGTAATTCAGCTTTTAAGAGAGCCCGACTGTCTTTAACAAGAGCAGGCTCGTTGCACTACTTGCTATCTGCTTGGCTCCTTGCTGAACACTCAGTCATCCAGCAACATGAGTCCTGCTCTCACCAATACTACAATCAGCTAAATGAAGAAGCAGCATCATATTTTCATGCTGCCTATCTTCATGGCATTGAAAGTGGGAATTGTGATCAGCAACTTCAACATCCCAAAAGCAAATGGATCAATTTCTAGCACCATGTTTACATCTTTGTCACCCTTGGCTCCTGACCCCAACCCTTTCCTGGATGCTCAGTGAAGCTCAGTCCTATCATGTACAACTTGGGTGTCCTGCCTGACTGAATTCAGCTTGAAAGTTCACAGCCAGCCCATCACAGAGTCATGGAATTGTTACGGTTCAGAAAGCCATTCATCCCATCAATTCTGCACCAGCTCACGAATGAGCATTCTGATTCAGTGCCATTCTGCTGCCTTTTCCCCATACCCCTGCACATTGTTTCTATTCAAATAATCATCCAATGCCCTCTTGAATGCCTCGATTGAACCTGCTTCGAACCACTCATTGTGTGAAAAAGTTTTTTCTCACATCACATTTGCTTCTTTTGCAAATCACTTTAAATCTGTGCCCTCTTGTTCTCGATCCTTTTACAAGCGGGAACAGTTTCTCCCTATCTACCCTGCCCAGCCCTCTTGCAATTTTGAATACCTCTATCAAATTTCCGCTTAGCCTTCTCTTCTCCAAGGAGAACAGTCCCAACTTCTGCAATCTACATAACTGAAGTTTCTCATCCCTGGAACCATTCTTGTAAATCTCTTCTCCACTCTCTCCAATGCGTTCACATCCTTCCTACAGTGTGGCGCACAGAACTGTACACAATGCTCTAGCTGACATCTAATTAATGTCTTCATAGAATTTTCACAGAATCACAGAATCGTTATGGTGTAGAAGGAGGCCATTCAGCCCATCATGTCTGCACTGGCTCTCTGAGCATTTTAACTTAGTGCCAATATCCTGCCTTTTCCCTGTAACCTTGCACATTGTTTCTATTTGGATAATCACCCAATGCCCTCTTGAATGGCTCAATATACCTCCACCACATTTCCAGGCAGCACGTTCCAATTCCTAATTACTTGCTGTGTGAAAACGTTCTTTCTCACCTCACATTTGCTTCTTTTGCAAAATGCTTTAAAACTGTGCCCTCTGGTTTTCAATCAATTTACAAGCAGGAACAGTTTCTCCCTATCTACTCTGTCCAGACACATCATGACTTTGAAAACTTCTATCAAGTCTCCTCTCAGCCTTCTCCTCTCCAAGGAAAACGGTCCCAACTTCTCCAATCTTTCCTCATAACTGAAATGTCTCATCCCTGGAACCATTCTCATAAACCTCTTCTGCACTCTCTCCAATGCATTCACACCCTTCCCATAGTGTGGCACCCAGAAATGTACACAATACTGCAGCTGAGGTCTAACCAGTATCATATATAGGTTCATCGTAACCTCCCAGGTCTTGTACTCTATGCCCCTATTAATGAAGCCTAGAATACTGTATGCTTTAGAAACAGCTCTCTCTACCTGTCCTGCCATCTTTAATGACTTATATACATATACACCTAGGTCTGGCTGCTCCTGCAAACCCTTTAGAATAGTATCCTTTATTTTATGTTGTCTCTCCATGTTCTTTGTACATGTCTTATACAATTTCAGCATAACCTCCTTGCTTTTGTACGCTATGCCCCTATTAATAAAGCCCAGGATACTGTATGCTTTATTAACTGTTCTCTCCACCTGTCCTGCCACCTTTAATGACTTAAGCACATATACAACCAGTCCCCTCAGCTAGGCTGAAACCTCCATCTTACCCATCAATCATTAGCTCACTCCCACATCTGCTGAAGTCCTCTTTCATGTCTATGTCACATCCAGAGTCAACTCTATCAGCGTCCTCTTGAGTATTCTCCCCAACTCCACACTCCATAAACAACTCATCCAGAATGCCACCGGCCTGCAATATTGAATATGTCCCCAGTCCTTACTGATCTTCATTGGTTCCCCAACCCTCAACACATTGAGTGAAAAATCCTCATTGTCTCCTACAAACTCCTACATAATTTTGCCCATCCTAATGCCTGTGACCTCCTCTGGCTCTATACCTCTCCACACATTGGCTTTCTGAGCATTCCTCCTGCCTTCTCGTTTCTATTTGTGGCAGAGCCTTTAACCATTTTTCCACCACACCCTGAAACCTCTCTCAACTACCTCAACCTTGCAATATCTCTTACCACCTTAAAAGCCCTGTTAAGAGCTTTGACTGTGCTTTTGGACACCCCCCCACCCCCCGCCACTTATTTCCTGTTTGCCACTGCTCAGTTTTGACTCCCAACTATAGACTAAAAGCATTATCTAAATCTAACTGAAAGGGACGCACCCACCGCCAGGATTGTTCGGTCCCACCACAAGTCAATGGACCTCTGGCGGGGGTGCCACCTCACTCACAGCGGGTCCGGAAAACCCCGACCTGTATGTAGTTTTGTGGAAAAACGAGTGACGTAATTTTCTGAGGTGGAAGCCTGAAACTTCTTAAGATGCCATAGAGAATGTTGTTGGATTATTCACCGTGGGATATGCTTTTATACCTACCAAAGTCCCAACTCTACAATGGCAATGGGAGCATCCATGTACGATACAAAACAGTGTTTGCTATGGGAAGAATGCAGTTAATGAGCAAAGTCTGAGATTTTTTTAAAGCTCTTTTCACTTCACATCTCCATCCAGAGATTTGAGCATAAAACCTAGGCTGATACTCCATTGCAGTACTGAAGGAATGCTGTCCTGCTGGAGATACCAGGATATTGAGCCACAGTCCCTTTCAGTTGGAAGTAAAACCTCCCATGGCACTATTTCAAAATTCTTTTTGGTGTCTTGGCGAATATGAGGTGACAGTGACTGCCCTTGACATCAAGACCTCATTTGACCAAGTGTGGCATCAAGGAGCCTTAGCAAAACTAGAGTCAATAGGAATTAGGGGGAAATCTCTCTGCTGGTTGAAGTCATCCCTAGCACCCTAGCACAAAAGAAGATGGTTGTGGTTGTTGGAGGTCAGTCATCTCAGCTCCAGGACATCATTGCAAGAGTTCCTCAGGATGGTGTCCTCAGCCCAACCATCTTCAGCTGCTTCATCAATAACCTTCCTTCCATCATAAGGTCCGAAGTGGGGATGTTTGCTGATGATTGCACAATGTTCAGCACCATTCACAACTAATCAGATACTGAAGCAGTCCATGTCCAAATGCAGCAGGACCTGAACAACATCCAGGCTTTGGCTGACAAGTGGCAAGTAACATTTGTGCCACTCAAGTGTCAGGCAATGACCATCTCCAAAAAGAGAGAACCTAACCATCACCCTTTGAAGTTGAATGGCATTACCATCATTGAATCTCCCACTATCAACATTCTGGGGGCGGTTTACCATTGATCACAAACTGAACTGGACTAGCCATATAAATACTGCGGCTACAAGAGCAGGTCAGAGGCTAGGAATCCTGTGACGAGTAACTCACCTCCTGACTCCCGAAAGCCTGTCCACTATCTACAAGGCACAAGTCAGCAGTGTGATGGAATACTCCCCACTTGCCTGGATGAGTGCAGCTCCCACAGCAATTAAGAAGCTGGACACCGTCCAGGACAAAGCAGTCCGCTTGACTGGCACCACATCCACAAACATGCACTCCTTTCACCACCGACGCACAGTAGCAGCAGTGTGTACCATCTACAAGATGCACTGCAGGAATTCATGAAGGCTTCTTAGACAGCACCTTCCAAACCCATGACCACTACTATCTAGAAGGACAAGGGCAGCAGATAGTTGGGAACACCACCACCTGGAAGTTCCTCTCCAAGTCATTCACCATCCTGACTTGGAAATATATCACTGTTCCTTCACTGTCGCTGGGTCAAAATCCTGAAACTCCCTCCCTAACAGCACTGTGGGTGTACCTAAACCACGTGGACTGCAGTGGCTCAAGAAGGGGGCTCATCAACACCTTCTCAAGTAGGGATGGGCAATAAATGCAGGCCCAGCCATTGAGGCCCACACCCCATGAATGAATAAAAAAAAAATACCCAAAGAAGTTTGCAGATACAAATGTCGGCCTTGTGGCCAATTGTGAGGAGGAAAGCTGTAGATTGTAGGAAGATATCATTGGCTGGTCAGGTGAGCAGGGAAGTGCCAAATGAATTCAGTCCATAGAAATGTCAGGTGGGGAGAGAAAACAAGGCAAGGGAATACCCAATAAACGGTAGGATACTGAGAAGTGTAGAGGATAAGAGGAAATCTGGAGTGTATGTCTACAGATCACTGAAGGGAGTGCAACAGTTAGATAAGTAGGTTAAGAAGGCATATGGGATGCTTTCCTTTTTGCTGAGGCATAGAGTATAAGAGCAGGGAGGGTTATGCTAGAATTCTACAAAATACTAATTAGACCACAGAGTGCTTCGTACACTTCTGGTCACCACATTACAGGAAGGATGTGATCACACTGGAAAGGGCAGAAACAAACTTACAAGGATGTTGCCTGATTGGAGAATGATGAAGAAAGATTGGATAAGCTAAGATTGTTTTCTTTGGAATATAGAAGGCTGAATGGAGATTTAACTGAAGTGTATAAAACTATGTGGAATCTAGAAAGAGTGATTATGAAGGACTTATTTCCCTTAACAGAAAGGTCAATAACGGGGTGGGTGGCGGGGCAGGGGAAGTTTCGATTTAAAGTAACTACTGGAAAGATTAGAGGGGAATCGAAAATATTTTTCACCCTTTCTTTTCTCATTACCTCACATATTGAAGGATAATAGTCACGGCACTGGGGTGAACTCTCCCTGCTTTAAAATAGAGCCGTGGGATCTTCACACCTACCTCAGAAGGCAGCTTTATTAAAAATTATTTATTTATTTAAACATTATTTATTAGAAATTTATGTAAAATTCTTTCTTTCTTTGGTGAAGTTTTGTCTCATCCTTTCTTCTCTCATCCTGTCCAGAGGTGGTGAGGTTTGGAACTCAGTGCCTGAAAGGTTGGTAGAGGCAGAGAAATCCTCAGTGCATTTTAAATCAGATTGGATATGCACTTCAAGTTCTGTAGCCTGCAGGATTATGGAGAAAAAGCTGGAAAGTGGGATTAGCCTGGATAGATAATTTTCAGCCAGCACAGGCATGATGGACAAAATGGCCAACTCCTGTGCCATAAGTTTTCCATTTTTCTGTGTAACATTCTGTGATTCTATGCATGATGGACAGTTTGGAAGTGTAAGGCATACTTTGCCTGTGTGGCCTACACTTTGACCAATTGCAGACAGGTACTACACTCGAGCCTTTTAGTTGCATTCACCTGGTAAATGAAAGACTTGTTCTGGTGTTTACTTCAGTAATTGAGAGATATGTTGGGGTTAGTCAAGCATGTTTGAAACATAGTGCACTGCAGTGTGGGTTCCTGCCCATGATCAGTCCTTGAGCATTGGCTGTGCTGCTGGGAACACTGCCCTCCAACAGAGAATGAGCAGGGATTCAATGAACAAGTCAGTCAGGCAATTCTCAAGGATTGAAGCGCAGCAACATAGGCATGGAAGAAAGGCTAGGAAACTTCTTAACCATAGAGCGTTCAAGATAGACAGGATGAGAGAAGAAAGAATGAGAAAAAACTTCACCAAAGAAAGAATGAATTTTGATTTCTCTAGCACCTTTCATGACTTTACGACATCCAAAAGCATTTTTTTAAACAGCTAATTAAGTACTTTATGAAGTGTGGCCACTGTAATTTAGGAAATGCGGCAGCCAATTTGTATAAAGAAGCCTCACATATTGAAGGATAATAGTCACGACACTGGGGTGAACTCTCCATGCTTCAAATTAGAGCCATGGGATCTTCACACCTACCTCAGAGGGCAGCTTTATTAAAAATTATTTATCTATTTCAACATTATTTATTAAAAATTTATGTAAAATTGTTTCTTTCTTTGGTAAAGTTTTTTCTCATTCTTTTTTCTCTCATCCTGTCTATCTTGAGCGCTCTATGGTTAAGAAGTTTCCTAGCCTTTCTTCCATGCCTATGCTGCTTGAGAATTGACTGAACAATTTGTTATTTGAACCCCTGTTCATTCTCTGTTGGAGGGTAGTTTTCAGGTTAATGTCTCATTTCACGATGGCATCTTAGACAGTGTGGCACTCTCTCAGTACTGCACTGGGAGTGCCAGTCTAGTATATATGCTCCAGGCTCTGAATGAGATTTGATCCCACAACCTTCTGACTTAGAGGCGAGAGTGCTACCACGATGGGTTGGTTTGTTCAAAATCCGCAATTAACGCACAATTTCTCCTTTTCATTATTTCATCATTTACCAATAAATCTCTTTTCAAAAATGTTTAATTCTGTAATTTTCAACCAATATTAAATACAGACCCAACATCCCAAGCCTTATTTCACTCATGAAGTTGTTTGTGTGTAAGTTGCAGGATTTATAATGTGCTCCAAGATAGAATGTCACACAGAATGTACAAAATATTAGGTACCACTAATTTGTCAAAATTATTTAATTTTTACAATTTTTTATTTTTGCTGTGACTGTAAACTCATTACAATGATGCATTTGACTGTCAGAAGAACCGTACAATTTGTAAATTGAAAATGCTTTTGTCCAGTATCTACAATTTTTCAGTGTGTTTTGTAGTGTTAAGGATCATTAACATTGTGATTTCCCATTTGCAGGTAAACCCATGATGATTGTAGTTGAATACATGGGAAATGCAGTGTTGGACTCGTTCCTGAGGGTAAGACATCAGATTTATTTGGCCTGTTTCTGAGCCAAATAGCTTCTAAAACTGGATTGCATTTGTAACCGAACAACAACCCACAGCACCATTTGTTAATGAGCTACAGTGTGATCGCTCATAATCTTTTGAGTTTCCCATTTGCCAGAAGAAGCACCAACTGGATAGGCGCTAACTCTGCCTAGGATGGATGGAAAAGCAGAAAGGGAAATCTCTGGCTTCTCTTACATGACAGACTGATCCAAATCTCCTAATGTGGGGAGAGGCCTCCGACTAATTGCTAATGCACCTCAGGACCTTGATGTACCTCCATCTACGGTACTTGCATGGAAGGTTTAAAGCCCCGATTGCTGGTTTTACTCTGCCCGGACTGCTGCGTGATTCCAACATCAATGGGATCAGATGGCCAGAACCACAGAGTCTTAGGCTGTTTGCCCCCCATTTATGCTGTTTTTCACATGGATTCACTTAGAGATTTTCATTGCGGTTATAAAACCAATGCAACAAAGTAAATCAGTTGAAGTGTTGAAGCACTTCAGAGTTCACAGCAATGTTCACCCCCACTCCTGGCAATGTCTACCACATCAACCACACCTCAGACCCTACCTGGCAATGTTTATCTCCCCACACTACCCCTTTCCCCGCCCCTGGACAAAGACCAACCCCACCGACAGTATTAACGCCTGCCCCTACATCCGACCAGGCAGTGTTGACCTCCAGCCCATTCACCTCCCTTGTGGAAAGTACCCAACCCCTACTGCACCTTGGGTAGTGCTCACTGGCACCCTCATGGGTAGTGCTCACCCCCTCCCACTAACCCTGGACAAAGGCCCACCCCCTCCGGCACCCCCTCTCCTGACTCACCTCGTGGAATCCCTGACTCCTGTCCAACCGATGCTGGGAGAATCAGCATTGTAATGGTGTGATGGAGCGGAGGGGTTAAGCATTCTCGTGTTTTTGTGGGGTGAGGGGTGGTAAGATGGGGTGAACACTGTTGGTGAGAGAGGACGGGTCAACACTGGGGGATGGGGGAGGGCATGACAATTTTGTGGGTAAGAGAGGGGTTGAATATTGTCGAAGGGTATGGGGGTTAGCACTGTCAGGAGGGGGAGAGGAGGTGAACACTATCAGGGTTGAACAGGAGTTAACACTGTCAGTGAGGGGAAGTTTGGCAGTGTTGGGGTTGACAGCTCCATGTAAAACAATGTAAGTCAATGAACTGAAGACAGACCTTAAGGAGCATAGCTTCAGTTCATGATGAGAAAAGTGGGTGTAGCTGCACTGGAATTACGCTGGATAATTGACTTCCCAACCCTGTACTTGCATCCCTGCTGGAGCCAGGATAAAATGGTAAGTGAGTAGATTAAATCAGTCAGCATCAGACATACCCGCTTCAAAACTGACCGGAAAGTCTGGGTCATTGTTCAGGTAACTGTGAACTTTGGAGTAGTGTGGTGTCAGTGTTGTGAATGAATACTGATCTCTGTTTCCAAATATTATCTCCTCATCCTCTAGCAGATCCACTTTGGAACAAACACAGAGTGTTACAATCATAGAATCAATGAATAAAGCACAGAAGGAGGCCACCCAACCCATCAAGTCCACACCAGCTCTCTGCAAGAGCAATTACAACACCCCCTCCCCGTCCTTTCCCGATAACTCTGCAAATGTTTTTATCTTCAGGTGCTTATCCAATTCCCTTCTGAAAGCCAAGATCGATTCTGCCTCCACATCCCTCCCAGGCAGTGCATTCCAGATCCTAACCATTCACTGTGTATGAAAAAATGCTTTCTCATGTCACCTTTGGTTCTTTTGTCAGTCGCCTTAAATCTGTAATTCTCTGGTTCTCAACATCTCATGATTTTGAACACTCCTATCAAATCTCCTTTCAACCTTCTCTTTAAGGAAAACGTCCAAGTTTCTCCTATCTATCCTCGGAACTGAAGTCTCTCATCCCCGAAACCATTCTCATACATCTTTTCTGCACCCTCTCTAAAGCCTTCATATCCTTGCTAGAGCTCGTTGCTCAGAATTGGACATAATACTCCAATTGAGGTCAAGCCAGTGTGATATCTCAGCATATGTAAACATATCTATGTCACACTATGTTTTAAAATGGTTCAACATAAATTCCTTGCTTTTGTACACTGTGCCTTAATTTATAAAACCCAGGATCCTGAATGCGTTCTTTATTTTCTGAACCTGACCTGCCACCTTCAACAATTTATGCATTTGTACCCCCAGGTACTACATCTGTCCCTGTTTATAATCATATCATGAGATTATATTGCCCCTCCTCATTCTTCCGACCAAAATGCAAAATGCATCACTTCGCACTTCTCTCCATTAAATTTCATCTACCACGTGCCCGTTCATTCCACCAGCCTGTCTATGTCTTCATGGGGTCTAGCACTATTCTCCTCACAGTTCACAATACTTACAAGCTTTGTGTCACCTGGAAATGTTGAAATGGTGCCCTGCACACTAACTTTGAAAAACAGTAGTCCTCATGCTGACCCCTGGGGACCCCCAAGAATATAAGGATATTGGGGGAAAAAGTTTCCTTTACACAGCACATACTGTCTCATTAGAACATCCCAAAGTGCTTATCAGCTAGTGAACTACTTCTAAACAACCAAAGTGCACACAGCAAGATTTCATGAGCAGCAATTGAGTGAATGACCAGATAATTAATTTTGATGGTTTTGAGAGCGTTGGTCAGGGCTCTGTCAACATTCTCTGTTCTTTGAATAATGCCACCTGAGCAGGCAGTCAGATCTCAGTTATACACCTGGTGATCAATAGAGGAGAGTAGCACTCATTTGCAGTGGTTTCTGATTGGGTTTGCTTCCCCTCAATAGACTGAAGGATCATTTTGATTAAGCAACTTGTATCGAGTGCTGGCACCAAATGGTGATCTTGTTCTCTTCCATTGCTGCTCAACTCTCATTTTCCCCCAAGGCCACCATTTTCAAGACAATGTTTAGTTTATCAGAAATGTTTTGCCTCAGCACAGGTAAACGTGTCTATGGGCAGGATTGTTACTTTGTCGAGCGGGTGCAGTGGGTAGGCCCGGGAGCAGCCACAAAACCAACCATAATCGGTCCCCAACCACGATTTCACGCTGGCTAGCAGCCAGCCAGCACGAAAGGCACACTCAGAGCCTCAGCACTGCTAGGGTGGGGGCTGGAGGAGAGCGAGCGCCAGCGCGGAGGTCAGTGCATGCGTGGGGGTGCATTCAGTGAAAGCTTCCTGAAGGCACAGAGTTGCCTCAGGGAGCTGAACATTTTTAACATTTATAAAAAAATTTCAAAAATAAGGAAAACATGTCCCGTCATGTGACTCTGCCACATGAGCGGGGACATGTTAAAAATGAGTTTTAAAGATGTTACTGTTTATTTATTTATTCTCCGAAACCTCATCCCGCCTGTGGTGAGGTTTCATTAAAAATTCAAAGGCCGCCTGGCCTATTCGCCCGCCTGCCAACCGAACGGTTGGATGGGCAGCAAAAAATTCAATTTAATTAATTGATTAAGGGCCTCAGTAGGCCTTTCAATTGTTGGTGGGTGTGCTGTTGCCTCTTGCGCGCACCCACCGAGTGAAATGTCACGAGTACGCAATGACTTTGGGACGTTCGCCTGACGTCACTGTACACTATTCCCATTTTGGTCAGGCTGGTGCCTGCCCGCAGGGCAAAAAATTCTGCCCTATGTTACAATTGGGCTAAATAAAACCTTAGCTCCCCCTCGATACAATGAATTCTTCAATTTTTCCTTTTGAGGACCTTCCATTCTTGGGGCATCATCATTCATTACCAAATGGGCTGGAGACCTCTCAGGTATCCATGAAGTCTAATGGGATGTTTCAATGAATTCTCTCAGGGTGGTTGGAGCACAAAGAGGAGGAAGTGATGCTCCAGTTATTTTGAGCCTTGGCCAGGCCCCCATCTGGAGTAGTGTGTTCAGTTTCGAGCACCACCTCTCAAAATGGAGCTAGTTAATGGGATTTTCCAGCCCTGTCATGACAGAACCCGCCTGGGAGATTTGGCGGCCCAGCCGAAAATCCATTGGCGTTTGGCAGGACCAGATGATCCCAACAATGGGCAGGGCTGGAAAATCCCACCCATTGGTTTTGGAGGGCATTCAGTGAAGATTAACCAGAATGATACCAGGGTTTAGAGGGTTAAATTGTGAGCACAGGTTGCATAATTCTCACTGTATTCCCTTAAGTATGGAAGATTGAGGGGGGATCTGATTGGATGTATTTTCAAATGTTCAAAGGATTTGATGGGGAAGATACAGAGAAACAATTTCCTCTTGTCGGGAGAATGGGAAATGAAGGGACGTGATATAAAATTACACCTGAGCCACTTAGGAGTGAAATCAGGAAGTGTCTTTTTTCACACAAAGAGTAATAGGAATCTGGAACTCACTTCCCCAAAAGCCATTGGATACTAGGGTCACTTGGAGCTTTCGACGCTGATTGATAGAATATTATTAGGCAAGGATATCAAGGAGCATGAGCATAGGTAGATAAAGTGTGTTCAGGCATGGATCAGCCATGATCTAATTCAGTGGTGGAGTGAGCTCAAAGGGCTGACCGGCCTCCTCTTGTTCCTATTTTATTACTGTATCAGCTAGCGAGAGATGCTCTGAAAATTCCTTGCTGCCTGCTCTCTTTATTAAAACATCCCAGGCATTCGATGACACTACAGCATCGTTTGGTTGAGGAACCAGCATATACAGTAGATATAGATGCGATCTTCTAACCCATGACAATAGCAAGTTAAATATCCCCTCTCTTGGTTCATACATCATTTTCTTTCTCTTTTGGGTCCCATTCCAGCTGTGCTAGTCTTTCTCGCACTCCTTGTAGCCTCATCCACTGCTGCTCTTGAGCTGAGGCTAGTTGGGAAATGTAGGAAAGCCGACAGATGTGTTATCCTCTGATATTTTTCGTTTTTCTTATCATTCAGTAATCAGAGAATGGTTCTCTTTGTATCATCACCCAACATTGCTCATCTGCTTCTTGTCTTCTGTAGAGCTGCAGAAGTGTCACCTTGCACCAAAAATTGTACGGTGGCAAGGTCTGTCTACCACTGCAGAGGCTGGTCGAGCAGCATTTAAATATCCCTTTTCTCTCGAATTTGAAGGTATTAAGGGGAACGGATAGGGGAGATCAGGAGAAGCCTTTTTTGCTCAATGGGGAATCTAGGTCCATGAGCATAGTCTAAAAAGTGGAGCCAATTTTTTCAGGAGTGAATTTAGGAAACTCTCAGTGGCAGATGTTTAAAATCTCTTCCACAAAGAGCTTTTGATGCTAGATCGATTATTAATTTTAAATCTGGGATTGATAGATTTTTGTTCTCCATCTTCCTGTTCTGGCGGCTCATGGCATGATTCAGGAGAGAGCAGAGAGCCTGCTACTTTTGCCTAGAGACAGTTGGAGTTAATGCACTGTATGTGAAATGATTTAGAACAGACTTGTCCAACCCGGGCAAATCCTCTCCATGTGGCCCCCAGAGCGTTTGTTGAAAATGCCGGTAGGATGGGTTAGTGAGTTTGAAGATTTCTGCAGGGGACTGCTCCTCCAATCACAGCCTGTTTCTCCCCTGCATTTGCTGCTGATAGGCTTTTTATTGAACCTATCAGAAGCAAACATGGAAGAGAACCAGGCTGTGATTGGTGGAACAGCGAACACTGGCACCTCTGGAAGGCGCGGAGCCTCCATTCATTATGCTTTTCAACTCGGCTTAAAGTGCTTTGGCTCAGCTCCAGCCACATTCTCCCAGGTATCCCTGTGTTCCACTGACTCTGGCCACGTTCCCCTGGATCCTCTCATGTTCTTCCAACTACAGCCACATTCCCCCAGCACAAGCTGCATTCTCCCAGTTGTCCCTTCATTCCCAGGTTCTGCCAGCATTCCGCCAGTTCCTCCCTGTGTCCAAGTGGCTCTCAGCGCTTCCCTGGTGGGCACCGTGGTTCGAGTGCCGCTTGGTCCCTTCTGCTCTCATCGCACCTCCCCCACCCCCGCAGCCAATTTGGTGATTGAGGATAAGTAAGCGAGGGTGAGTGAGTGAGTGAGCAAGTGAGGGTGGATGGGTGAGGGAGAATGGGTCAGTGAGGGAGGGTGAGCACGTGTGTGTCAGTGAATGAGGGTGTGTGTGTGTGTCAGTAGGTGAGGGTGAGCATGTCTGTGTCAGAGAGAGAGAGAGAGTGGATGAGTGTGTGTGTGCATGTGTGTCAGAGAGAGACAAGCAAAAGGGTGTAGGTAGGAAAATGAGGTTAAAACCTAGAACAGCCTTGATCCTATTGAATGGTAAGCAGGCTTGAATGGCATACTTTTGCTCCTAATTCGTATATACGTACGTCCATATGAATGGATGTGTCTGAGAGAGAGGGTGAGTGTGTGTAAGAGAGAGAGAGAGGGTGAGAGTGGGTGTGTGTGAGAGAGGATGAGTGGGTATGTATGAGAGGGTGAGTGGGTGTGTGTGAGAGAGGGTGAGTAGGTGTGTGAGAGAGAGGGTGAGTGGGTATGTGAGAGAGAGGGGGTGCGCATATCAATGTGTGTTTGAGAGGGAGAGGGTAAGTGCGTGTGTGAGAGAGGGAGGGTGTGTGCGCATGTGGGCAAGGGAGGGTGAGTGCGCGTGTGAGAAAGAGGGAGGGTGAATAGGTGCGTGAGAGAGGGAGGGTGAGTGCACACATGAGAGAGGGAGGGTGAGTACGTGCATTAGAGAGGGAGGGTGAGTGGGTGCATTAGAGGGGGAGGGTGAGTGCGTGCATTAGAGGGGGAGGGTGAGTGCGTGCATGAGAGGGGGAGCGTGAGTGTGCGTGTGAGAGAGAGAGTGTGTGTTTGTGAGAGAGAGGATGTGTGCACTTGTGAGAGAGAGGGTGAGTGTGCATGTGAGAGTGTGTGTGTGTGCGCATGTGAGAGAGAATGAGAGTGTGTGTGCATCTGTGAGAGAGAGAGTGTGTGTGTGGGTCTGTGAGAGAGAGTGTGTGTGTGGGTCTGTGAGAGAGAGTGTGTGTGTGGGTCTGTGAGAGAGTGTGTGTGTGCGCATTTGAGAGAGTGTGTGTGCGCGTGTGAGAGAGAGTGTGTGCACGTGTGAGAGAGAGAGTGTGTGCGTGTGTGAGAGAGAGAGTGTGTGCGCGTGTGAGAGAGAGAGTGTGTGCGCGTGTGAGAGAGAGAGTGTGTGCGCGTGTGAGAGAGAGAGTGTGTGCGCGTGTGAGAGAGAGGGTGTGCGCGTGTTGAGAGAGTGTGCGCGTGTTGAGAGAGAGTGTGTGCGCGTGTTGAGAGAGAGTGTGTGCGCGTGTTGAGAGAGAGTGTGTGTGCGTGTGAGAGTGAATGTGTGAGTGTGCGAGTGAGAGAGTGTGTGAGTGCACGTGTGAGAGAGAGGGTGAGCGCGCGTGTGAGAGAAAGGGTGAGCGCGCGTGTGAGAGAGAGGGTGAGCGCGCGTGTGAGAGAGAGGGTGAGCGCGCGTGTGAGAGAGAGGGTGAGCGCGCGTGTGAGAGGGTGAGCGCGCGTGTGAGAGGGTGAGCGCGCGTGTGAGAGAGGGAGGATAAGTGCATGCATGAGAGGGTGAGTGCACGTGTTAGAGGGGGAGAGAGAGGGTGAATGTGCGTGTGAGAGAGAGAGAGAGGGTAAGTGTTTATGTGTGAGAGAGAGGGGGTGAGGGTGCATGTGAGAAAGAGGGGGTGAGGGTGCGTGTGAGAGAAAAAGGGTGAGTGTGCATGTGAGAGAGAGGCTGTGTGCGCGTGTGAAAGAAAGGATGTGTGCGCGTGTGAGAGAGAGGGTGTGTGTGCGTGTGTGAGAGAGAGGATGTGTGCGCGTGTGAGAGAGAGGATGTGTGCGCGTGTGAGAGAGGGTGTGTGCGCGTGTGAGAGAGAGGGTGTGTGCGCGTGTGAGAGAGAGGGTGTGTGCGCGTGTGAGAGAGAGGGTGTGTGCGCGTGTGAGAGAGAGGGTGTGTGCGCGTGTGAGAGAGAGGGTGTGTGCGCGTGTGAGAGAGGGAGCATGAGTGTGCATGTGAGCGAGGGAGGGTATCTGTGCATGATAGAGAGGGAGGGTGAGTGTGAGCGTGAGAGAGGGAGGGTGAATGCGCACGTGAGAGAGGGAGGGTGTGTGCGTGCGTGAGAGAGGGAGGGTGTGTGCGCGCATGAGAGAGGGAGGGTAAGTGCACGCGTTAGGGGGGAGAGAGAGGGTGAGTGTGCATGTGAGAGAGAGGGTAAGTGTTTATGTGTGAGAGAGAGGGGGTGAGTGTGCGTGTGAGAAAGAGGGGGTGAGGGTGCATGCGTGAGAGAGAGAGAGGGTAAGCGTGTGTGTGAGAGAGAGAGGGTGAGCGTGCGTGTAAGAGAGAGAGGGTGAGCGTGCGTGTAAGAGAGAGGGTGAGCGTGCGTGTAAGAGAGAGAGGGTGAGCGTGCGTGTAAGAGAGAGAGGGTGAGCGTGCGTGTAAGAGGGAGAGGGTGAGCGTGCGTATAAGAGAGAGAGGGTGAGCGTGCGTGTGAGAGAGAGAGGGTGAGCGTGCGTGTGTGAGAGAGAGGGTGAGCGTGCGTGTGTGAGAGAGAGGGTGAGCGTGCGTGTGTGAGAGAGAGGGTGAGCGTGCGTGTGTGAGAGAGGGTGAGCGTGCGTGTGTGAGAGAGGGTGAGCGTGCGTGTGTGAGAGAGAGGGTGAGCACGCGTGTGTGAGAGAGGGTGAGCGTGCGTGTGAGAGAGAGGGTGAGCATGCGTGTGTGAGAGAGGGTGAGCGTGCGTGTGTGAGAGAGGGTGAGCGTGCGTGTGTGAGAGAGGGTGAGCGTGCGTGTGTGAGAGAGGGTGAGCGTGCGTGTGTGAGAGAGGGTGAGCGTGCGTGTGTGAGAGAGGGTGAGCGTGCGTGTGTGAGAGAGGGTGAGCGTGCGTGTGTGAGAGAGGGTGAGCGTGCGTGTGAGAGAGAGGGGGTGAGCGTGCGTGTGAGAGAGAGAGGGTGAGCATGCATGTGAGAGAGAGAGGGTGAGCATGCGTGTGAGAGAGAGGGGGTGAGCATGCGTGTGAGAGAGAGAGAGGGTGAGCGTGTGTGTGTGTGTGAGAGAGAGAGGGTGAGCGTGTGTGTGTGTGTGTGAGAGAGAGGGTGAGCGTGTGTGTGTGTGTGAGAGAGAGAGGGTGAGCGTTTGTGTGTGAGAGAGGGTGAGCGTGCGTGTGTGAGAGTGGGGGTGAGCGTGTGTGTGTGAGAGATAGGGTGAGCGTGTGTATGAGAGAGAGGGTGAGCATGTGTGTGCGAGCGAGGGAGGGTAAGTGTGTGTCTGAGAGAGAGGCTGAGTGTGTATGGGGGAGAGAGGGTGAATGTGTGGGTGTGTACGTGTGTGGGAGAGACAGTGCGTTTGTGCGAGTGTGCATGTGTGTTTGACGGAGACAGAAGGGGGGGGGTGTGTGTTTCTGTGTGTCTGTGAGAGAGGGAGTGAGTGTGTGTGAGAGAGACAGTAAGCATGTGTTTGTATGTTGTGTGAGAGAGAGTGAAAGAGGGGGTATGTGATTGAGTTTGTGTGTGCGAAAGAGAGACGGTGAGTTTGTCAGTGTGTGCGTGTGAGAAAGGGTGTGTGAATGTGAGAGAGTGCTTGTGCGTGTGAGAGAAGGCTTGCTTGTGCGTGTGCAAGAGGACATGTGCATGTGAGTGTGTATGTGAGGGTGGGGGTGAGTGTGTATGTGAGGGTGGGGGTGAGTGTGTATGTGAGGGCGAGGGTGAGTGTGTATGTGAGGGCAAGAGTGAGTCTGTATGTGAGGACGAGGGTGAGTTTGTGTGTGTGTGTGAGAGAGAGAGGCCAAATGTGTGTGTGTGAGAGAGGGTAAATGTGTATGTGGGAAAAAGTGTGTGTATGTGCATGTGTGTGTGTGTTTGAGAGAAAGGGTGTGTGTGGTTGAGGGAGAGAGGGTCAGTGTGTGCATGTGAGAGAGCGGGTGAGTACGTGTGAGAGAGAGGGTAAGCGTGTGTGTGTGAGAGAGAGTGAAAGAGGGGGTGTGTGAGTTTGTGTGTGTGAGAGAGAGGGTGAGTTTGTATGTGTGCGCGTGTGAGGGCGAGGGTGAGTGTGTATGTGAGGGCGGGTGTGTGTGTGTGTGAGAGGCCAAGTGTGTGTGTGTGAGAGTGAGGGTAAGGGTTTGTGTGTGAGAGAGAGGCGTTGGGTGTGTGAGTCTGAGAGAGAGAGGGTAGGTTTGTGTGTGTGGGAGGGGGATAGGGGGCGTGTGTGTCACAGAGAGAGCGGGTGTGTATGTGAGGGAGAAGGTGAGTGTGTGTATGAGAGATGGTATGTATGTTTATGAGAGAGAGAGGGTAAGTTTGTGTGTGTGGGAAGGGGATGGGGGCATGTGTGTCATAGAGATAGCGGGTGTGTGTGTATGCACGTGTGTGAGAGGGTGTGTGCAAAAGAGAGTGAGGGTGTGTGTGTGAGAGAGGGTAAGTGTGTGTGTGAGAGAGGGTAAGTGTGTGTGTGAGAGAGGGTAAGTGTGTTTGGGAGAGAGGGTAAGTGTGTTTGCGAGAGAGGGTAAGTATGTGTGGGAGAGAGGGTAAGTGAGAAAGAGATGGAGTGTGTGTATCTGTGTGTGTGAGAGAGAGGATGTGTGCGTGTGAGACAGTGAGTATGTGTATGAGAGTGTGTGTGTGAGAGAGAGAAGGTGAGTGAATGTGTGTGAGAGAAGGTGTGTGTATATGTGAGACAGAGAGGGTAAATGTGTGGGAGAGTGTGTGTGTGCGTGTGGGAGAGAGTGTGTGTGTGTGCATGTGTGTGTGTTTGAGAGAGAGAAAGGGTGTGTGTGTTTGAAGGAGAGAGAGAGGGTGAGCGTGTGTGTGTGTGTGTGAGAAGGTGAGTGCATGTGAGAGAGAGAGTAAGTTAGTGTGTGTGAGAGAGAGAAGGTGGGTTTGTGTGAGCGGGTGAGAGAGGGTGTGTGCGGGTGAGAGATAGTGTGTGCGTGTGAGAGGTGGTGAGTGTATATGAGGGCGAGGGTGAATGTATATGTGAGGACGAGGGTGAGTGTGTATGTGTGTGTGAGAGAGATGCCAAGTGTGTGTGTGTGTGTGAGAGAGAGAGTGAGGTCAAGTGTTTGTGTGTTAGAGAGTGGGCATTTGGATGTGTGAGAGAGAGAGGGTGTGTGAGAGAGAGAGGGTAAATGTGTGTGTGAGAGAGAGAGAAAGAGAGTGTGTGAGAGATGGTGAGTATGTGTATGAGAGTGTGTGTAAGACGGTGAGTGTGTGTGTGAGAGAAGGTGAATGTGTGTGAGAGAAGGTGAATGTGTGTGAGAGAAGGTGAATGTGTGTGAGAGAGGGTGAATGTGTGTGTGAGAGGGTGAATGTGTATGTGAGAAAGAGAAGGTGTTGTGTATGTGAGAGCGAGAGGGCGAACCTGTGTATGAAAGGGAAAGGTTTTGTGTGTGTGTGAGAGAGAGAATGTGTGTGTGAGGGAGAGGGTGAGTGTGTGTATGTAAGGGAGAAGGTGAATGTGTGTATGTGAGGAAGAAGGTGAGTGTGTGAATGAAAGAGAGAGAGATGAGTGTGTGTATGAGAGAGAGAGTGAGCTGCCTTCTTGAACCACTGCATTCCATGTAGTGTTGGTACAGGAAGGGAGTTCCAGGATTTTGACCCAGCGACAGTGAAGGAATGGTGATATACTTCCAGTTCAGGATGGTGAGTGACTTGGAGGGGAATTCCAGGTGGTGATGTTCCAATCTATCTGCTGCCCTTGTCCTTCTAGGTGGTAGTGGTCATAGTTTTGGAAGGTGCTGTATAAGGAGCCTTGGTGAATTCCTCCAGCGCATCTTGTAGATGGTACACACTGCTTCCACTGTGCGTCGGTGATGGAGGGAGTGAATGTTGTGGTTGTGGTGCCAATCAAGCGGACTGCTTTGTCCTGAATGGTGTCCAGCTTTTTGAGTGTTGCTGGAGCTTCACTCATCCAGGCAAGCGGAGAGTATTTCATCACAATCCTGAATTATGCCTTGTAGATGGTGGTGAGGGTTTTGGGAGTCAGGTGAGCTACTCGTTGCATGATTTCTAGCCTCTGACCTGCTCTTGTAGCCACAGTATTTATATGGCTAGTCCAGTTCAGTTTCTGGTCAATGGTATCCCCCAGGATGTTCATGGTGGGGGATTTGGTGATGGTAATTAAGCGTCAAGGGACGATGGGTTGGATTCTCTCTTGTTGGAGGTGGTCATTGCCTGACACTTGTGTGCCGTGAATGTTACTTGCCACATGTCAGCCCAAGCGTGGATATTGTCCAGGTTTTGCTGCATTTGGACATGGACTGCTTCAATATCTGAGCAGTCGCGAATGGTGCTGAACATTGTGCAATCATCAGCGAACATCCTCACTTCTGACCTTATGATGGAAGGAAGGTCATTGATGAAGCAGCTGAAGATGGTTGGGCTGAGGACACTACCCTGAGGAACTCCTGCAGTGATGTCCTGGAGCTGAGATGACTGACCTCAACAACCACAAACAACTTCCTTTGTGTTAGGTATGACTCCAACCAGCAGAGAGGTTTCCCCTGATTCCCATTGACCCTAGTGTTGCTGTGGCTCCTTGATGCCACACTCGGTCAAATGCTGCCTTGATGTCAAGGGCAGTCACTCTCACCTCATCTCAGAAGCTCAGCTCTTTTGTCCATTTTTGAATCAAGGCTGTATTGAGTTCAGGAACTGAGTGGCCCTGACGGAACCCAAACTGGGCATCCAAGAGCAGGTTATCGCTAAGCAAGTGCCACTTGATAGCACTGTGGATGACCCCTTCCATTACTTTACAGATGATGGAGAGGAGACTGATGGGGGCAGTAATTGACCGGGTTGGATTTGTCCTGCTTTTTGTGTACAGGACATATCTGGGCAATTTTCCACAAAGCTAGTTAGGTGCCAGTGTTGTAGCTGTACTGGAACAGCTTGGCTAGGGGTGCATCAAGCTCTAGAGCACAACTCTTCAGCGCTATTGCTGGAATATTGACAGGGCCCAGAGCCTTTGCAGTATCCAGTGCCTTCAGCCGTTTCTTGATATCATGTTGCGAATGCTTCAGCCTTATCTTTTACACTGATGTGCTGAGCTCCACCATAATTGAGGATGGGGATATTTGTGGAGCCTCCTCCTCCAGTGAGTTCTTTAATTATCCACCACCATTCACACCTGGATGTGGCAGGACTGCAGAGCTTAGATCTGATCCGTTGGTGGTGGGATCACTTAACTTTGTCGATCACTTGCTGCTTATGCTGTTTGGCATGCAAGTAGTCCTGTGTTATAGCTTCACCAGGTTGACACCTCATTTTTAGGTATGCCTGGTGCTGCTCCTGGCATGCCCTCCTGCACCCTTCATTGAACCAGGGTTGATCCGCTGGCTTGATGGTAATGGTAGAGTGGGGGATATGCCAGGCCACGAGGTTACAGATTGTGTCCGAGTACAATTCTACTGCTGCTGATGGCCCACAGCGCCTCATGGATGCCCAGTCTTGAGTTACTAGATCTGTTCGAAATCTATCCCATTTAGCATGGTGGTAGTGCCTCACAATACAATGGAGGGTACCCTCAATGTGAAGGCAGGACTTTGTCTCCACAAGGTCTGTGCGGTGGTCACTCCTACCGATACTGTCATGGACAGATGCATCTGTGGCAGGCAGGTTGGTGAGGATAAGGTCAAGTATTATTTTCCCTCTTGTTGGTTCCCTCATTACCTGCCGCTGACCCAGTCTAGCAGTTATGTCATTTAGGACTCGGCTAGCTCTGTCAGTAGTGGTGTTACTGAGCCACTCTTGGTGATGGACATTGAAGTCCTCCACCCAGAGTACATTCTGCGCTGTTGCTACCCTCAGTGCTCCCTCCAAGTCGTGTTCAACATGGATGAGCACTGATGCATCAGCCGAGGGAGGGCGGTACTTGTCATCAGCAGGAGGTTTCCTTTCCCATGTTTGACCTAATGCCATGAGACTTCATGGGGCCACAGTCGATGTTGAGGACTCCCAGGGCAACTCCCTCCCAACTGTACACCACTGTGCCACTACCTCTGCTGGGTCTGTCCTGCCGGTGGGACAGGACATATCCAGGGATGATGATGATGGTGTCTGGGACATAATCTGTAATGTATGACTCTGTGAGGATGACTATGTCAGGCTGTTGTTTGACTAGCCTGTGAGACAGCTTTCCCAATTTTGGCACTAGCACCACCCCCCCCCCCCCCCCCCCCCCCCCCCCCCCCCCCCCACCAAGATGTTAGTAAGGACTTTCCAGGGTTGACAGAGCTGAGATTGCCGCTGTCATTGGAGGTGCCTAGGTTGATGCCGGGTGGTCCGTC
Organism: Carcharodon carcharias; assembly: GCF_017639515.1. Taxonomy (NCBI): domain Eukaryota; kingdom Metazoa; phylum Chordata; class Chondrichthyes; order Lamniformes; family Lamnidae; genus Carcharodon; species Carcharodon carcharias. The sequence goes on along the minus strand of NC_054485.1, from coordinate 49,228,042 downwards.
CCCAGTTTCATTCCTGAGAGAGAGGAAGAGGGTGAGTGCGTGTGCGTCTGAGAGAGAGATTGAACATGTGTGCATCTGAGAGAGAGATTGAACATGTGTGCATCTGAGAGGGTGAGTGTGGGTGTGAGATAGAGAGAGGGTGAGGATGTGTTTGTGAGAGAGGGTGAGTTTGTGTTTGTGTGTGTAGAAAGAGAGAGAGAAAAACAGGTGAGTAAGAGGGAAGGGAGTGTGTGTTTGGCTTACACCCAGTCTCTGGCTTCTCACTCACCCTCACCCCCACACACCCACAGGCATTCTCACAGTGGGCGAGGGGTGAGTAAGTGAGCACCTGAGACTGGGACTGAGCTGGACACACACATTCTCACCCTTTCACATTCGAGTGGTCGTCTTAGTTTTTTTAAAAATGAGTAATAAATAATATATTTATTGTTGTGATTTTGTTTTGCTCAGTAAGTTATTTCTTTTCATACGTCATTTTTTTTTAAATTCATGTTTAATGTTGTGCCAAACCTTTACTTTCTGGAATTTGCTCATCAGCCCCCCAAGTGTTGAGGAAAATTGAAATGTGCCCTGCCCCAGCCATGTGGAAAGGTTATACAAAGACTGCTTTAGTGTCCCCTGATAGATATGTTAACATGCTACATGAATGCAATATACTGTTTCCTTTCTATGAATGCAAGGCTATTCCAGTATTATTAGAGACAGTAAAATCCCTCCACTAAGCCAGCCCATAGCTTTACACAGGTCTCACAACTGCTAAAAATACTGCAATAGCTTCCTTCTCCATAAACCTCTGTGTTAAAAACAAGAACAGAAAAAGCAGGCCAAACTCTGAAATTATTGCCATTATCCAAACATCTGTGATCCTTTGGGAGGACAATGATGATCTAGTACATGAGTCGTCTTCAGAATGCAGCAGAATTGGTAATCCTATATTTTATTTGAAAGCTTTGCCAAAGTATATATATTACTAGAACGGCCTATACTGTAGGATCAGTTTGTGAAAGTTAAGTAATGAGCTGTAGTTCACAAAGGACCATAGTTATCTCTCTCCATTAGACAGAGACAATTGGTTGTACATAGTTTGTGGGGTAACCCTCAGACAGGGGTGGTATTATCATCCCAAGATGCGGTTTCAGACTTCTCTTACTGCAGGTGTTGAAGAAATGGGTTAGCATACCCCCTCTAATCTCAGGGCTCACAGCAGGCTCCATTCTCCACCAGGAGCCTTTCTTAGCCTTTTGACCCTGGTTCAAAATACCTGGTTGCTCATTAAATTCTTGTCTGATTAAAATCAATTGGAGGTGAGATCAAACCCGAATCCTTGGTTGCCTGAAGAGAGTTTGTGCTCTAATTTTGTCCCACCACCATGTAAAGATAACAACTCAGGCCAGGACCAATTTGGAGGCAATGGAGTGTACATGGTGCCTGCGATGTTCTGTCCATTTCCTGGTAGACTAATGTCCACTCAAATAACCTTATAAAATGATTGGTTGTTTCTGCAGAAGCACGAGGGCCAGTTCACAGTAATTCAGCTGATCGGGATGCTGTGCGGAATAGCATCTGGAATGAAGTACCTCTCCGAGATGGGTTACATACACAAAACCCTGGCGGCACACAAAATCCTGGTCAACAGCAATCTGGTGTGCAAAGTGGCAGGTTTCAGACAAGCACATGAAGAGAAGGTGGACTCTGTGTTCACAACTATGGTGAGTGGAATAAGGCACCAAACAACTGTCCGATATGTTAAAGACACCATGAAGTACTATTGTGGCATTCAGATCAGCAATGGCGCCTTGATATAGCCTCCATCTGAAAGTACAGTATTTGATAACCCTGATCTGAGTCTCAGAGATTTCAAATGATCTCCAGGATCTACAACCTTCTCAGAGAGAGTTCCTAATTTCCAAAACCCTTTATTTGTAAAATTGTTTCCTGATTTGAATCATGAATGGCTTAATTTTGCTGAGAGGATGTTTCCCCATTGGGGGAAACTAGGAGACACAACTTAAAAATAAGGGGTCTCCCATTCAAGACTGAGATGAGAAATATTTTCCCTGATGGTTGTTAATCTTTGGAATTCTCTTCCCCAGTGAGCAGCAGAGGCTGGGTTATTTAATATACTCAAGGCTAAGACAGATTTTTGATTGACATGGGAATCCAGGGTTAAGAGGTGGTCGAGGGCAGACAGGAAAGTGGAGTTGAAGCCATAATCAGATCAGTTATACTCTTATTGAATGGCAGAGCAATTTCCTGGTCCAAATTCTTGTGTTCTTGAATTGACGATTGAGCTTCCTATTCCTGGATTTCTCCACCTGTGGAAATAGTTCTTCTGGATCTATTTAATCATTTTTCCACCTTTTGGTTTGATGTCCCTCTACACAATTTTCCTGCTAAGTGTGTGACCAGCAATCGCCGACCATATCAAATTTCTTTATTATTTTAAACACCCCGATTAGATCGACCCTCAACCTTCTGTTGCCAAGGGAATATGAGTCTTCTGTTAGTAGGCCCTGTGGTTAAATCAGCTTTCTCTGTGTTGGTGTTCAGCACATACACAAAAAATTGCACATTCCACAGCTGGATTAACAGATCACTTAATATTCAATGGCTCATTACCCACTTCAGTAATATCAAAGGACCATTTGGTTAATGATTGGCTGCTAATTTTTCATTGCTGCTAACAAATGGCCATTCTTACAAATCATTTGGTTTAAACGCAAGTGCTCCTGCGATTCATTAAGTATTGGGTGAAATAGCCCACCCTTTTCTCCTGCTTATAGCACGCACAGAATTTTCAGCCCCAAGAAATCAGCAAGAGCACACATGTGTTCCCGCTTTAAATTGTTACTGTAATGGGAAGCAATCTCTGGGTGAAAAAATCCCTTTTCTTGGCAGGTTCCTTAAAAGCAAGTAGTCACCTGAAAGTAAAGTAGACCTCAGATTTCTTCAGAGCAGCCAAAAGTGATGACTACAGTTTTACACCCAGAATTTCTAAACCAAGACCAGTTGGCTCCTTTCTTAAAATTGTGACGAGCTCCTGTTTCTATGCTGAACAACTTTATTTTATATTGTACAGTAAAGTGGTGCTTTGTAAAATTACCATTACTTAAGCGCTAATGCCTATTCTGCAATCATCTTTGGTGTGGCTGTGGACGTTGTCGATATTGTTTTGAAAGAGCATGGAAAAAATGATTCGGTGGAGCAACTTTTTTTCCCCAGCTCATGTAATGAGCCAAGCATTTTTTTTATTTTTTGCCACAGTGATGTCACACAAATACCAAGCACTAGAGTATAATTTATAAACACATAAACATGGCAACCTTAACAAACCACTTCTTCTCATGGAAATGATTTTTATTTATCATTTTTATTTATTTGTGTGTCCACTGTGGCAGAATGAGCATCAGTGTTTTAGTAATGATAATACTACAGAGCACTCGGGTCAGAAGGTTGTGGATTCAAGTCGAGCTCCAGAGATTTGAGCATAAAAACCTTATGTTGACGCAGTGCAGTACTGAGGGAGCACTGCACTGTCAGAAGTGCTGCCTTTTGGGTGAGGCATTAAACCGAGGCCACGTCTGCTCTCTCAGACCAATGTAAAAGATTCCATGGTAGTATTTCAAAGAAGATTAGGGTGCAACTTGGTGTCCTGGCCAATGATTAACCCCCAATCGACATCACTTTAAAAAAAACAGTTAATCTGTTCCTTATCACATTGCTGTTTGTGGGAGTTTGCTATGTAAAAATTGGCTGCTGTGTTTCCTACATTACAACATTGGCTACACTTCAATAAGTGCTTCAATAGTTGTAAATCACTTTGGGATATCATGGAATGCACTACATAAATTGAAATTTCTTTTTTCTATTTTAAAGTTTTGTATGCTCAGCTTTCTTATCGTCTTAATGCAGTTCGTTCAGGGACAGAGGAACAGGAGTAAGCCATTCAGCCCCTCAAGCATGTACCTCACTTAATTAGACTGTGGCTGATCTGTATATTAAATTCACCGACCTGCCTTGATTCCATAACCCTCAGTGATCCTGCCTAACTAAAATCTCACTAAAACTAAAATTTTCAGCTGTTTGGAGGAAAGTGTTCCAAATTTCAACCTTTGTGTGAAGAAGCGATTCCAAATGTCACGTCTGAACCCCCCCTAGCTCTAATTTGAAGTGAATGCCCCCCTTTTCCTCCCTCCAGCCCGGAGGGAATAGTTCTATCTACCTTATCATATCCTTACATCTCAATTGGATCACCTCTTATTCTCTATACGCAAGGGAATACAAACACTGTTAATGCAATTTGTTCTCATTATTGAACCTTAATCGTTCCAGTATCATGCTGCATAGCAGCCCTTCGAAAATTCATATATCCTTTCTGAGGAATGGCACACAGAAGGGAATGCAGGATTCGGTGTCAAACAGGTCAAAAATAAATTAAGAGGTGTACAAATTTTACCATGGAGCCAAAACAAAGTAAAATTCACAATGGGGTAAATACTCTCACTCTGCACTTGTGACGTATTCAGTTTTCCTCGCATCTAAACTGAGAAAAAGTCTCAAAGGGCAAACCTTGGTGCAGCCTCTGCCATGTTCTTTACAGTGATAGATTCCAGCAGAGTAAGATCTGAGCCGCATCTGCCAACTCTTTCTGAAACAGGGTGGGAAGGCCTCGATCCTGTGGGCAGCTCCAGAAGCCATCCAGTACCACAGATACAGCACAGCCAGTGATGTGTGGAGTTTCGGGATAGTCATGTGGGAGGTGATGTCCTATGGAGAACGACCTTACTGGGACATGTCCAATCAAGACGTGAGTTACAGAGTTGGCTCCTGAATGTTTCATTGTCACTCAATTTCAAGCAAGAGTTCAGCAAAATGGCTGCTAATGAATTTTTGACCTCACCCTTAGGACAGGTTATGTAGTTTATTATCATTCACAGATCTACATGTTATACTTGATTGTTTGTAGCGTAATTAGATTTTCTGATACAATCTTCATCCAGCTAAGTGTGCGATTAGCAACTGGATATTATTATTATGGAATATTCAGATGTATAATTTTGTCTGATAGAATTTTGCACAAAGGGACCATTTAATATTTTAGTAGCACGAGAATTGTGGAATGATTGTAGATTTGGCACAGAGTCAACTCCCTATACAGCTGATGGTAAATTTTCACAAACTTTGGGCCTACGTCTTAAAGTGATATCTCTGTCACCCTGCGTTACCTTTACAGGTGATTAAAGCAGTCGAAGAAGGTTTTCGTCTCTCTGCTCCTATGAACTGCCCGTCCAGGCTCCACCAGCTCATGCTGGAGTGTTGGCAGAAGGATCGCAATGACAGGCCCAAATTTGCACAGATCCTGAGCCTCCTTAGCAAGATGGGGTGCAATCCTGACAGCCTGAAAGCCATCCCCAACGGCTGCCTCAGGTAAGTACCAACCAGAGCCTTGTGTTTTGCCCAGGTTTGTATCTAACTGATCGGATTGGACCTTGGGATGGTCATACAATGGCTCACAGTGCTTTATTTATGAACTGTTTTACTAGAGATGATAGAACTACTGTCTGCAGATTTCACCATTAAAGTCCCCTTGTGATGCTCTAATCATCTACCATCTGCTCTGTTTTAATAGCATCTAACCTGATATTTGCAGATGTAACATCTGCCTCAGTTGTAATGTTTTAACTATATTTTAAATGTAAATGACTTTAGATTCAACACACTGTCTCCTTTCAACTTTATGCTTAGAAATATGAAACATAAATATAAGAGGCACTACTTTGTATACATTTGTGTTCCTCAATCCTTTGAGATCCTTTGACTGATCTTAGTACCTGGGTTTTAATCCAGCCCAGACTGATAAAAGGCTTCTTTCTTTATTAATTGCTCTGGAATGAATTTGCACAGCGTTTGGCGAGAGTCTCCCAACAGTACCTTATAAATGCAAGTTAAAAAGCTCCAAATATTGCACCATTGAGCACAAACATCACTCATTCAGCAGCCTCACTCAGATAAGCCACAAGGATATTGCTCTGAGAAAGGGGCAGTGCCGCATGGTTCATTCTTAAGGACATGCGAATTAGGAGCATGAGGAGTTCTGAAGAATTCTTTAAAGCACATTACTAATGAAGCTGGAGGGATTTTACCTTGAATCAGATCCATGCTCTGCCTGAATTGAGAGTGCTTAATGGGATGTGTCATCCAGCATTTGTGCTGTCCTGTGCTTGATTTGACAAAACTTCACATTGACAACAAGTAACCCTATGTGATAGAATGGTCTGTTCACAGAACTGACCTCACCCCTCGAGCAAAAACTTTAACAAACGGGTAAATAGGAGCGAAGATTAATCAGTGGAAACAGTTTAATAATCTGTAATTTATTTAAGCTCGGAGATTTCCTGTAGCGGAGCTCATGGCAAAAGCAGGGATGCCGACTCCACTCGCAACTCCCCTCCACCCCCAATTGGGTACTCTGTCTGCATCTCTCTTCCTCTCTCCTCCCCACCTCTCCCCTTCCTTCCTTATCTTTGTCTTTGGCGGTGAATGAAAACCTCTCACGTTAGGAACATTTTGTTTTACAGTCGAGTAGAATTTTTTTGATGTGTTGTAATCCGGGAGCAAATTGGGCTTGGGGCAAATTGTTTGAGTAACTTGGTTGTTTCTTTTCTACTTTCGTTATTCACCAATTAGATTGAAACACTTTAACCTAATGAGGAAAAAAAATTGACTTCACGGCTCAAAAAATATGACATAAAATGCAGACGCAAGAAATTATGTTGTAATGATATAAAGTTGGGGCAATTAGCTGTGCCTTTTTACACTCCCATTACCATGGTGACATCATAGACATTGTTGACTATAACAATCCATTTGGTTTTTGATGAGCTTACCAGAGGACTAAAGATTGTGACATAAGCTCATAAAAAATAGGAGCAGAAGTAGGCCTTTTGGCTCATCAAGCCTGCTCTGCCATTCCATAAGATTATAGCTGACCTGATTGTGCCTTTAACTCCACTTTCCTCCCTCCCCCCATAACCCCTGACCCTCCCTTGTGGATTAAAAGTTGGTCTAATTCTGCCTTAAACACATGCAATGACCAAGGCTCCACTGTTCTCTGTGGAAGATAGTTCCAAAGACTAATCACTCTCTAGAGAAGAAATTCATCCTCATCTCTATCTTAAATGGGAGACCGCTTATTTTTAAACTGTGCTATAGTTCTCGATTACCCCATGAGATGAAACATCCTCTCAGCATTTACTTTGTCAATGCCCCTCAGAAACATGTACGTTTCAATGAGATCACCTCTGATTCTTCTAAACGCCCAACAAGTATAGGCCCAACCTGTTCATCCTTTTCTTACAAGATAAACTCTTCATCCCAGGAATCTGTTGAGGGAACCTTCTCTGAACTGCTTCTAGTGCAAGTATATCCCTCAAATAAGGAGACCTAAACTGTACTTAGTGCTGTAGGTTTGGTCTCACCAGTGCCTGGTACAGTTCTAACAAGATTTCCCTACCCTCTTTTCACCCACCCTTTCTTTCTCCTTACCCTTTCTCTTCACTTTTTGTCCTCATCTGCTCTCAATCCTACTGCTCTCGCTCCTCCCACACATTTTCTCCCTCCCCTCCTCCTCGTACTCCCTCCCTCTCTCATCCCTCACACTCTCTCCTGAACTACTCTCTCTTTGCCAACACTCACTCACTTTCTTCCCCCTCTGTCTCCACACAGGTTTGCTTCCCTCCGTCTTCCCTCTCTCCCCCTCACACGCCGTCCCTCCCCCCTCACTTGCCGTCCCTCCCCCTCACTCGCCGTCCCTCCCCGCCTCATTTGCCGTCAATCCCCCTCACTCGCTGTCTCTCCTCTCTCACTCGTCGTCCCTCCCCCTCACTCGCTGTCCCTCCCCCTCATTCGCCGTCTTTCCCCCCTCACTCGCTATCTCTCTCCCCCCTCACTCGCCATCACTCCCCCCTCACTCGCCATCACTCCCCCCTCACTCGCCATCTCCCCCCTCACTCGCCATCTCCCCCCTCGCCATCCCACCCCCCTTACTCTCCGTTCCTCCCCCTCACTCGCAGTCTGTCCCCCCTCACTCGCCGTATGTCCCCCCTCACTCGCCATATGTCCCCCTCACTCGCCGTCTCTCCCCCCTCACTCGCCATCTCTCCCCCCTCACTCGCCATCTCTCCCCCCTCACTCGTCATCTCTCCCCCCTCACTCGACATCTGTCCCCCCTCATTCCTGCTCTCTTTCTCCTCAGCCCCTTTCTGCCCCCTAATTTCCCCTCGCTCTCTCCTTTCAGCTTTTCTCTCCTCATGCTAGTTCTATCTCCTCACTTTCTTCTTTCTGCACTCTCTCCTTGCACCTTCTTGCACATCACTCACTATCTATAGCAGTGTAGACTCTGGCAGATCTGATTCTAACCCTCTTTAAACTTAGTTTCTAGTGAACTAAAGTACTTTGCTATGTTGCTTAGTGTTTAATGAAAGATTTTTTGCAGACATTTTTTTCTATATTTTATGATGCAAAAACCTCACTTAGCACAGTTGTTTGCTGCTCTGCTGCTTTATATGCAGGACTTTTTGTGACACTGATGCTACAGGACAGGTCATTTTAGAACACTTGTGCTGATTAAACTACTTTGCACAATGGAGATGAAATCTGTCAGAATTATTTTGTCTCAAATACAGTTCGGAAGAATGTATCATATTTATACACTTGCCTTTTCAACGTCACTTCTATGTGATCATCGTCAAACTGAGCTTCAAGCTCATTGCTCACCATTCCAACAGTCAACATGGCCACATTGCTCCCACTCTCTCCTCTACCTCACCCTCACTGCAGATGGAGCTCTTCTGCACTCACTGGCTACCTTAAAATTTGACTTTGCCAACTCTGCCAAAGCCTGAACCTGTCCTGAGCTAATTCCAGTTCATCCATCAGCTCTTCCCTTCTGTGATTCCCCTGGACTCTAAATGATTTGTTTTTATTTGTTCATGGCAATGTCATTGGCAAGACCAGCATTTGTTGACCGTCCCTAATTACCCTTGAGAGCAGTTAAGAGTCAACTATATTGCTGTGGGTCTGGAGTCACATGTAGGCCAGACCAGGTAAGGACAGCAGGTTTCCATCCCTAAAGAACATTAGTGAACCCGAACGATCTTTTATGACAAGAGATAATAGTTTCACAGTCGCCATTACTAAGTCTAGTATTCAATTCCAGATTTGTTTTTAATTACATTTGATTAGCAAGAGATAGTGGTGTAGTGGTAATATCACTAGACTAGTAATCCAAAGACCCAGGCTAATGCAGTGAGACCCCATGGGTTCAAATCCCACCACAGCAGCTCCTTTCTTTCTATTTTTTTTCCTGATGTAGCCCATGCAAAAAGTTGCAGAATTTTATGCACAGGTTGCTATAGGTGCAATTTGTGTTTCTCTTTTGCACTAGTTTTAAAGGCATTGTTTTAGAACCCAGGCCCCAGCCACCAAGCTGGCTACCCCCTCCAGGTGAATTAGTCATCATTAGGAATTCCCATTAATTATGCTCGCTTTCGGAGCTTGGAGGAGGCCCCAAAACTTAACCTGGATCCTTTGGGTGTAAGGACACCAATAGGTACATTTTAAATAAATTTATCTATCCTTTAAATTTACTAAGAACTAACTACTCTCTGCCGGTGTAACTAGAAAATATTTTGCTCCATTTTTCAAAAGTCATTTAAAATCAGGTTACTCACAGGTGGTGGATCGATGGTGTTATATAAAGTGTGCTTTTTTGTGATAAACCCATTGTCAGCTATATTAATTAAACTTTACCAAAATACCACTCTTAATTAAATTCAAGAATAGTTTTAAAGCATTTTTTAAAATTAAGTTGTAAAACACTGCTGCTTCATGGCAGATTTAGCATTCAGTGATGTGCAAATCATTTTGAGCAGAAACTTGATGGGGGGAGGGTAGAAACAGTTCTCTAATCAGGTGCAATTTGCTCCAGAATTGCCCAAAGCGGAAATGTCACCCCCAGCTTTTTATTTCCAGATTTTTCTAAACTGAATTCAGATTCTCAAACCGCCATAGTGGGATTTGACGTGTTCCCTGGATTATTAGACCAGGATAGGGCTACAAATCTAGCAACATAGCCACTTGCACTACTGTGCCTTTCATATTAACAATAGTCGCCAATAGTTGTATAGTACTTGGATGATATTAATGTTAGGGATGGGAGATTAAAGGTTATCCTGTGATGAAGAGGCTTGAAAGAGTGATAAAGAGGGACTGGGATGAGTTACTAAGCATCCCATGAGGTGGACTATTTACTATGGTAGCTTTGCACTCTCATTGTATGCACACAAACATTGTGGGAGTTGAAAAAATATGATCCCTGGGAACGCTGAATGGTGAAACAGCAGTAATTTGTTATTTTTTCTGATCGAGGAAAAAGATATTCTACAGTTTTGAAGGAGTATTGCTAAGAATGCCACCTCATTGCTGTCATGAAGTGGGGCACCATGGATATGTCAAACTAACATCAGCCTTGGGTTCTTGACCCTGCATCAGTTCAGCGGGCTTGGCATCCATCCTGTGTTCAAGATCTTGCTTATCCTGCAAATCAAGTGATTGAAAGGCTAGGATTTGCAATCAGAATTACGAGAGGTTGTGCCGCTGAACCCGCTCAATACAGGTGCTCAGCCCTAAAGCCCAGTGTTACTGAATGAATCAATCTGAGATGCTTTAACCAACCTAAAATTTAACCTACCTGAAATGCCAGAATCTTGTGATGGCATAATGCAGCACTGACCCAGTAAGTAATTACTGTTGGATGAATATCAGTGATCTGTATCTACATACCTTTTTATTGTTCTTTATTTTTTGTGATAAAACGTTGTGGAAGTCAGGAGATATTTCCCTTTTCTGATAATGATCTGTAAAAAGCCTAGCAATGAATCTATCTGCACCGAGGCATAAAAGTGGAAAAGCAAACTTTCAGTGGCAATTTACAGTTTGGACTGCCCATTTAGAAGCCAGATTCTCCATTCCTTAGCTGAGTCCTGAGTAAAAATGAAAGGACAAAGGCAGCAGAGAATGTAACAGTCTTTCTCTTTGTGACATTCGGGAATCATTGAAAAACTCTTTCCTTTTTTCTGCGTTACCTCTCATCTCCGCTTTTTAGCAACAGACCTCAGAACCTGCACATTCCCCTCATGGAGCAAAATTTCCCAGCATTCCCATGCTTTGACTCAGTGGGCGAGTGGCTGGATGCCATTGAGATGGGCAGATATAAGGACAACTTCACTGCTGCTGGATACTGCTACCTGGAGTCAGTCGCAAGAATGACAGTCCAGTAAGTGATCTTTAACTTAGACAAATTGCCATTAGGCTGCTCATTTCGGCTGTGATGCAGGTATGAAAGTGAGAGTATTGCACCCGCTATCCTGATGTGTTTCCTGCGTTTGAAGTTTCTGAGTTTACTCATATGACTTGCATAACGCCTCAATTTATCCAGGAAGATCGCTGACAACTTGTATAGATTTCTTAATCCCTGGCAAACCTTGGAGCTGTTCTTCTCCGTGGTCTGAAGTAGTGAAGTTTGGGACTGTGCCTGTAACAATGTGAGCATGGACCATATGGCTCAGGAATGTGTTAGGTGGACATTTACAGCATAGAATGGCCATAAAGCAATCATAATAATTCCCCTCCCGCCTGCCTGAATTTCATGCTCACTAAATTGAGGGTGGGATAGAGTGACTATAGTATGAACATTGCATAATCTTAGATCACAAAGCATCACCAGCTCTATTCCAGTAAACTACCTTAACCAGACTGAGTTGAGCGCCCATTACTTTACCAGTGAGATTTTCGTTTCCTCTGCTGGGCCTACACGATGTGCTTTATTTATAGCACCGTTTCTGAAGAATTTTCTAAGTGTCCACTGGCAACAGGGAACCTCACCCCCACTGCTACTGCAAATAATCACGATTATAGCTGGAAAAACTCAGCAGGTCTGACAGCATCTGCGGAGAGGAACACGGTTGACGTTTCGAGCCTGTATGACTCTTATGAGCAATTTTTGTTTTTGTTTCAGATTTCCAGCATCCACAGTATTTTGTTTTTAATCATGATTATGCTGTTTATTCCCTACATTAGCTTGTGCCCAAAGAATTTAGATTTACCCTTTGGAATATCAGCAGAAGTGCATTCGGGTCACACCATCAACTACCGAGAAACATCGCAGAGGCATTAGAACAACAGTTGCTGAATGAATGAAAAATAGGTTAGGAGGTGTGGCCAAAAGCTTGGCCAAAGAGGTGACTTCTAAGGGGGGTCGGGGGAGGGACTCTTAAAGGAAGCGAGGGAGGTGCTGGGGTTTAGGAGGCAAATCCCAGAATGTGAGAACCAGACGACTGAAGGCCCTGGCACCAACACGGAGGCTGGATGACCGCCTCAAAAACAGAGGAACGGGCAAGCTGGGTTCCAAGGCTGACTGTGGTTACAAGCTCAGGGAGGGATGTGACCACAGAAAGACTTAAACACAAAGATGAGAATTCAAAATTTGAGGTGCTGGAGAATCGGAAGCCAATGTTGGTCAGCAAGGGAGTGTGTGATGGGAAGAGTGCTCTTCACATGTGGTGGAGCTTTACTTCAATTTCAATCCAATAGCGAGCAAAGTAGTTGAGAGCACATGATCCGAACTAAAGTGATATCAGGGCCAATTCCCTTTCTCCGATGCAAGAGAGACACATCGCCCAGGGTAAATGGAGTGGAGCTATTGCAGCATGAGGGGTTACAGAGAGACTTGCCTTGCTTGGTATCCCGCTCAGAGGACAACAAGCCTGGCAGGAGGTAAAAGTGACGTCCACTACCTACATGTCTTGAGAGAGGATGGAAGCTCTCAAGAATATCCACAGGTGCCATTTACCAGGTAAATGGCCCAAGTATGGATGCCACAAAGTGCTGCCATTTTCATTTATCAAAGAACCCTGTGAGGCTCTCAATCATCCAGCTCTCTTATAAAAGCAAAATGCTGCGGATGCAGGAAATCTGAAATAAAAACAAAGTGCTGGAACCACTCAGCAGGTCTGGCAAGATCTGTGGAGAATCACGGTTCCAGGACATCACTGCAGGAGTTCCTCAGGGTAGTGTCCTAGGCCCAGCCATCTTCAGTTGCTTCATCAATGATCTTCCTTCCATCATAAGGTCAGAAGTGGGGATGTTCGCTGATAATTGCACAATGTTCACCATTTGCGACGCCTCAGATACTGAAGCAGAAAGACCTGGACAATATCCAGGCTTGGGCTGACAAGTGGCAAGTAACATTCATTCCACACCCGTGCCAGGCAATGGTCATCTCCAACAAGAGAGAATCTAACCATCACCCCCTGACATTCGCTGAATCTGCCACTATCAATATCCTGTGGGTTACTATTTACCCAAAACTGAACTGGACTAGCCATAAAAATCCTGTGGCTACAAGAGCAGATCAGAGGCTAGGAATCCTGCGGCAAGTAACTCACCTCCTGGCTCCCCAAAGCCTACCCAGCATCTACAAGGCACAAGTCAGGAGTGTGATAGATTACTCTCCACTTGCCTCGATGAGTGCGGTTCAAACAACACACAAGAAACTTGACAATATCCAGGACAAAGCAGCCCACTTGATTGGCACCCCTTCCACACAAATTCACTCCCTCCATCACTGACGCACAGTGGCAGCAGTGTGTACCATCTACAAGATGTGCTGCAGAATCACATCAAAGTTCCTTAGGAAGCACCTCCCAAACCCATGACCACTACCATCTAGAAGGACAAGGGCAGCAGATAGATGCGAATACCATTACCTGGAAGTTCCCCTCCAAGCCACCCACCATCCTGACTTGGAAATATAACACCGTTCCTTCACTGTCGCTGGGTCAAATTCCTGGGACTCCGTTCCTAACAGCACTTTGATGTACCTACACCACATGGACTGCAACATTTCAAGAAGGTAGCTCACCAACACCTTCTCAAAGGCAATTAAGGACGGACATTAAATGCTGACCTAGCCAGAGACACCCACCCCCCATGAATTAATAAAAAAATGAAACAGAGTTAATGTTTCAAGTCCAATATGAGTCTTCCAATCCATTGGAGAAGAGTCATATTGGACTCGAAACATTAACTCTTGTTTTTCTCTCCTCAGATGCTGCCAGACCTGCTGAGTTTTTCCAGCATTATATATTTTTATTCTTCCAGCTCTATTGCTTTTTGTTAGATAATTAGATCTGTGTCATCTGCTATACTGATTTACTTCTGAATTTGGGGAAATAAAACAGAAATTTCCCATTGTTTACTTACCGGAGTCAATTCTAGAAATTCTCATGCATTGCATCCATATAATGGCAAAGAAACAGATTGAAAATCCTTGATTTGTGATACATCAGCATTATCAAAGTGAATACAATGATAACAGTATCCCATTTTTAGCATAAACTGCATCAACCACTTCATATTTCAGTCGGACTTTAAACATGTTTATATTGTATGACACCATGATGGTAATGTGCACTTTTAAATATTATCTGAACAGGCAATATTTTCAGCACACAAACTGACAGAGTGTAAATGGATATTTCTGCTAAAATATCTTGACAGTATGTTGTAATCACTAAAACTTTATAATACATTGTGTTTGGAACTGCAGTTTAGCCCTGTAAAAGCTGTGTGCATGGAATAGTTGTAATTTAGCTTAACACGCCTTATTAGTCTTTTGCTTGTTCTTATAGGATTTAGTGATCTTGGAATTTGTGAATTTTTTAATAGCTCCTTATTTTCTCCATGTTTATGATTGTATATAAAATTGAAAAAAAAATCAAAAAAGGATTTTAAATTGGCAAAATAACAGACTGTAATAGCCATTACATATCCTGTGCTTGTAAGTTGATACTTAAAACCAATATACTTGGCCCTTTCACATCATCCAAGGACTTCATTCATAAAATAGCTAGAGAAAAAGAAATATACCTGCATGATACATGGGCACTTGCTATCACACAGGGATAGACTGCAGGATGGCTGCCTTCAGTAGCCATTCCGACACTGGAAATACAGTGCCATTGGACAGCTGTGCTTTGATGTTCAGTAGGAAGGAAGAAGAAATTGTTGCCCATGTTGACCTGAACTATTTGATCCAGCACATTGCTAGTTAACACCTGTGCTAAACTATAACGAGGCAGAAGTGCTGAAGGAAGAGGTGACCTTGGCTGCCAATGACAATCAGGTTGGCTACCCTGGCTATGTGTACAACAGATGGCACAGATCTGCAATTGTCTGCCTGGAGCCTGTGGAGCCAGGTCCCCACAGTCGTAGACAGGCTGGTGTGCCAGACCCTGTTGGCATAAATGGCAGGAGTGGGCAGGCTAGCTCTGGTGCCTGATGAGCCATGAGGTACTGTATTAGCAGAGCATCCTATCAATTTTAGCTTATCAACTCCCCTTAGGACTCTTCATTTATGCCTTCATTCTCACCAAGCTCCTGTGACGGTTTGATTGCAAGACCTCCTTTTGCTTTCCTTTTTCCTCTGTTTTTCACATTCTGCCGGAACCTTAGAAAGATTTGAACCTCAATTGGTTTTCCAATGAATTAGCAGGCGATATTCAGCACTGTTAGAAGAAGGAAAATAAATCTCACCGCCGCCCGCATTTTCTCATGTTAATTTGTGTTGATATTAAAAAAAACCTTAGAATCATAAAATGGTAACAGTACAGGAGGCGGCCATTAGGCCCATCATGCCTGTGCCAGCTCTCTGCAAGAGCAACTCAGCTAACCCTGCTGCCCTGCCCCTCCCCTGCAATCCTACAATTTTTTTCTCCATGTGTTTACCCATTTCCCTTTTGAACAGATCATAATACTGCCAAGTTTTGAGTCATTTTCAAATTTTGAAATTGTGCCCTGCACACCTAAGTCTAGGCCATTAATATATAGACTAAAAATGTACCACAAAGTTTAAAAAAAAAAGCCTAAAATTTTGGGCCTTCTGGACTGTCTCATCTAAGCAATTTCTCTTGGGGGCCGATAGGCAAAGAGAGAATCCAAACAAATCTCAGTCACATACTTGGCCTCACTTAACTGCTTTGTAGTATTTAAAGGCAGCTTTGGTGTTTATTTTTTTGCAAAACCATGTTTAGATTGATACAGATGCGCTTTTTTTATTTTTGCATTTATGCCAGCTTTTCTCATTTCCCCCGAGCCTGTTCCACTGAGATACCAGTAGCCTCTGTAAAATATACCTATTGCATTTTAATTCACTCTTGGGGTATTGAGCCTACTGAATGTAGAAGAGGGAACTGCAGGATGTGAAACATATCAAAACAGGTCTCTGGATTCCAGAGGTATTGTCACTGTAAGTGGCAGATTGAATCTAGTATTATGCCACTAATTAAGGACTATAGGGAAGCACCTAATGTTAAGTGACAGCCCCCAACTGAACCTTTAACAATCAACTGGTGCTCCTTTCTGGAAAAAAATGATTGCTGCCTCCCAGGAACCAGCAGATCGAACCAATAGTACTTGAAAACAGCACATGCAGTCAAACAGCTTCAGGCATGTCTTCTGAATGGAAGGAAATATTTGAAGCAAAGGCTCATCTTTCAATGTTCGTTCATGGCTTGGCCCCGTAAGTTAATAAATGTTGAAAACCAGCAAAATTTCAGGCCAGAAATGCAATTGTGGTTCAATAAAAAAGCCTTGAGTATTGCTGCCGAAAAAAGAGACATGTTGAAGCTTTTCATCTTGCACTCATCAGGACATTTTACAAGAATACCAATATAAGGGGAAAACCAACAATTTATACTGTATGTGAAGAAAGTGCTGATTGGTTGGCAAGTGGACTCTGGTAGAGGCATTGCCATGGCGAATGCTACATATATAGTGACTGAGAGTTAACTGCCAAGCATTGTTTGAAATTTAAACCAGGCTCCTTGACCCTGATTGGTCAGGGCATTGCCCTGAGGAATGGGTCAGTGAATGGCTGTCACTTATTTTGTTTAACTAAACTTTGGGATGTATGGCCTACATACTCAGAATCACACTGGCACTGAAATGCATATACCACATTACACATTTGTGTGTATAGGTACGTAGGCTGTACATCCCAAAGACTGGCAGCTCATATCAAACAGCATGTCCCAGCTGCTGTTCACAATGCGCAAGGTAACAAGTGGGTGAAACGTTTTCAGAGGTAGGCAGGAATATGGGGTTGAGGTCACATTCAGATCAGCCATGAACAGTCTCGAGGGGCTGATTGGCCTACTTTTGCTCCTAATTCCTATGTTTGTGTGCATGTATGTACCTAACCAGCCCATGCTTGCAAAACTCAAAACAGTGTCCAAAATTAGATGTGATTCTGCGATTGGACAACATTTGCTAAATAATCCTCAATGCATTAAGAATTACACTGACAGCCAATTTAAGATTGTCAGGCTCATAGTGTGGCATATTTACGTGTAATGGAAGCTGCATATATAAATAAACAAGGCCCTGTTTTTTGCAGACAAAAAGGACATGCACAAATTTTGCGCCTAAACAAAATAAGTGACATTCATTCACTGATTCATTCCTCAGGGCAATGCCTTGACCAATCAGGGTCAAGCTGCCTGGTTTAAATTTCAAACAATGCTTGGCAGTTAAATGTCAATCACTATATATGTAGCATTCTCCATGGAAATGCCACACCCAGAGTCCGCTTACCTACCAATCAGCACTCTGTTCACATATAGTATAAACTGTTGTTTTCCCCTTATTCTTGCAAAGTATCCTGATGAGTGCAAGATGAAAATCTTTGACATGTCTCTTTTCTCACCACACTACTGTTCTACAAAATGACTAAAAGACCTTGACAGAGAATCAAACGATCTTTTTACACTGAGTCTGTAGTGCACAAACAGGCCATTCAGTTCAAATGGCCTATGCTGGTGCATCTCCTCCCACCCTTCTTTATTTCACCCTGTCAGCACATCCTCCTATTTATTTCTCCCTTGTGTGTTTATTTGGCTTCAACTTAAATGCAGTTATTTACCTTAACTACTCCGTGTGGTAGCAAGTTCCGTACTCTCACCACACTCTGGGTAAAGGCTATTTTCCTAAATTCTCTGTAAATTTTATTAGTGACCATCTCATACGTATTGCCTCTAGCTTTGGTTACCCCAATGTTCCTTTTAAAAACCAAATATTAAAAAGTAGAAGTTGGAGAACTCCCGCATAGAAAATGCAGCAACAGTTGAATGTCCCTGATGGCAGATTGAGGGACAAGTAGTTTAAAATACTAGGTGCACCTATAATTCTCCACATGCATGTGTCTCCCACCTGCCTTCCCCACTGAGCATTAATGATGCTGCACTCAACACAGGCCAGACTCTGATGGTTCAAACACCCCCACCAAATATGACTGCAGGACACCAAACAAAGGGAAGCCACAAGCAGTGACATTGCACACTGATAAAACAGAAGCACTTCCTCTGGAATTTACTTCTCTAAAACCATGAACCCATACCTTCCCCCTTTACCAGGAAAATGAGTGTGGAGAGCAATGTCATCTCTGTGCTCTAATCCTAACCCAAAATATTCAGCCAGAAATACTTCACTCCCTCCCTCACACTAATTTGATTACACTGGTCAATTTCCTGCTGCTTGGCGCACAGGGAGTTGGCACCAAGTGCAGTATTATGTTGAATAGCAGTTTCCCCAGAGTTTCCGTAGATCTTCCACTGATGTTATAGTGCGTGCTTGGGAAAGCCCCAGTGACCATTCAACTGCACTGCATTTTCAAGATGACGCTGGTGGCATTTGGCCAAGTGTTATGACACGGCAGGTGATGTGTGCCAAACAGATCAAATCCACGAGGGAAACGTGATCCTGCTATCACATTTATTTCGATGTGCGTGCACTGAATTGTGAAGTAAGAAGTCCACCAGGACGTTAGAGATTTCTGAAAAACTAAATTAAGATATTTATTAACAAAAGAAAAGATTTCAAGCACATACTTAGGCCTACAAATCACTACTATGATAACTCCTAAAACCCCTAATTAACCTGGATCACAGCTACAAACCATTTAAGGCAACGGCCCAAAAAATAGATATTTTAGATTTTAAACAGGTCCAGCAAATTAACACAATACCCTGGACAGTGAAATTCAAAGCAGCTTTCTCCAGCTTCGGTTTCTGTAGACAGCAGGCTTAATGCACAAATACTGGAGGCTTCACACCCTTCTGTTAGATATTACAATGCCTTCTCCTGACACATAGCCTCATTCCCCTTTATATATGTTTCTCCCTTTTTAATATGTAAATTCCATTGTTTCGATGGGCAGAATTTTTAGCTTGGCGGGCGGGCGTGTGCCTGACCCGATTGGGCACAGAATCATGCAAGATGATGTTAGGCAAGGGTCCCGACATCATCCCGCACTCGCGCAATATTTCGGTCAGTGGACACGTGCAAAAGTCGGAAGCACACCCGCCGACAATTAAGAGGCCAATTAAGGTAATTAAAGGCGCAACTGTCTCTGATTTTTCGTGGTCCGTCCAACCTTACGGTTGGCAGATGGGCGAATCGGCCACACGGTCTTTGCATTTTTCATGAAACCTCATTCATTGGTGGGATGAAGCCTTCGTTATTAAATCAAAGAAAAATAAGAACCTATAGACAGCATTTTTTTCATCTACATGTTCAGGTGACTGTGATGCTTGCACATCTTTTTCCTGATTTTGAAAACTTTATTTAATGCTTTTGAGGTCTTCAGCTCTCTGAGGTAGCTCCCTACCTTCAGGGAGCTTCCTGTCAGTGCTTGCCTGTGCCCGCATGGAGGTCAGCATCCGTGGTCTTCCCGCCCCCATCTCGGCAGCGCTGAGCTTCTCAGCACATGTTTCACGCTGGCTGGCCGTTAAATGGCCAGCCAACATGAAATCGCGGTCCATTCCCCAGCTTATCCCAGGCCGGCTGATTGCGCCCACCCACTGACCTAAAAATTCAGGCCCATATGTCTTTGGAACTTCAATCTTCCTCATAATATGATCTTTTTGTGTTGTTAGTATTCTCATTAACGTCTTTGAAATTCAACCCCCCCTTCATCTATCTAAAAATGAAAATTCTTTTTACACCTTGCATGCTAACACCCCAACCATGTTTACTCATTAGCATGTTAAAGACACTCCTCCACCTTACTTCTTTTGATAACTTTCAACTTGCAGTCAGCTTGGCTACAAAACGTAATTAAATCACACACAGGCAGAAAAACACAGCCCCCATTAACCTACTTTACAATAAACCAGGGCCAGAATTGTTACCTCGCCAGGCGGGCAGCGTTTGATCCGAACGAGCGTAAAATGACGCGCGATGACGTCAAGCAAGCGTCCCGACATCATCACCCACTCATGCGATATTTCAGTCGGCAGGCACATGCAGGAGTCGGCAGTGCGCCAGCCAACAATTAACAGGCCTATTGAGGCCATTAAAGTACCAATTAAGGTTGGCGGACAGACGAAAAGGCCAAGTGGGGCATTTTTTAGGCAACGTTACCCACGGGTGGGATGAGGTTTTCCAACAGCAATTAAAAATAAAATAAAAATTTTTACTTTTCGTTCATAACATGTCACTGCTCATGTGACAGAGTCACATGAGAGGGGCATGTTTTGTAGCATTTTTAAAGTCTTTATATTTGATTTTCTATATCTTCAGCTCCTTGAGGCAGCTTTGTACCTCAGGGAGCTTTTCCTGTGTGCGCATGCACAAAGTTCCCCGCTCGCTGCCTTCCCTCTCCACATGGGCAGCGCTGAGCGCTGCGGCATGTATTTCATGCTGGGCAGGCCTGAATTGACCCGCCAGCCTGAAATCGCAGTTAGGCCCCAATTACAGATGGTGGTCGGCTTCCTGACCGCTTCCGCCCATCCCCGCCGAGCCTGCCCGATGAGGGCAAAATCCTGGCCCAGAAAAACATTACGAAAATTATCACACTTTCGTGACACCAAGGCACAGCCTAAAAAGGTCTATCTGCACTTGTATTCCCAATTTTTCTTCTCGAGTTCAAAGGTTACGTGGAGAAGGCGGGAGAATGGGGTTGAGAAACTTATCAGCCATGATTGAATGGCGGAGCAGACTCGATGGGCCAAATGGCCTAATTTCTGCTCCTATGTCTTATGGTCTTATAGTAGCTTGAGTAGATCAGGCTGCATTACCACTCCAAGTACTGGCCTGAATTTCACACACCAAATACATTGAAGGAAATGCGGTTCATTCTCTCTGTGTTGTGCCCTTTGCCCCACAACCCTCACTGCCCTCCTTACCTTCATTCACACATGGATGCCATCGAATCAGCCCAATTAAATTGTGAAACTGCATTTTAAAGTCCTTACGTTTTTATAAATATGCAAATTTCCCTCCAGTGGCTTAGTTACAAATGGACTCCTCCGTTACTACTGACCTATACAAACCGGATGGTAGTAAGTCGGTCAAGTTAGTTGTTTGGTAGTTTTACAGATGGTATCCACGCCCCTAATTTTTGGAAAATGGGGAAAAAAATATCCAGGGCTCATGGCCCTTATTGCTATATGTGTACCCATATCGCAAAGTGGATGTGTGTTGGCATCAGATGACAGGATTAGGCTCGAGGTGATGCCCCTCATAGTCTAACGACCTACCAGTACTTACCGTCTAGGTTTGCACATGGAAAATGGTCACAGGGGCATAGCATCCAAAGGCCTGTGATAAACTACCATAGCCGGAACCTTCAGAAATAGGGAAAAACTAGAGAGGAAATAATTTTTTTAAAAAAGAAACAGAATTTGCGAAAAAAGTAAGGGAATTGCAATACAAGCTTGGTGTAAGAGCACAAAAGGAGTATGTGATCACTTGGGTCATTCTTCTCATCCAAACCTGTCAGACCTTGATGAAACCTATCAGCCCCCCAACTTCAATGCCTCGGTCGCTTCATCCATCTCAATTGAAGCCGTCACCCAAGGAGCGGCCTGTAAACAGCAGCCTTTCAGGATCTGATGTGAGTCTATTCTGATCTTTTCAGTTTTGGTCAATTGTGAGAGATTTCAATAAAAAGCCATGGCAGGTAATTTAATGGATGAAGTGCCACTAGAAATGGGAACTTGTACAAGCTGATTATGTCAGTATGATTATTATACTTAGCTGTGCTTTTCATTCAATCACCAGCACAGCCCCCATTCTTAGTGACGGTAATGGAAATGAATAGCAGCAGACTGCAAGCACTAAATTCTGTGTGATTTTCTTCCACAGGGATGTAATGAGCCTGGGGATTACATGTGTTGAACACCAGAAACAAATCCTGAGCAGCATTCAGACTCTACGAGCACAGGTTATACAAATGCATGGACGAGGTGTTCAGGTTTGACAGCGGCATCCACCTAAGTCTTCTCTGCAAGCTGCATTCTTGACAAATTGCCAACATAAACTGCTTGTTCAAAAGCAGTATGTTTACAAGATGATGCCTGTGTGTGGGATGGCCAGGGAAAAGGACCCAAGACCCAGTCTTTATATTCATTTTTTTTTAATAAAATGATTTCAGCAAAGGGTATCTTGGAAAGGGTTGCTCAAGCAACCTGCTATGTGGCATTCCTGGAACGCGGATGAAGTAGGAAAAGAATAGGATGCAAGCGGCAGTGTCCAGTTTACTTTTCGATATCGACTCTGTTTTTCTTTGATCATTGTGGTTCGGTAAACACTGCTCACTTTGATAAATGAGGAGCTGGTACAGACTCCCTGTGTCACCAAACTGTGAACTTAAAACATCAACTTGGACTTGAGAAATTCTGTTTTAACTTTGGTTCTTTGAATACCCAGGATTATGTGTTCTAATAACATCTATGAAAACATCCTCAGTCATATAACTCAAGTGCCCAATTTCTTTAAGGCAATGAGGTGTGTGTGTGTATGTGTGTGTGTTGGCGTGTGTGTGTGTGTGCGTCGGTGTGTGTGTGTGTGTCGGCGTGTGTGCACATGCGTGCGGCCCTCAGAGAATGAAATGTCCATTTCATTCTTGGTTTGGCTGCTTGGAGGTTTAACCAACCTGCTTAGCAAGTGCCTGAGATAGGCCACCTTTCTTTTGTTGGGGAATTTCATGTTATAGCTAAATAGCCATGAGCAGGACTTAAAAGTGTATCCAGCCGCTACAGATTGATCAGCAATAAATCTTGTGGCCTCCAGTGCACGGCAAATCCAAATGCCAAACTATATCCAATATAGGGTAACAAATCTTGGAGCTCCTCTTTCTAAAACACAGAGAGACCAGGCCTTCAGGACTTGAAAGGTTATAAAAGTAAACAGAAATAATTGCATCTTTTCCCTTTTTTATATATACTAATGAATCAATGAGACCGGGATCAAACAGACATGGATATTTCAGATAGTCCAGTTAAGCTGAGTGAGGTTCACATAGTATTGCTGCCATTCAGCCCCATTTAATTGTGCATTTTTGAACCTTTTCACCACAATCTCCATATTAGTTTGCTAGTTACATGCTATGAAACACATCCATGTGGCGATAATGGGGTGGGGTTATAAAGATTTTTCATTAAATTTAAATTTTTCTGTACACTTAATCAAAATGGAGGAAATTAGTCACAGATAACAAGTATTAATGATTTGTGTCAACTACATTGAAGGTTTGCCCTGGAAATGTGCTTACACAGTTCATAGTTGTGTTTTATTGGTGGGTCATCACATAGAGAGTCAGCTTAACCTCAGTAGTGGGCAATTTATTGGAAACATTTCTGAGGGAGAGTATAAGTCATTATTTAGGGGCGCACAGATTAATGAAGGACAATCAGTATGGATTTGTTAAGGGAAGGTCATGTCTGACTGACTTGATTGACTTTTTTGAGGAGGTAACAAGATGGGTCCATGAGGTCATTGCACTTGATGTAGCCTCCATGGACTTTAGCAAGGGTTTTGACAAGGTCCCACAAGGGGCATGGGACAAAAGTAAAAGCCTATGAGATCCAAGGGAAAGTGGCAAATTGGATCCAAAATTGACTCAGTGACAGTGACAACAATGATGACATAGATGAATGAAATTTGTTTGTATGCTCTCCAAATTAATTCCTGGACAATCAAGACTGCTGGCTATTGTCCATGACACACTTATTAATTTCCATTTTGCCATGTTCTGCTCAACGTTTTCACTAGATCCACAGTGACCTTTTCCTATTAATGCAGTTTAGTCTGCCAACTTCTCTGTAGAGACTATCCCACACCTATTCTATGGCTTCTGACCAGGGACCAGACGATATTGTTGGAGATAAAGATCCTATTTACTGACCTAGGACTGTTTCTGTTCACTCACTGTCTTCACTAAGCCAAGGTCAAGAGCTAATCCCTGGGGAAGTTGTCTCTTCCCTCCCCCAGTTTCAATTAGGGCATCAAGTACAATCTCTTGTCCAGCCTACACTCCACGAACCGACAATTTTCTGGTTATTTTTATCTTCAATGTGCATCATTGCATAAGGAAGGGACCGGATATTGCTCCTGCTGGTTCTGAATTCGACCTCGTTTAGTTTGTTTTCTATCCACTGGTGACCTATTGATACTTTTTAGGATATTGGTTTCATTCATCTTGATAACTTTGACCTTACTGTTTCCTGCTCTGAATTTTACCTCTTCAGCTGGCTCAGTTTGCCAGGTAGGGTTACATCACATTATGAGAAACATTTGATTAAAACATTGACTCTTCATGGTTCCTCAGAGCTTGGTTCATTTATTGGGCAAACACTGATTTCATTAATAGGTTTAATCTGTGTCAAGTGAAGGAGAAATATTGAAATAATTTAATAACCAAATGTTCAATATAAGAATAAGATACATTTAATCCCATCTCAGATATTTCCTAGACAGTTGATCTTTGCAGTGATCCTCATCCTGTAACACTACAATACCTAACCCATAACTCAATTCAATCTTTGCATTCTGAATTGATTCATGAGGGGTAATTTTTTTGAGCTACAGTTTTTGAAATACAGTTCTATTTTAAATGATTAGTCAATGCTGTGCAAAGCAGGCCAGCATATCTGAGTTACGTTCTAAACAGCGAGGCTCACCAATGGGAGCGCAAAGTTGGAAAATGATCCTTAAGAGAATCAGTTGAGGATCTATCTAATCTCTGACCATCAGTAAATGAGACTTTCATTGCATTTAACAAAAACATTGCATTTGAATTGGAATGATTTGCACTGTTAGTGGTGTGATTCTCTGATGGCCTGAGCTCATGATAATGTGCTCTGATAGAGGATGGCAACAAGCTTGATCTTCATGTATTTTACTTGGTGGGTTGCAGAGATTGTAATTTAATGTTCCTGAGGTGTGAAACAACATTCAGCTAAGTCTGCACACCATTGTCTAATTAATCACTGCCCATTGCTACGTAAATAAACATGAGGCACAACAGCTGCAAGCATTACAACAATTTTCACTGTAGATTTTCTGAATATTTGACATTGAATGGAGAATGTTCCTGTTGCTAATCTGTTTCCATTTGTGTTGTCAATGCAGTTTATCTAAAGAGTTTTATGCTTTTGTTTTGGCAAAAGAGGTAGCCTTGAACTATATTAGACTAGTTCCGTTTTGGTTTGAGTAAGAGTAAGCAAGTGAATTCTTCACAATAAAAATGGCTAACCCCAAAACCAAGGGGTTCTACATTTGGTAAAAATTCATAATTAATTTACAGAGCTGCTGAAGACAGAAACAATTTTCATCATTGACTTTATTCAGTTTGGTGTTCCACATGTTGGTTTATACCAATGGTATCCTTAACATGGCCTCGGGATTTGTGTTTCCTTCTCTCACCAGCTTTGCCGCTTCACATCTTCCAGGCTTGGATCCTGACTGAGCTGGAATCCAACGCTTTCTCATTTACTTTTCAGGAAAAGTGGGCAGTGGGAGGCTGTGAACATCCCAGTATCCAACCAGCATTGAGAGGATCTTAACTGAATAGAACGATGCTTCTATATTTTGTTTTGTTCCCATCACATAATACCTCGTCTTCTTTTGGAATTGTCCACAATGAGATGACTGAAACCTGTTGTTCACTCTGTGATGAATGGTAGAAGGGCCTCACACACCATCTCTCTGTGATGGACCATTCCAGATGTGACACTTTAGCAAGGTGTAGGGTGGGTCAGTGGCACTTGGCCAAAGGCTAATGGGCATCAATGGTTCATTCAGCCAGCACATTCAACCATTTTTCTTAGCACGCTCCAGCCCAGCTTCTGTTTTTTAACTCATTGTAATTGGTAAAGTTCAGGAGTTATATGACTGAAAAAAAACAGGTGTTTCGAGGAATTTTCTAAAAACTTGTGATGCATTTAGGAATACCATTGAATTTTATTTTAAAGACGGAACCAATTTGATTCTTACAGCAATTGCATATTCCGAGTTCTGCTCATGAGTTGCAATGACAGTTAAATGAAATACAGCGGTTGTTTTATTAGCCTGCTCCAGATTAAGCAAAGACCTGTTCCAACATATAATGTGTAGCGCCAACTATCTGCCACCATTCTTTTGTTCTTTTGTAAGAAATCTGGGTGAAATCCAATGGCCCTAGTGTAGCTGACGAGCATTAAAGAGGTGAATCAACTTAAAGTGGTTAGATGGGTGTTAAGTACCTGCAGATATGATGCCTGTGTTACCATATAAGGGATATAGAAAGGGCTTGTATTTGTATAATGCTTCTCACATACTCAGGATGCCTCAAAACACTTCACAACCAATTGATTTATTATTTTTTTTATTCTGTGAGCAAATGCAGCAGCCAATTTTCACACAGCAAGATGCCAAAAAGTAATGAGGTGGTTGGCCAGCTGAAGAATAACTATTGGCCAGAACTTTGGGTGAGAAGTCCCTTTCTCTTCTCATAACTTTTCAATCTTTTACCTCACCTCAATAGGCAGACTTGATCGAAAAGAAGGTGCCTCCTACAATGCCTTCCTTCCCCAATATTCACCAACATGTCAGGCTGGACTGCATTCTCAAATCCCTGGAGTGGGTTTTGAACTGAGTGTGATCACTGAGCCAAGCCCAGCTCATGTATCTGAAATGCGATGGGGAAGAATACAGCCTCTCTAGTTGATTGAATGTACCTTTTAATTCATGTTATGGTCCTCTGCACCCTCTGTCATCTCTCAGTTGTGATGATACGCAGATGCCCTTGCAGTCCAGCAGTGTCAGTTGGTACCCACCCATCAAGAAGGTGCAGAAACATCTTGTGCAGGGTTAACTTTCACTATCAGCCTGGTAAAAAGTCTTGTTGACATCTGGCAACTTTCAGCCTGGTTTAGCACCAGGATTGTCTTAACACTGAGGCAAAATCTTCCTAGTCCTGCGGAGACAAGTTTGGAGATGAAGCTAGGAACAAATTCTGAAGAGAGCTTATCGGGCTACCTGATATATTCCCATCTCCCAGCAATCTAGTCAAAGGCAGTGGCTACCTGAACAGCAACAACACTTGATCATTAGGGCCAATTTAGGATCAGTTGGAGGCAAGATGCTGTCGCTGCTGGGATCTTCCCAACATCAGATAGGTCCGTCACTCAGACTGTAGCCTGGCAGGTACCTGGAGAGGCCTCTCAGAAGCAGGTCGGTAACCATTGGTGCCTTGTCTAAATCCCTCCAACCCAGAGACGCATGGTCTCAGAGCCAAAGCTGCAAGCAATTGCCCCCTCCATAATGATGACACACCAGCTGTGAGCATTCTTTGTTTTTAAGTTTTCATTTGTCTTCCGGGAGATCCTCTATTTTGAGTGCCCGCGATGTCCCCTACATGCTTCAGCAGTGCCCACCTCTCCTGGTAGGGATGCAGTCATCCACAGCTCCTGCTCTCTGATTAAACTCTCTTCTTGGGAACCCAGCTATTGTCTTTAATGGAATAGCAAAAGCAGAGGCGAACTTTTAATTGGCCTTCTCCCATAAGACCATGATGCAATGTGGCCATCTGACCATCAGGGTGTGACTTTAGAGGCATGGTAGCATTGTGGTTATACTACTGGATTAGTAATCCAGAAGCCTAGACTAATGCTCCAGTAACAGAGCTCAAATCCCACCATTGCAGCTGGGGAATTTAAATTCAATCATTTAAATAAATCTGGAATAAGAAAAGGCTAGCATCAGTAATGGCGACCATGAAACTATCTGATTGTTGTAAAATCACATCTGATGCAAAGGGAGAGTATGAGAAGAGACAGGCAGCTGACATGAAGGAATCCAAAAGCCTTCTAAATGCACATAAATAGTTAAGGGACAGCAATAGGAGGAGTAGGGCTGATTAGGGACTTCAGAGGAGGTTTATGCATGGGGGCTGGGGGTATGACTCAGGGGGAAAACATTAACTTTACATTGTCTTCACCAAGGAAGGAAATGCTGCCCAAGTCATAGCAAAAAAGGAGAGAGTTGAGCCACTTGATGGGTGAAAATTTGATAAAGATAAGGTATTAGATTATATCTGTACTTTAAGTTAATTCATCGCCAGGACCAGATGAGATTCATGCAAGGATACTGAGGGAAATAAGGGTGGAAGTTGTGGTGGCTCTGGCCATACTTTTCCAATTTTCCCTTGACTTAGGGATGGCACCAGAGGACTGGAGAATGGCCAACGTTACGCCCTTGTTTTAAAAGGGGGTTTAAGGTAAGCCCAGCAACTACAGGCCAGTCAGTTTAACCTCGGGGGTGTGGAAGCTTTTAGAAACAAGAATTCGGGACAAAGTTAACAGTCATTTGGCCAGATGAAACCCCAATATGTTTTCAGTAATGACAGTTTTTAGACATCCTGGAAGGAGAAATGAATTTGCGTAGCACAGCTTCAAAGCAATGCTATATAGATTATGTTGAATTCGCAGGTGCAGACAGAATCGCACTGTCCGTTACCTGCGTTTCCCACCGAGGATATGCACTTGGACCATGCTGGTAGCAGCTGCAGCATTGGCAGACCTGAGGAATGGACTTGAATCTGCGCAGTATACAAAATTTCCCCCCACATGAGCAATCAGGGCATTCATTTGTGAAGCAGTAAGGAAACAGTGAAAATTACCAGAATGCACTCAAGGTGAGATGGGTGTCTCACCGATATTGATATCGTCAAGCATGGTACAGCCCCTGCTGTACAACAACCAATCCAGTTTGTGTGGACTGCATGGCCCAGCCAGTAGATGAAATGGATTACTAAGTAGGGAAGTTGAATACATCAAGGCTGCTACTTCAGCACAGTACAGAGGTAGTGCTGCATTTCTGGAGAGGCCATCTTTTGGATGATATGTTAACTGAATCTACATCTACTCCCAGATGAACAGGAAGTTCTTCAGTGTAACAAAAACAGAAAACGTTGGAGAAACTCAGCAGGTCTAACAGCATCTGTGGAGAGAAAAAAAAAGTTAACGTTTCGAGTCCTTATGACTTCTTCAGAGGTAGAGAGAGGTAAAATGTAATGAAATTTATGCTGCTTAAGGGGGGTGGAGTAGGTGAAGCTGGATAGAAGGCCAGTGATAGGTGGAGGCAAAGGGGAGGTTGCCAGAAATGGCATGTCTTTAGTGTCTTGGCCAATACCATCAAACCTGCAAATTCTTTCTGCATGTTGTTTATTAGCAGCTGTTGTGGTCATTTGACAGCCATGTTCACCAACATAACAATGGTGACCATACTTCAGAAAAGTAAACCGTGGCCTATTACTTTGAAACATCCTGAGGATGTGACAAGACACTATATAAGTACAAGTTTGTTTTTGTTTTGGGGCACTTTATAATCCAAAATTAAATAAAAAGGAATCATTTGATTGAGATTTAAAAACATTACCTGCAGGAAGCATCAAGGTGTTCAGCCTCTGCTTACAGACCTCCGGTTTCTCTGTTTTGCCTGGGACAAAGTACTTGAAGTTAGTTCTACATTCAAGCATTGATTTTTAAGGGAGTGTCTCAAAATTACACATTCAAACCGAGAATGAATTCAGTTTCCCAGCGGACCAAACAGTACTGTCACAAGATGTCCATCATCTCACTTGCAGCCTCCTGCGATGGTTCGGCACTGGAGGGCACACCAATTTCTAAGTTTAGGGGTCAAACATTTTCGAATTTGAACTGACCAATTGTTTTTAATAATGGGCCTTCCTTGTCGGACGACAGCTATAGTTCTGAAAGCAATGGGCTTCACTGTATGCCAGTCCAGAGGTCTGCACACAACAGGATGCTTACTGAGGTAAATGCTACGTTATTATTGGAAAACAGTATGCTCTGTAGTTAGAATTTGGTTGTGTCCTGCACAAAAATTAAATTTTGCCCCTCTTTGGCTTATAAAAATAGAAAGACTTCTAACCAATGATGCTGTAAATCATGTTGGGTTCAGAATTCCTTTCTTTTATATTCATTACCTTTGTGTGAAGCAATGTAAAATATATTTAAAAATCCAATATATTTTTCTAATTTGTTGAGGGATTAAAACAATTGAATTGTGGTAGAGTAAGTGGTAAAAATAATAACTAGCTGAAGCTTGGGTAACACACAAAGCATTTGGCAAAACATACGATGTGTTAGTCCGTTGTGCTGAGAAGTTGAAGCCCCCTTGTCAGGATCAGTAGGCAGGGCAGAACTGGCAATAAAATACAGACATTATATTGGGACAATGATTGCAGTATTGCCTCAAGCTGAAATGATGAAAGGCCTGATGAGGAATAAAAACCATGCGCCAGTGTCTGGGATTTGAAGTGTGTCCACATGCGTCCATGCCTGTGTGTTGTTGAATTTGAACAGTCTGTTTTGTGGCTAGATTTTTTTATTCTATATAAAGTGATCCTGTATCTGTATAGATTTTGAGAAAAGGCAGCCTCTGTGCAAATTGTGTGACTAAAACATAAGCCCTACCATTTATAAAGAATACGTATTCAATTTAATTACACATCAGGCACATCAAAGTTTGCCCAATGTTATGAGGGGGAATTATTTAGAAAGTATGATTACATCAATGCACATTTTTGCTCTTTTTCTTTTAGATATTAATTTCATGCAAATTACCATGAAATGTAAAAGCTGGGGAATAGAATGCTTTTGATAAGAAGCATCCACTGTCAGCATTAAGTAGTGCCAGGTCTAGGATTGCTCTTCAACACACCTCAAACCCGGTCCAAGAAGAGCTGCACTGCATTAAATTTTAAGATGACATTGGGGTGAAACTTGACATTGGCAGTAATGGGAAATGGGCAATACTGGGTCCAATGCCCATTTTATATCCTGCTTGATCTTTTGTTTTCAAGCCAACTGTAACGGAAGAGAAATTGGGGGCAGAGGGGGAGTTTAAAAGGGACTGTCGATTCTTAGCGCCAAAGGCAAGTTTCAGCCCCCGTAGGACGGAACATTCCAAGACCCAATGTCACCTGCAGGCCTTGCATGCAGTAAGCAGCTTATGGGAAAAGCATAAGGGAAGTGCTGTTGATTTCCCACTCGTTGATGTTACTTCAAAAGTTGTAGCTTTGGTCACATACACCTGTTTAGCAAATTAATCAGGATGTAACTTAGAACCAATGCTGAGAGCTCACTGTACAGTACTACATCTACTGAACCACTCCTTGGTGCAACATTGGAGTGGAAATTTGTAGTCAAGCATTGCTAAACTTGCCTGAATCTTGCCTGAAAACTTTAAATCAATGCAGAGCATTTGAAGTACTGACTGCTGAAATTGGTGTCTGTGCTTTAATTTAATTTTTCTGAACCACTTTCAAATGAGATTAATATTTAAAAAATGAAAGTTGCATTCAGAAAAACAATTGTGACATGGCTTATGCTACTGGATGAATAACCCAGAGTTCAAAATCCACCACAGCAGTTTGAAAATTTGAATTTACTTTTAAAGAAAAATCTCAAAATAAAAAAAATTGGCATCAATAAAAGTGACGACGAAGCTCTTGGATTGACATTGAAAACTCAACTGGTTTATCAATGTCTTTACTTGGCCTGGCCAGTATAAGATACCATTCCCATACTAATCTTCTCTGGGAAAGTAAGGATGGCCAATAAATATAAGCCTTGTTACGAATGCTGAAAGAATCATTAAAAATAGACCCTATAATTCCACAAAGGTTTAAAACCACCCAATATGTCAGTTGTAATTTGCTGGCAATGTAATGCATTCAGCACTAAGTATCTCATTTGCCATCTCTTAGAGCCCTGGCTTTTGAGGATTGCACTGATCTTTTTTTTATATAACTGAGGATAACCCTGGATGTAAGATCAAACCTGAATATCAGCAAGGTTAGAAAGAATAGCAGAAAAAATGAGTTAAACCAAGTAATAGCGAGAAAGTAATTGTCAAAGTTATATCACAGTTGCCCAGAGTGGGTGTGGGCTGCAGTTGCGAATGTGATTGATACGGGTCATGTCCCAGACTGTATAGACCTGTTTTTTGCCTTGGAGCTGAGCTTGAATTGCAGTGGAAGCATACTGAGTGTGGCAAACTGATGCCATGTAGCAAATGATACACAGGTATTACAACGTAGTAACATATCGAAGGGTTGAAATGGTATATATCATTAGAATGGGACTCAAGCAGCTTCTCAGCATAATTTTAGTCCCCACACATTAATGCTTGTAAAACACTGCAATCTACCTGGTTCCTGGTTGTAATTTTTGGCCAGGTTTATTCTATTTTAGGCTTGTGCCCATGAAATGAGGAATGATTTTTCAACCACACAAAAGGTGTCCTATCTTCCCTCATTCCCGTTGAGTTAACTGATCTCTGCTGTGTTGGCAGAGGGTAGCTACAGTTGACTTAATTTTCCTGATGTTTGGGGGCAATAGGAACAAATGCCTTAGGAGCAGGAGTAGGCCATTCAGCCCTTCGAGCCTGCTCCACCATTCAATCAGATCATGGCAGATCAAGCTGTGGTCTCAACTCCACTTTCTCATCTGCCCCACATAACCTTTGACGCTCTCGCCTATGAAAAATCTGTCTAATTCAGCCTGGAATAAATTCAATGACCCAGCCTCCACGGATCACTGGGGATGAAAATGCCAAACTAACAACCGTCTGTAAGAAAAATTTCCTCACCTTCATCTTAAAAGGTAGATCTCTATTCTTAAAATGTGTCCCTTAGTTCTAGTCTCTCCTACAAGTGGAAACACTCTTCCAGTATTTACCCTATTAAATCCCCTCAGGATCTTATATGTTTCACCTCTCATTATTCTAAACTCCAATAGGTATAGGTCCAACCTGTTCAACTTTTCTTCATAAGATATGCCCCTCATCCCAGGAATATGTCAAGTGAACCTTCTCTGTACTGTTTCTAACACAATTATATATTTTTTTCAAATATGGAGACCAAAACTGAACAGAGTATTCCAGATGTGCTCTCACCAAGGCCCTGAACAGCTGCAGTAAAACTTCCCAACTTTTATATTCTGTTTACTTTGCAATAAATGCCAATGTCCCATTGCCTTCCGGATCACTTACTGTATCTGCATAGTAATTTTTTATGAGTTATGTACCAGGACACCCAGATCCCTCTATACAAAACAGTTAGTTACTCAGCGTTCTGCAATCCTTTTCTGGAAACCTACCAATATGGGCATCAGGTGAATCCTGGAGTGAGCTCAGTGGTGATGCCCTCCATAATAGATCTCCTTGGATCACTAGTAGTAAAAAATACCATCTTTCAAAGGCAAATCTAAATGCCATAGATGCCCAAGCACCTCCCCTTTTACTCTTGCAAAATTTTACTGGTTCTTTTGAGTTTTCACCTTTTCTCCCCACCCCACTTCAAACTTTTAGCTCCTCAGCTCTCTGTCAAATTATCTACACAAACCTCATTCTGTGACTGCTTGACTGATCAAGCACAGAGGGTGAGGTGATCAAGCACATCTCCTGTAACGGATTTGAAAAGTAGAAAGAAAAATCACACAACCCAGATGGGATGCATCCTTGGTTGCTGAAGGATGTCAGGGTAGAAATTGTAGAGGTCCTGCCCACAATTTTCCAATCCTCCTCCGAAATAGAAGCAGTGTCAGAGGGCTGGGGGAGTTCAGATATTATACCTGTGTTTAACAAAGGGGAGAGGAGCCAACCCCACAGCTGCAGGTCAACCAACCTGATTTCAGTGGAGGGGGTACTTTCGGAGACAAGAATCCTGGATAAAATTATGTGCTAGTAAATTGAAGCCAGCCTGCATTAAGGAATGCGAATCATGTTTGATTACCTTGATTTGAGTTATTTGATAAAGTAATGGAGAGAGCTGATGAGGGATAGTATGGTTAATGTTGTGTATAATGGCCTTCAAAAGGTGTTTGATAAACTATTGTATAATAGACTTGTTAACGAAATTGAAAATAATAGGATTAAAAAGCAAATATAGGGAATCAGCTAAGAGACAGAGAGCAGACGGTAGTGGTGACGCTGGGGAGATGTTTGCAGTGGTGCCCCCAGTAGCTTGCTTTGGGACTGCTAGTCTATTTATATATATTAATAAGCTGCATTTGGGTACATGAGTATAATTTCAAAGTTTGCAAATGACTTGAAACTCAAAGATGTAGTAAACAGTGAGAGGGGTAGTACAGACTTTAGGAGGGCAAAGACTTTTGAAATGGGCACATACGTTGTTTCATTGTGTAGTTGAGTAGTTGAGACCTGGATGAGGATCTTGAGGCTTGTTTATTACTCCAAAGTATGCTGCTTGAGTCTATAGTTTTTCAAAACCATTACCCTTTATTTAAAGCACGTATTTACATATTTGGATCTTTGCACAAGGTTGGAGGTTCTCCTCCTTCCAGATCTTTCTTACTTTTCAGTCATGTGATCTGACATCATTATTACATCAGTATCATGTATGCTTCTGATGTTAACCTTTACTCTACAGCTCCCCCCAAGTCTGTATCCCTATCAGATTTACAACCTTCTACATCTCCCCACAAAGGCTCAGACTTTGCAGGGTTGGTCTCTGAGGTGCCGTGTCCAATCTCCCTGATCTCATTCTGATCTCCTTTTGTGGTTCAGAATATTCCGCACCCTCCCGCTGTCAGTGTGAGTGTTTTTCCCCTGAGTGGCTGTAGAGATTGTAGTGAGTCTTTCTTCTTCTCCATCAGAAGTGGTAAGCCCAGGTTTCTACTGGCTTTCTGTCCAAGGATATTAAGGCATTGTGGTTTCTCCTTATGATGCCCTGGTCTATTTCAATCCTGTACGATCTTGGTTGTGGAGTTTTTACAATGATTGTATCTTACTTCTGTTGGTCTCAGACCCATACTCTCTCCCAGGGCTGCAGCAGTGGTAACTCATGTGCTTTATGCCTGTGATTAAAGTTCCGATTATGGTTGCTTCTCTGTTATTCCTCACGCTGTTTTACACTCTCATTGTCGTTTGTGGTGAGATTAGGTTTGACATTTTGTCCTAGAGATGGAAACGGTGTTCTCAATCCCCTGCCCATTAGTAACTCTGATGATGAAAAGCTATTTTGTAATGGTGAGGTTCGATAACGCAGAAGAGCTCGATTAAGGTCTTTGTTTTAGTCCAAAAATTCTTGACATTTCGTGCACCTCTCTCAGCTTTTCCATTTACTTGAGGTTAGCGAGGTGAAGTGGTTACATGAACAAATTCATATTTGTTTGTGAAATTGTGGAATAGCTCATTAGTAAATTGTGATCCAATATCAGACACTACAATGTCTGGATGCCGTGTGTTGCATAAATTCTCTTAAGAGATAAGATGACTACTTCTGCTGTGATACTATGCAATCGGTTTACTTCAATCCATAGTGAGTAGTAATCAATGAGAACAAGGAAGGTTTTCCTGTTAATATTCCAGGTGCTCCCACAGCCTTAATGAAAGAGTAAAAGGTAATAGTGGTTCTTTTCCCCCTAAATTAAAATAACTCAATTCCCAGGAATTCCCATGGTCTTGATGGAAAAGTACAAGGTAATAGTGGTTCTGTTTGTTCTTGGCTGCACAAGTAAGACAGTTAGAAATCATTTCTTCTATACAGCAAATAATACCTGGCCCCCAGACTGCTTGCTGTGCTCTCACACAACATTTTGCTATTCCTGGAAGAATATTAAGCCAAAGTATTCTCAGTATGACTATTTTCTTGTTGAAAACCAGTAAGTCCTCAATGGCAGTTGTGTTCAAAGCACTGCTGTAGTATCGGATTAGTGGTGCCATCCTTTAAGACAATATTCACGAATTTAGAGGCATTCTTCATCTCATTGCTGGGCTTGTTTTACTTCCTACAACATTTTTGCAATAGCTGGTAACTGCTGAATGATTAAGGATGTTTATGCTTCAACCTCCTTGATGAAGTGTAAATTCTCTTTGGTGCCTTCTGATGGTATTCTTGACAATGTGTCTGCTGTCATTTGATACCTCCCTTTAACATACTCTGTGATAGAGTCATACCTCATCAATCTTAATTTGAACCCGTGGATTCTGGGTGGCACCTACGGAATTTCTTTCATGTTCAGAAGGGTGACTAGTGGCTTATAGTCTGTTTCGATTTTGAAGCGCATTCCCATAACATAGTCTGAAAATTTTTCACATGGCCATGTTGTTGCAAATGCTTCTTTTTCTATCTTGACATGTTGTTGTTCTGTTTCTGTTATTGACCTTGAGCATAGTAGACTAGTCTACACTTATCATCTCTCTGCACTTGAAATAAAATTGTCCTCAGCCCTATAGATGAAGCATCTGGTTGCTACAATGGTCAGTAATTCTGGATCGTAATGTGCCAAGATTTCAGAGAAAATTAAAAGTTGCTTAATCCTTTTGAAAGCATTTTGCTGGTTCACATTTCAGCACCACTGTTATCCTGTTTCAACAACTGTCTCAAGGACTCACTGACCTCTGCTAAATTTGGTAGGAACTTTCCTTCTTGGTTGAGCATCCCAAGGAATCTTTGGAGCTCAGTTATGTTCCTGGCTTGTGGAAATTCTCTGATTACTTTGTTTTTTGTGAATCAACTGCAGGACTGTGGATTCTAGTGGCTTGTACCATGTGACCTAGAAACTTGATCATAAGTTTGGTGAACTCACAATTTTTCATTCAGTGTTAGGCCTGCATCCTGTAGGACTCTCGGTATTGCTCTGACCCTGTGATCATGCTCTTCTCTCATGGAGCCAGATATTAGTATGTTGTCCATATGGCATATGACTGCTTCCATGCTTTCTAGAGTGTGAAACATTGTTCTCTGGAAAATTCAAATATTCCAAATGGCAATCTACTGAAACAATAATCACCAAATGGCGATCAGCAATCCACATTCTATGTCCAGAGGCAACTGCCAAAATCTACTGTCTGGATTCAATTTGGCAAAAAAGCACTCATGGCTGGTTAAGGTTCTGATCCTCGGAGGCCATCGGGTGGATCTCACATTCTCCTGACTTGTTTAGTTGAGTTAAATCCACACAGATTCTTACAGAGCAGTTGGTTTTGGGACTGTAACCATTCTTGAACACCATTTTGTTGACATGGTGACCAGTGAGATAACCTCTTGTTGCTGCATGTTTTCAATTTCTTGTCTAAGAATGGGTGAGGGACTCTCTTCAGTGTGAAGAGGCAAATTAATTTAGCATCAGCTAGTAGGGGGGTATGATACTCAGTTCCCTAGACCTGTAAGCAATTTTGGAAATTCATTTTGAAATGTACTGCTGTAGTTTTCATCAGTAACTTCATCCACTTTATAGACTCATTTTAGTTTCTGCTTAGTAGAGAACGGTCTTATTTTGAATGACATAGAGAGGTTTGAGGATTTCTCGGTCTTTATATTTCGGCTTTGCATGAGTTGACCTATGACTTTTAAAGTTGTCCCACCAGGGTCCTGTAATTTGATAGATGAGGGTTGTAATGTCATCGTTTTGAGGCATTTGACTTCATCTGATAAAACAGAAACCCCTGCACCTGTGCCTAGTTTGAACTCTGTGGTGTGTCCATCCACTTCGAATTTAATATTCCAATATTTGTTTTCAGTATCTTTTACCTCCCCCAGGTAGGGTTGTTCCTTTACTTGTGGTTCTTTTACTTCTTTTTGTGTTGCTCTGTTTTAAAATTTTCTCACTCTTTTTACAGGTTGTCAGTGTTTTCGAGTGATGAACAGTTTTGAAGTGGCCTTTTTTTCCACAGGTGTAGCGTTCTGTCTGCACCACTGACATTCTTCTTGCTTGTGCAGTTTGTTCCTGTCACACTGAAGACATTTCACAATGGCAGTTGGTGTGCTTTTCCCCATTTTGATATGCTTAGGCTTTGCAGTGCTTTCTCTTTTATTGTCTACAAACTAAATGGTCTGACTCCATCTTCTCCAGAGGTCCTCTCCTTCTCCATGAACAAATGCTCAATTCTGTTTCCTGAGTTCCTTTTTGCCTCGCCGTCTGCACTGCTTTCACTAGTGTTACATCCTGTCTTGTCTGTAAGAGATTGGATAATGCTTCATCCAGGACCCCAACTATGGTCCTGTTGCAAATCTGCTCATCCTTCTAAGATTTAGTAATCACACTGCTCTGACAGCCTATAGAGACTATTGCTGAACAAATCCATGCTTTCACTTGGTCTTTGCTTTCTTTTATTAAACTTAGCCCTCTATTATTAAATTCCAATAGATGCCGAAACAAGAGTTGAAAGCTTGCAGGATTTCTTCATAAGAAATTGAATTCTCATCAAGCCCCTGCCTTGCTATCACATCATCAGCGGTAGATCCTACTGCATTAATTAGTGTACTGACCTGGGCTTTTGTGATCTTTTTTGTGTAATCCTGAAGTAGCTATGTACCTTGAGAGCTTTCACCTCCAGTTGTCCCAGTTCTGGGCTTGTGGTGAGCCTTCTGCACTCTGAAATGGTTCTGGGAACGGTAGTGTGGATCCCATGCTTCTGCTGAGCCCTGGAATTGTTTCTGCTTCTGCGCTACTGCTTTCTGCTTCAGGTCAGTGCTCACTGCTGTCTGGTCTCCAGATCTATGGCTCAGCTTATATCTGTTGCTTCCACGATGTTGCGATGTCTTGGTTAGTCTCCATTTTTTTTGTTCTTCCGTCGATGATCTCTTCTTTTGCCGGCCCTGTACCTTTTTAAGATTTACTCGGTCTTTTACTCACTTCCACTCTGTTTCATTGTGCGGTCAGTGACTAGACAAGGGGTTTTAAGGATTGTCTATTCTCCCAAAGTATGCTGCTTGAGTCTGTAGCTTCTCAAAATCATTACTCTTAACTTACAGCAAGTATTTATGACCTCAACACAAGATTGGAGCTTCTCCTCCTTCTGGATCTCTCTTGCTTCTCAGTCATGTGATCTGACATCATTATTACATCAGCATTATGTATGCTTCTGGTGTTAATCTTTTACTCTATACATGTAGCAGATGTGATTTAATGCAGAACAGTGTGAAGTGATTCACTTTGGTAAGAAGAATGAGCAGCAGTAATATAAATTAAATGGTAGAATTTTAATGGGAATGTAGGAACAGAGAATCCTGGGGTGTACATACAGAAGTCTTTGAAGGTAGCAGGATAAGTTGTGATGGTTGCTAAAAATAGCATCCAGGATCCTTGATTTTATAAATAGAGGCATACAGTAACATTATGAAATACAATTTAGGCCCCAGTTGTCACATTATTGTTAAATTCTAGGCACTACAAATTAGGGAGGATGTCAGGACCCTAGAAAGAGTGCAGAAGAGATTTGCTAGAATCGCTTTAGAGCAGAGAAGAGAAAAGGGCAAGATATGATAAAGTGTTCAATGTCATGAAGGGCTTTGAGAGTAAATAAGGAGAAACTGTTTCCAGTAGCAGAAGGATTGGATAATGAAGAGGGCACAGATTTAAGGTGAGGATCACAGAGCGATTGCTAAACTGAGTGTTTTGTTAACAAGAGTGCTAAAGTCCCAAAAAGAGGAATGTGGTGCAGAGAGGGAAGGAGGTGCTTCTTTATTGTTTACAGCCTGCAGCAGCTGGTGAGTCTTTCTCTTTTATCTCTAAGCTTAGAAATTGTACCTTACTATTACTTTACTAAATAAGTAAATTAATTAATTAATTGAGCAAATCGAGTCAATTAAAAAATAATGAATCAAATAAGTAGATAAAAGGTTAGACATACGTGGGAGGGAAGGTATTGTAACTGCAGCGTGTGGGAGTTTGGGAAGAGCATTCTGACCCCCAGGACAATCATAAAATGATTAAGTGGCTGCAGCTTGAGGAACATCAGCTCGGAGTCGCTGAACTGGAGTGTGAGCTGCAGACATTGAGGGGCATCAGAGAAGGGGAAAACTACCTGGATAATTTATTGCAGGAGACAGTCACATTCCCTTGGATTAAGTAGAACTTTCCAGTTGGTCAATGGTCAGGAATAGAGAATGTGACTGAGAGTCCAGCAGGTTGGGGGATCCAGGATGTGATGATGGAGGAGCTGAGCCTTTGATTTAGGCCAACACAGGTGTGAGGCACTTTGTTATCTGTGTGAACAAGAAAAACGGGGACTGCAGTGTGGATGGGCCAACTGACAATTGCATCATGGTGCAGGAAGCCATTCAAGTTGTGAGAGTGAAAAGGAATGCAGTAGGTATAGGGGACAGTATAATCAAGGGGGTAGATACTGTTCTTTGCAGCCACGACCAGAAGTTCTGTATTGCCTGCCCACTGCCTGGGTTAAAGACATCCCCTCTCAGCTGGAGAGGAACTTCACATGGGAGGAGGAGGAGGATCCAGTTGTCTTGGCCCAAGTAGGAACCAACAACATGGATAGAAGTAGGAATGATGTTCTGCTGAGAAATTTTGAAAAATTGATTCCAAATTAAAAAGCAGAACCTCAAAAGTAATGATCTCTGGATTATTACTTTAGCCACACATCAATTGTCATAGGGATAAACAGGTCAAATCTTAAACGTATGGCTGCCAGAGTGTTATGGAAAACAGGAGTTTTCACTTCATGGGGCACTGGCACCCGTACTGGGGAAAGAGCGAGCTGTTCTGTTGAGGTGGGCTCTACCTTAAACTTAAAAAAAGAATTAAAGATCATAATAGGTCAAAGGAAAAAGTTTACAATGTTGCCAAAAAAAGGAGTAATTGGGATTTCTTCACTTGTAGGGTTGTGAATCTTTGCAATGTTGTACCCCAGAGAGCTGCGGTTGCTCAGTCAGTATTGTATTAAAGACAGAGGTTGATAGATTTTTGGATACTAAGGGAATAAATGGATATGAGGATAATGTGGGATCCTGGAGGTAGAAGGTCAGTTAGAAACTTGTTGAATAGTCAAGTAAGCTTGAAGGGCAGAATGGCCTACAGCTTCTATCTTTTATGATCTTATCACATGAGGAAACTTTTTTTTTTACATAGTGAGTTGTTATGATCAGGAATGGATTACCTGAAAGGGCTGTGGAAGCAGATTCAATAATATCTTTGGCAAAGGAATTGGAAAAATAATTGAAGGGGGAAAATTTGCAGGGTCACAGAGAACAAGCAGGGAAATGTGACTGATTGGATAGCTGTTTCAAAGAACCAGCACTGTCATGATGTGCTGAAGAGCAGCCTCCTGCGATGTATTGTTCTAAGATTCTAGCCCCCATTTCTTCAGTATGAAAAGTCATCCGACTGGGTCAACCTTTGAGAATTATTTGCTGTCCCTTCCAATTCATGATTGCATCTTGGAAATTCATCTCTGTTTACCTATCTGTACAGAAGCAGAGCTCTTGTTCCATTGCCTGTCCAAAAACACTTAACACTCCCAAAGGTCTCAACAGGGCCTTGCTCTGATTATTACTAAACACCCTACCATTATATAGCCTAGTATCAAGATTGTGTAAAGGGTTATCTAGTTTGTTCTCAATTTACTCTGTGTTTTAGTCGGTGACTAATCTTTGACTCAGTCCATTAGCTCAAAGGATCCCCAGAGAAATGTCCTCTCTTCTTTTCCTACTCTATATCATTGACCTCTTCTATTTGTCATCCAACCCTATCCACTTTTTTCCTGATGATTCCACTTTGCATGAATTAACTTACTGCTCATTACAAGCTTTCAGTCTGATATCAGCCTTTGATAGCTTTAACCTTTGACCTTTGTTCTCAGCACTTTTGGTCCATCTCAGCTAACTTGCAGCGCAACTCCTAAATCATCCTGTATCCCAAAACTACTTACTTCTATCATGCCAAACATCTCAACAGCTTAACTCTGTAAAGCCCAAATGAACCCGAGATCAGCGTGTTGCTCCTATGTTTCGGAAGCTCTTTCAGTACATCTCTGATCCTCCTGAAAGGTTACAAAGAAAGCAGTTCTGATAAAACTTTTGTTCATCTTCAACACCTCTCTCAACTTTCCTAGCATTTGACTATTTTACAATGGTCAAAGTTCAGCCGAACCTCCCCTTGTTTTCCTCCATCATGCATCTTTAATGTGTTGAACTCATCAAAAGGACCCAACACTAACTTTCTCGAGAGTGAGGAACCCCTTGCCCCCCTCTATTCACAATCTTAAGGCATTTATAATACAAGCCTGGCCTTACCTAATTACAATTCTTTGCTTCATCTTCCCATTTGCTCGTCTTCAACCATGGTAGTGTCCCATACTGTTGGCTTTAGCTCTCTATTATTCTGAAAAGAAATGATCAAATAGACTCTCCACTTTCATTATTGTAGCTCAGACAATGAATAATGGCCAGCTAGGCAAAGTTGGAAAGCACCGCCAGCATTTGTGAAACAGCATCCAGGCAAAATCAGCAACTTAAAAGAAACATGAGGAGAAAACAGGCTAAAAATGAGGAAGTGTGGTATTGACTAGGAGAAAATCTTCAGCTTTCATCAGTTTTATATCACCTCCCCCCACCGCATTTTTGAGTAGCTGTCCCCAACAGACTAAATGGATGCCATTTTCACCATTTTCTTTTAAATGGATTCTTTGTAGTCAGTGCTAGCAGCTGATTCTATGCTCAATATATATGATTTCCTTCTCCCTCACAGACTTAAATGAATTGTGATAATAAAAATAAATGGGATATCGAATGCAACATAAACGATGGAATATTCATGGTTGCCTTGTCACATTGAAATTATTTTTTCTCCCAGCAGCTGTTTTTCTGTCACTTTGTGTCTAACATTATGACTTGGCCCTGTAACATAATGCTTCAGCTTAAAACTTATTCAAAATCGCTTGTCTGCAGATTGATAAAGCCTATGACAGGAGGCATTTTCCCTTGTCTCAGGTATTGTAATGTGCTTCTTATTGCAGGCTGATGGTTAGGTGTTTGGGAAAATTATATAACATGCATTTTCACTGGGGTGAGTTGGGTGGCGGAATGGGGGATGTTGGGGGCGGGGGAGTGATGAAATGTCTTGAGACCTTAGCTAATTTTAGATTTTTTTAAAGGTCTAGTAATTCTGCAAGAGGGAGAACAGAAGAAAAGGAGGATAGATGTTTTGAACTCTATTTACTCTCGTATGTCTTTTCGTCGATTGTTATCTTCCTTTATTTTTGCTCCAGCTTTATTTTGCAAAGCATATTTGAACTGCAGGGGAAGCTTTCTGCTTAGCACTCCTCGAATGTGCTGCAAGAGCAAATCAGGAGATCACAACCCCGCCCAACTCTTGCCACTACACCTATTAAACTTAACAGACATGAAATTATGCACCAGAGGTGTGCAATTTCCTGTTGCATGCATCAAAGTGGAAAATAGGGCTATAGATTCACTAATTAAGTATAGCTTGCATGGGAATTGAGAACTGGATATCATAACTGGTTCTACCACATAATGTTCTTGACAATCTTTCTCTATGTCTAACGTGCCAACCCGAAAATGCTGAATGTTGACCTAGTACGCCTAAAGTAGAAAAGTGTTCTGATCTTCAGCACC
The DNA here is from genome assembly GCF_017639515.1 of Carcharodon carcharias. NCBI lineage: Eukaryota > Metazoa > Chordata > Chondrichthyes > Lamniformes > Lamnidae > Carcharodon > Carcharodon carcharias. The sequence goes on along the minus strand of NC_054485.1, from coordinate 49,184,235 downwards.
GATAAATTAACCTGAGTCAGCAACAAAATTCACATGGTCAAATACAATTAAATGATCTTGGAATTCTATAGCAATAACTGAATGGTTTTCATCTTGTGTTAGTCCGATACTGTGATCAGGTTGAAGCCTAAAGGTTGAAAAGAAACCATTTTTGTGCTCATTGGAAAATTGTTTCAGATGTGGAATCACCTTTTAAAACAAAGAAGAATGGGTCAGAAAGGCCAGCTGAAAATTGACTTTCAATATTTGTCTCAAAGTCTTAGCATTTGTGTATTGGTAGAAATTATTTCTATCCGTTAGTTTTTTTAAATCTCATGCTGTCAGGAGTGTGGGTGTGTGGGCTCATCAAACAGGAATCAAGTGGGAAAAGTCATTTAAAAAGAATATTTTTACCCTCTCGTAATTTTTAAGAAAAGGTGGGTGGGATTTTCCTGTCCTGCCCGTCGCTAGACCAGAAATTCCCACCTGAAATCAATGGACTGTTTGCTGGTCCATCAAATTTTCCTTCCCGCTCTTAACGATTCCCACAACAGCTGGGACTGGAAAATCCCGCCCTGTTGTCTTAAACAGAATAAGAACACAGTTCAGCAGTGTTACACTGAGAGCAAAATGTGGGGGTGAGAGTTTCTAATTGTTGTTGATTTAAATGTTTTTTTTCTAAAACATCCAAATGTAAATTTGTATCAATCTATACCGTTTCTTTGTGTGGCTGTGCCTTTTGTAAAATTGGAGATTAACAAAATTGGATTAGGGAGCAAGCAGAGGGGCAGAAAACTTTGTAATTATCTCCTGTGTTGAGTATTACATGTGTTTAATAACAAGGTGTTATTGTCTTCTTTTTCATATGAGGTAAGGTATGTATTCTGTTGCCAATATCAATTGCCTAATTGACACTGGTGAGGGCATATTGGTTCCTAGGACCATGGCAGAAGCTTGTGCCAGCATGGTAGAAACTTGCCCTACCAAAGTACCCTGGACCAGGACTCTTTTGGTCGGGTGGAAATTGAGCAGTGCCAGAGTTGACAAGTAGACCACACTCCAAACTGCCACATATCTGAAGTTATTGAAAGATATACGTATTGAGAACTGACCTATCCGGTCTACAGCATTTAAACAATCAAACCCAGCAGCACAAGTAGGGAGAATTGCCTTCAGGAGCTAGGAGTGAATCCAGACTTGGAGTAGGTAGAAGTTTGGGACATTAAGGTCTTGTTCTACATATTGCTGCAGGCCATTATTACTTCAACTTTACTTGGTTATACTTTTTCTAATTTACTTTCAATAACTGTACAAATGTGTCTATGACTACTATGTAAGTTTTTCACTATCACATTTAGTCCTAGTGATAGTTAGAAATGGATTAACTGTGTTTCCAACTAATAAAAGCAAACTTATTTTGACATTTATTTAGTATTTATTAACTGTGTGTCAAAGCTGCAATTTGCTTTGAATATTAATAAAGAAAACCACTCAAAAGAAAAAAATACTGGTATTAGTTTCTGTGTGCGCTTTCTGTTTGAAAAGAACCTGAAAGTGGTTATTAATGTTCATGATAATTATCATTCCCTTGACATAAAAGGTGCAAAACACTGTACAATTTAAATGTGCTAATTATTCATTAATTGCTATGTGTGGCATGAGTGAAGACCCATTCTGCACTTCTCGCCGTGCCCATGGAAAATCACAGATTGTGCAGATTGGCTGCAGGGTCGAATAAGAAAGGACCCCATTTATGGCATCTACATGAATTTTAATTGCTGGGCTGCAGATTGTAGACTCTAAGGTGTTAACTGCTCAGCCCGCAAAGTATTGTACCAATGAACCTGCTCCAAACATCGTCCTCATGCAGAGAAAAATTAAAACTACAATTATCAACTAAAAAAATCAGGAAATTCTGCAAATACACATACTAACTGGGATAGCCTTTGGATATCATGCAAGATTTTTTTGTCATCTAATTTTTAGAAATCCGTGACACATTAGTTCCCTCTTATACCCCATACATGTTCTCCCCTTTGGTGTAGTTATCATGCCTGAAACTGTCCCATCCCATTCCCCTATTAACATGTTCTTTCCTGCTTCAGGAGGGAATTTTGACTGTAGATCTAAAACTATGGAATTTATTGACAGGAATATCAGTTAAATGCAAATTATATTAAGGAGTTACCGATGCCTGAGACACAAAGCAATGAATGTGTTGCAGGTACTTCTACGGTTAACTCTTGCGGGATCCATCTCACCTAAAGCATAGCTATATCCTTCAGTAGAGTGGAAAAGACTATTTGCTGAAAGGTCATCTGTACTTAAAACAAAACATTAAATATGGACTTTTGTTTTCTTCTGAATCCCAAAGCTCTGTGAAGTCGGAAGCACCGGATGGTTTGCATATTGGTGGATATTGATCGCATGTTGGTAATGTTACTGGACCAGTAATCCTGACAGCCAGATTAATGCTCCAGAGACATAAAATCCCACCGCAGCAGCTGGGAAAATTTAAATACAATCAATCAATAAATCTGGATAAAAAACTAGTTTCAATAATGCTGATCATGAAACACAAAACTGTCGTCAAAAAAAAAACCCATCTCGTTTGCTAATGTCCTTCAGGGAAGGAAATCTGGCTACGTGATACACACCTGCCGTCCTTACTGGTCTGGCCTACATGTGACTCCAGACCCACAGCAATGTGGTTGAATGTCAAATGTCCCCTGAACAAGGGCAATTAGGGATGGTCAATAAATGTTGGCCCAGCCAGCAACACCCACATCCAAAGAACAAATAAATAATGATACTCCAGGCCCACATCAATGTTATTGACTCTTAACTGCCCTCAGAAATGGCCTAGCAAGCTATTCAGTTGTATCAAACCACAACAGAAAAGTTGAATAAGACTAAAACCAGCAGGACCACCCAACCTCAGCCTAAGTCACCAGCACACCCTCTCCAGTCGACCCTGCAAATACTTCCTCACTAACATCCAAGGAATTACACCAAAATTAGGACAGCTGTCCCACAGACTAGTCAAGCAACAGCCTGACATAGCCACCAAAGCATACCTCACAGACAATGTTCTAGTTTGTTCCATCAACATCTCAACAACAATACAACAGCAAAATACTGCAGATGCTGAAAATACTCAGCAGTCAATGACCTAAAATGTTAACTCTCCACAGATGCTACATGACCCGCTGAGTATTTCCAGCATTTTCTGTTTTCCCCCATCGCTACCCCTGATCTCACCCATCCCACTGGCAGGACAGACCCAGCTGTGTTGTATAAGGCTCAGAGGGAGTGGCCTTTGAAGTCCTCAACATTAACCCCAGACTCCCTGAAGTCTGTGGCATCAGGTCAAACATGGGCAAGGAAAACAAAAACAGAATAACCTGGAAAAACTTCTGTTCTGTTGAAGGGTCATGAGGACTCGAAACGTCAACTCTTTTCTTCTCCGCCGATGCTGCCAGACCTGCTGAGTTTTTCCAGGTAATTCTGTTTTTGTTTTGGATTTCCAGCATCCGCAGTTTTTTGTTTTTATGGGCAAGGAAAACTCCACCTGATTTCCACATACCACTCTCCCTCAACTGTTGAATAAGTTATACTCCATTTTGAAGACCACTTGGAAGAAGCACTGAGGATAACAAGGGCACAGAATGAATTCTGGGTGAGGACCTTCAATGTTCATCACCATGAGTGACTCTGTGGCACCAATGCTGAGCAGGTTGGCCTATTCCAAAAGAATATCTGCCAGAGTGGGCCCATGGCAGGTGATGAGAGAACCAACAAAAGAGAAAAATGTTACCAATCTACCTAACACAGATGCACCTGTGGATGACAGCATTCATAGGAGTGACCACCTCACAGTCCTAATAGACACCAGGCCCAGTCTTCACACCAAGGATGCCATCCATTGTGTTGTGTGGCACAACCACCACATTAAATAGGATAGATTCAGAACAGATCCTGCAGCTTAAAACTTAGCATCCATGAGGCACTGTGGGACATCAGCAGCGGAATTATATTCAACCACAATCTGTAACCTCATGACCTGATATATCCCTCGCTTTACCATTACCAGCAAACCAGTGGACCAACCCTGGTTCAGTGAAGAGTGCAGGAGAGTGTGCCAGAAGCAGTTCCAGCCACACCTAAAAATGAGGTGTTAATCTGGCAAAATTACAACACAGGACTAAACGTACGCTAAACAACAAATGTAATACATTGCACAGAGCTAAGCGATCCCAAATCCAATGGATTCAATCAAAGTTCTGCAGGTCTGCCACATCAGTCATAATTGATGCTGGGTAATAAAAAAATGAACTTTTTTTTATTCACTCATGGGCTGGCTAGGCCAGCATTTATTGCCCATCCCTAATTGCCCTTGAAAAGGTGGTGGTGAGCTACCTTCTTGAATGGCTGCAGTCCATGTGTTTTTAAGTGCACCCACAGTGCTGTTAGGGGGAGAGTTCCAGGATTTTGAGCCAGCAACAGTGAAGGAACAGTGATATATTTCCAAGCCAGTCTGGGAGGGGAACTTCCAGCAGGTGGTGATGTTCCCATGCCTCTGCTGCCCTTGTCCTTCCAGATGGTAGTGGTCATGAGTTTGGAAGGTGATGTCTCTCAGTGAGTTCCTGCAGTACATCTTGTAGATGGTACACACTGCTGCTACTGTGTGTTGGTGGTGGAAGGAGTGAATGTTTGTGGATTAGGTGCCAATCAAGTGGGCGGCTTTGTCCTGGATGGTGTCAAGTTTCTTGAGTGTTGTTGGAAATGCAATTATCCAGGAAAGTGGATGAGGACAAGGCTTCACAAATATCCCTATTCTCAATAATGAGAGAGACCAGCACATCAGTGAACAACAAAGAACAAAGAAAAGTACAGCACAGGAACAGGCCCTTCGGCCCTCCAAGCCTACGCCGAACATATTGCCCGTCAACTAAAACATTTTGCACTTCCGGGATCTGTATCCCTCTATTCCCATCCTATTCATGTATTTGTCAAGCTGCCTCTTAAGCACCATGGTAGTACCTGCTTCTACCACCTCATCTGGCAGCGAATTCCAGACACTCACTACCCTCTGTGTAAAAAACTTGCCCCACACATCTCCTCTATAATTTTCTCCTCTCACCTTAAATCTATGTCCCCTAGTAATTGACTCTTCCACTCTGGGAAAAAGCTTCTGACTATCTATTCTGTCCATGCCACTCATAATTTTGTAAACTTCTATCAAGTCGCCCCTCAATCTCAGTCATTCTAGTGAGAACAATCCGAGTTTCTCCAACCTCTCCTCATAGCTAATAACCTCCAGACCAGGCAGCAAACTGGTAAACCTCCTCTGTACCCTCTCCAATGCCTCCATATCCTTCTGGTAATGTGGCGACCAGAATTGCACGCAATATTCCAAGTGTGGCCTAACCAAGGTTCTATACAGCTGCAGCATGACTTCCCAGCTGTTATACTCAATACCCCTGCCAATGAAGGCAAGCATGCCATATACCTTCCTGACTACCTTATCCAACCGCATTGCCACTTTCAGTGACCTGTGGACCTGTACACCCAGATCCCTCTGCCTGTCGATGCACTTAAGCGTTCTGCCATTTACAGTATAATTCCTGCCTGTATTAGACCTTCCAAAATGCATTACCTCACAGTTGTCTGCATTAAACTCCATCTGCCATTTCTCCGCCGATGTCTCCAACCGATCTATATCCCATTGTATCCCTCAGTACTCTGGGGTAAATCCCATCTGGCCCTGGGGATGATCCACCTTAATATTCTCCAAGACACCTAACACCTCTTTTTGATCTCAACATGATCCAGACTATCTACACACTCTTCCCTAGACAAATCGACCACTAAGTCCTTCTCTTTGGTGAATACTGATGAGAAGTATTCATTTAGTATCTCTCCCATTTCTTCTGGCTCCACACACACATTCCCACCTCTGTCCCTGAGTGGGCCTACCCTTTCCCTGGCTACCCTCTTGCTTTTCACATATGTATAAAAGGCCTTGGAATTTTCCTTAATCCTGGTCGCCAGTGACTTTTCATGACCCCTTTTAGCCCTCCTGAATCCTTGCTTAAGTTTCTTCCTACTTTCTTTATATCCTCCACGGGCTTCATCTATTCCCAGCCTTCTAGCCCTTACGAATGCTTCCCTTTTCTTTTTGACTAATCTCACAATATCCTTCGTTATCCAAGGTTCCTGAAACTTGCCATACTTATCCTTCATCCTAGAAGGAACATGCTGGTCCTGAATTCTTATCAACTGATGTTTGAAAGACCCCCCCCCCACATGTCAGTTGTTGATTTGCCCTCAAACATCCGCCTCCAGTCTAGATTCCTCAGTTCCTGCCTAATATTCTTACAATTGGTCTTCCCCCAATTAAGCACCTTAACCCGAGGAATCCTGTTATCCTTATCCACCAGTACCTTGAAACTTACTGAATTATGGTCACTTTTCCCGAAATGCCCCCCAATTGAAACTTCGACCACCTGGCCTGGTTCATTCCCTAATACCAGGTCCAGTATTGCCCCTTCCCTAGTTGGATTATCTAAATATTGTCTCAGTAAGCCCTCCTGGATGCACCTTACAAATTCTGCACCATCCAAACCCCTAGCACTAAGTGATTCCCTGTCCATATAGGGAAAGTTAAAATCACCCACCACAACAACTCTATTGCTTTTACATCTTTAAAAAATGCAAAAGACAAGGCTGAAGCATTTGCAACAAGCTTCAGCCAGAAGTGCTGAGTCGATAATCCATCTTTGCCTCCTCATGAGGTTCTCATTATCACTGATATCAGACCGCAGCTAATTCGATTCACTCCATACGATATCTAGGAATGGCTGAAGGCACTGGATACTGCAAAAGGCTATGGGCCTGACAACAACCTGGATGCAGTGCTGAAGATTTGTGCTCCAGAACTAGCTGTGCCCCTAGCCAAGCTGTTCCAGTACAGTAACAACACTGGCATCGACCTGGCTATATTGAAAATCACTAGGCATGTCCTCTTCATGAAAAGTAGGACAAATCCAATCCAGCCAGTTGCTACCCAATCAGTCTACTCTGAATCATCGGCAAAGTGATGGAAAGTGTTGTTGACAGTTGTACCAAGCAGCACTTATTCAGCAGTAATCTGGTCACCAATGCTCAGGTTGGATTCTGCCATGACAGGCTTTACAGAATGGGTTGCCTTCACTGGGTGCCCTACTTAGTTTGGTATTAAAATGCCACCAGGATCCCAAGTAACATATGCTAATGAGGCTCCCACCAGAATCACGAACCCAAAAGTTCTGATGAAAGGCTCTGACCTGAAATGTTAACCCTGTTTTTCTGTCTACAGATTCTCCTAGGCCTGCCGAGTGTTTCCAGCATTTTTACATTTTTATCTCAGCAGAATCAGTCAGGCGCTTAATTTTCACTTGTCCCACCAGATGGAGGGAGTGAAACTTCTTGATATGATTAGCTGCCATTCTTACATTGTTTGTACAAGAATTTCAGTCACAGTGAACACATAAAAACATAAGCATGGAGCAGAAAATGGTCAGGGCACCAGAAAGCAGCATGTAAATTAACATCCTTTAACACCCTTTATACCAACAAAACTAATGTCATTTGGGGAAGGAAATCTTACCCAGCCTGACCTGAGTGTAACCCCAAGCTCATAAACAACATGGTTGACTCAGAGAGACAGTGGGTCAGATTTTCAATACGGGTCAGGAACCTGACTCCCGGATCTATTCCAGAGCCCTACATTACGCTCGAGCTGTGTCGCCATCACTTTGAATGACCAACCTAACCAAGAGACAAGCTAGGGACCCAATTAGAGGCACTGAGTGACTCTAGAAGGCAGGAGCTGCCTGCCTTGTGCCAGCTGCAAAGGCAGATGGTGACAATTTTGGGGGCAGCCACTGTCTTGCCAATTTGAGAAGGCAGATCCCGGAAGGCGAGCAAGTCCAACATGGTAGAAAGCGGCTGTTATACTGTTCATTGTTATATTGTCCTAGAATGATTTAGGAACTATATTTTCATGCATATGTATGTGTGAATATTAAGAGTGCCACCTCACTCACTACTGCAATAGTCTATGTACCAAAGCAACAATGTGTCATTCTGAGTCACATGGTGAGATCAGGAAAAATACACTCAATGAAAGAGAAGACCATAAGACCATAAGACATAGGAGCAGAAGTAGGCCACTCTGCCCATCATGTCTCCTCTGCCATTCAATGAGATCAGGGCTGATCTGAAAATCCATAACCCTTGATTCCCTTGCTGATTAAAAATCTGTCAATCTGAGCATGGAATATACTTAACGGCCCAGCATTTAGAGCCCTCTGCAGTAAAGAATTCCACAGATTAATTACCCTCTGACAGAAGAAATTCCTCCTCATCTCTGCCTTAAGTGGGCTACCCCTTACTCTGAGATTATGCCCTTTGGTCCTAGACTCTGCCACAAGGGGAAACAACCTCTCAGCATCTACCCTGTCAAACTCCCTAAGAATCTTATATGTTTCAATAAGGTCACCTCTCATTATTCTAAACTCCAAAGAGTACAGACCCAATCTACTCAACCTCTCCTCGTAAGAAAATCCCTCCATACCCAGAATCAATCTACTCAGCCTTCTCTGAACTGCCTCCAATGCCAGTATATCTTTCCTTAGATAAGGGGACCAAAACTATTCTAGAATTCTGGGGTGTGGTCTAACTAGCGCCTTGTATAGTTTTAGCAAGACTCCCCTATTTTTATACACATTCCCTTTGAAATGAAGGCCAACATTCCATTTGCCTTCCATGGCCTATATTCACTTTGGCCTCTCTATTCCTTTATATATATTGAAAGAAGCTCTTATTATCTGTTTTTATATTACTTGTTAGTTTACCCTCAAAGTTTATTTTCTCCCTCTTTATTTTGTTTGGTCATCTTTTGTTGGTTTTTAAAACTTTCTCAGTCCTCCTACTTACCACTAATCTGTGCCACATTGTATGTTTTTTCTTTCATATTTGATATTATCCTGAACTTCCTTGGTTTATCCCCTTCCTAGAATCCTTCTTCCTCACCTGGATATATCTTTGTTGTGAGTCATAAACTATTTTCTTAAACAGCTACCATTGTTCAATAACCATCTTTTCTACTAAACCCCTTTCCCAGTCCACTCCAGTCAACTCTGCCCTAATTCCTTTGTAATTACCCATATTTAAGTTTAGCACCATTGCTTCCAACCCAAGTTTCTCACTCTCAAACTGAATGCTAAATGCTACCATGTTATGGTCACTGTTCCCTGGGGGATATTTTATTCTGTGGTCATTTATTAAATCTGTCTCACTGCACATTATCAGATCCAAAATAGCCTGATCCCTGGCTGGATCCACAACATATTGTTCTAGGAAACTGTCCCAAATACACTCTGTGGATTCTTGCTCATGGCTACCTGTGCCAATTTGATTTTCCCAATCTACATGAAGATTAAAGTCACCCATGATTGATGTACTGCCTTTTTTACATGCCCTCATTTGCTCCTGATTTATTATCTGTGCTATAGTATAGCTACTGTTAGGGGGCCTTTAGACCACTCCCACCAGTCTCTCCTTCCCCTTGTTATTTCTTACCTCCACCCATATAGATTCTACATCTCCCAATCCAAGATCATTTCTTGCTATTGTACTTATTCCATTTTGTATTAACAAAGCTACCCCACTACCATTTCCTTCCTGCCTGTCCTTTCAAAAAATGTCCAGCATTTGTGTCTAGAAGTGTGATCATTTCAGACATCTGGATATCACAAGATATGACATTGTGAAAGCAGGTGTATGTGCGTAAAAACCAAACATTATAAATGAAATAAATTCTGAAATATATTGAGAAATATAAACCCAAATTAAGCCGGAGAGAGAGAAAGAACTGAGTGAATTGTTTGAAAATTAAATGGCCACCACAGCAATGAATGTACAGCATCAGCTCATCATGAATTGGAGGTTGATGATGTCACTGAGACATTTCAGAAGTTTAAAGAAAAGTGCAGACTGACATACAGTAGTTTTCTAAAATGCATTAACAAAAGGAAAAGGGTTAGTTTCATCCTTTTGTGGAAGATTTAGATCTTCTCAATAGGTGGGAACTGAATGAGGATTATATTATTTGAGAAATTCAGCACACATCTCCAGCCAAACTCAAACCATCAGATCCACTGATTTGTATTTCAGAGCCTGAGGCAGGAACCAGGTGAGTCTGCTGACAAATTGAGAAAGGTAGCCAGCAAGTATAGATGAAAGGCTATTGGATCAGCTCATTTGGGGATCTGCACATCCTGATGTATAAAAGCCCATAACTGAAAAAGACAAGCTCACAATAGCACAGGCTGTTGGCACTGCCAAAGCACAGGAAGCCACGAGTAGACAGATGGAGACGCTGATGACCCAAACAGCTTGCTTTCAGTTAAATCAAGAGAAAGGCAGAAAGGTTGAATCAGTGAAACAGCAACCAAAACATGCACACCAGACAGAGGGAAAGATGTGCAACAGCTGTGGCTGCCACATGAGTTCACAGACAGAAGGAAACGTCCTGCACATGGATCAAACTACAGAGTTTGTGGAAAGCCAGACCACTGGGAAAAGGTGTGCAAAACAAAGGAAGAAGATGGTAAGCATCTCATCAGAGTCAAAGCGACAGAGCAAATGAGAATGGAAGCAAAAACAAAAGATCCATATCCTGGAAGATGATGGTGAGCGTGAGGACACAAGGGACAGAGAAACCATGCAACTGCATGAAATGGCTAAATGCAACCATTCAGAAGGTAAGAAATAAGCCACAACCATAAGGTTGAAGCTTGATACCAAAGCACAGAGTAACATTATCCCATTCAGGCTGTACCAGATTTTTCTGAAAATTTGAAAGGAAATGTCTATCCAAAGAAAACTGATCTGAAATCAAGGACCGTCATGCTCATGGTATAAAATGGTATTAAGATTTGACAGCTGGGAGGAACCCAAATCAAAGAGACACACAAAGGAAAAGATGTTGACTGCATGTCCTACTTCACTGGTCCTGCTATCCTGGGGTTGAACGGTTGTGAATAGCTGCAGCTGTTCTCAGTAAACCAGGAGACGAAGGAGGCTTCATTGAAGGTTGAAGGTAGTACAACCATTGAAAAGCACCCTCCAGTCAGAAGCAAGAAAGATCCAGCCCAAATGTATCCAAAATTTTGTGATGAGACATTTCGATGTTTTGAAGATTTTAAGTATGACATCACTATTGATCCAGAGAAGAAATCTGAATTATCCTGCCATAAAGTGCCAACGGAATTAAAAGAAAAGTTTGAAAGCGAGCTACAAAATATGGAGGAAAATAAAGTGATTATCAGAGTCACAAAGCCAACAGTTTGGGTAAATTCCATCATTATGAGGGAGAAGCCCAATGGGTGGCTGTATATTTGCCTGGAATCCAAAGTTCTTTATCAAGCAATAAAGAGTAGTCACTACCCTGTTCGAAATCATGCCAAAACTGGCTGGGGCATAAGTTTTTGGCAAGCTTGATGTCAGAAATGGCTACTAGAATGTGAGGCTTGATGAGGAACCTTCGCTATTGACAACATTCAACACACCCTTTAGAAGCACAAATTCCTGTGTCTACCTTTTGGCCTTAAGTGAGCTAGGGTGTTTCCCAACAGAAAGTAGGCACGACATACAAGGGATGCAGAGGAGCAGTCAGCATAGATGATGGTATCTTGATCTATGGTATAGGTGAAAAAAGACCATGATTACCATCTACATGAAGCCATGGCAAGAATCAGGAAAGCTAAATGCAGACTAAATGTATTGCGAAGGTGACAGAATTTGGAATGGTGTACATGTCTGACTGAATTAAGGCAAGTTGTGCAAAACTAATCACAGCTACCTCTGAGATGAAAACTCCAAGAGACAAGAAAGAGCCGAAAAGTTGCCTTGTAGATACAATATATGAGTTCTTTCATACCTCACATGTCAGAACACACAGCAAACCTAAGAGAGCTGATGAGAGAAGAAACTGAATACCAGTGCTCAATAACTGTTTTTTGGTTAACCTTTGTTTCCAGTCCATCTGTACTAGGCCCCTCTCAAATCACTGAAACGTTCACTGTTCCAGTTGGCTGTGTTCACCTTTGATTTTTCTTTGTCCCTTTCAATAAGTAATTTAAACCTAATTATATAATGACTACAATTACCCAGATGCTCTCCCATTGAAATACACTGCACTTGGCCTACTTGATTACCAGGAAAGAGATCTATCATTGCTTCCTTCCACATTAGGCTAGAAGTACACTCCTTAAGAAAGTTCTTGCACCAATTTTACTTTGGAATTGTTTACTCTCCTTGCTTTTTACCTTATGCTTTTTCCCCTAGCCTACCTGCTGAGTTTTTCCAGGCTTTTTTGTTTTTTCTACATGAGGGTAGTTGAGTTTCCCTATTGTTATTCCTCTGTTATTCCCATATTTCTCTGAAAATTACCTATCAATTTTCTTCCCTGTAAACTGGAAGAACAAGGGTAGTTTATTGATTAATAAGAATATTGCAACATTAATAAGAGGGGATGGGGAAAGGGCAAAGCAATCAGTTGAGGCCTTACATAGGAATTGAGGAATAAGTGTAGATTTAATCTGTAATGGTAGTTGTTTATAGGTCTCCCTATAAACTGCACTGGCAGAATGTGTTAATCCAGAGTCTTGCAGCAAAACAAATTTAATTTACATAGAATACTCAGAATGTATAGCATAGGATCGGTCTTTTTTTTCTTGATTCTTTTCAAGGGATGTGGGCTAGGCCATCACTAATTGCCCTTGAGAAGGTGGTGGTGAGCTGCCTTCTTGAACCGCTGCAGTCCATGTGGTGTAGATACACCCACTGTGCTGTTAGGGAGGGAGTTCCAGGATTTTGACCCAGCGACAGTGAAGGAACGGCGACATAGTTCCAAGTCAGGATGGTGTGTGGCTTGGAGGAGAACTTCCAGTTAGTGGCGTTCCCATGCTTCTGCTGCCTTTGTCTTTCTAGGTGTTACAGGCCATGGCTTTGGAAGGTGCTGTTGAAGGATCCATGGTGAGTTGCTGAAGTGCATCTTTTAGATGGTACACACTCTGCCAATGTGCATTGGTGGTGGAGGGAGTGGATGTTGAACATGGTAGGTGGGGTGCTAATCAAGCAGGGTGCTTTGTCCCGGATGGTGTTGTGCTTCTTGAGTATTGTTGGAGCTGCACTCATCCAGGCTAGTGGGGAGTATTCCATCACACTCCTGACTTGTGCCTTGTAGATGGTGGACAGGCTTTGGGGAGTCAGGACGTGAGTTACTCTCTGCAGAATTCAAAGCCTCTGACCTGCTCTTGTAGCCACAATATTTATATGTTTAGTCCAGTCCAGTTTCTGGTCAATGGTAAGCCCCAGGATGTTGATAGAGGGGAATTCAGCAATGGTAATGCCATTGAATGTCAAGGTGAGATGGTTAGATTCTCGCTTGTTGGAGATGGTCATTGCCTGGCATTTGGGTGGTGCAAATGTTATTTGCTACTTATCAGCCCAAGCCTGAATATTGTTCAGGTCTTGCTGCATCTGGGCACAAACTGCCTCAGTATCTGAGGAGTCATGAGTGGTGCTGAACATTGTACACTCATCAGCGAACCTCATGATGGAAGGAAGGTCATTGATGAAGCAGCTGAAGATCGATGGGACTAGGATACTACCCTGAGGAACTCCTGCAATGATGTCCTGGAAATGAGATGATTGACCTCCTACAACCATAACCATCTTCCTATGTGCTCGATATGACTCCAACCAATGGAGTTTTCCCCCTGATTACCATTAATTTTAATTTTGCTCGGGCTCCTTGATGCCACACTCAGTTAAATGCTGCCTTGATGTCAAGGTCGATTGCTCTCAGTTCACCTCTTGAGTTCAGCTCTTTTATCGACGTTTGAATAAAGACTATAATGAAGTCAGGACCTGAGTGGCCCTGGCAGAATGGAGACCAAGCATCAGTGAGCAAGTTATTGCTAAGCAAGTGTCGCACAATTCTTCAGTACTGTTGCTGGAATGTTGTCAAGGCCCATAGCCTTTGCAGTATTCAATGCTTTCAGCTTTTTCTTGATATCACATGGAGTGAATTGTTTTTGTTGGAAATCTGGTGCCTGTGATGCTCAGGAGGAGGACACCTCAGGAGGAGGCCAATGTGGATCATTCACGTGGCATTTCTGGCCGAAGTCGTTGCAAATTTTTCAGCTTTGCCTTTTACACTGTTATTCTGGATTCCTCCATCATTGAGGGTGGAGACATTTGTGGAGAATTCTCCTCCAGTTAGTTGTCTAATTGTCCAACACCATTCACAACTGGATGTGGCAGGACTGCAGAGTTTAGATCTGATCTATTTGTTGTAGGATTACTTAGCTCTGTCTATTGCATGCTGCTTTCACTGTTTGGCATGAAAGTAGTCCCGTATTGTAGCTTCACATTTTGAAACCTCATCATTAGGTATTCCTGATGCTGCTCCTGGCATGCCCTCCTGCACTCTTCATTGAACCAGGGTTTATCCCCTGGCTTGATGGTAATGGTAGAGTGGCGAATATTCTAGGCCATGAGTTACAGTTTGTGGGTGACTACAATTCTACTGCTGCTGATGACCCACAGTGCCTCATGGATGCCCAGTTTTGAGTTGCTAGATCTGTTCGAAATCTACCCTATTTAGCATAGTGTTAGTGGCACACAACACATGGAGGATATCCTCAATGTGAAGATGGGAATTTGTCTCCACAAAGACAGTATGATATTCACTCCGACCAATATTGTATTGGACAGAAGCATCTAGATTGGTGAGGATAAGGTCAAATAGGTTTTTCCCTCTTGTTGATTCCCTAACCACCTACTACAGTCCCAGTCTAGCAGCTTTGTCCTTTAGGATTCGGCCAGCTTGGTCCATAGTGGTGCTACTGAGCCACTCTTGGTGATCAGCATTGAAGTCGTCCACCCAGAGTACATTCTGTACCCTAGCCACTCTTAGTGCTTCCTTCAAGTGGTGCTCAACATGGGGGAATCACTGATTCATCAGCTGTGGGCGAGTGGTAAGTGGTAATCAGCAGGAAGTTTCCTTGCACATTTTTGACCTTATGCCATGAGACTTCATGGGGTCCAGAGTCTCTGTTGAGGACTCCCAAGGCAATTTCCTCCTGTCTGTACACCACTCTGCCACTACCTCTGCTGGGCCTGTTCTGCTAGTGGGACATGACATACACAGGGATGGTTATGGTGGGGTCTGGGACATTGTCTATAAAGTATGATTCTGTGAATATGACTATGTCAGGCTCTTGCTTGACTAGTCTGTGTGACAGCCTTCCCAACTTTGGCACAAGCACCCAGATGTTCATGATGTGGGAAATGAAGGGTTAACACAATTAATATGAGTTACACATCTGAAGCAATTCCCCTGTATTTTTCCATAACCGTTAGCTTACTCACCTGGCCTGTTTTTCTGGATGAATTTTGCTAACGATGTAGCCATTATAGCTAATAAACCCAAAATGTTTCCATTTTTATATTTTGTACTGTTCCGCTAGCTTACTTGTCTGTGAGAATGTGATAGGGTGTGCTTACCAGGGATGCATGAAGGCCATGAGCAGACAAAATAAGCTCGGGCATGTAGTCAGCTGAAGCTGTATTGTGTATAAATGTATGTCAGTGTAATCGGTAGCTGCTTCAACTGGTCTGTGTTGGTGTTTATACTCCTTGAGTTTCCTTTCAGTCTACCTATCTTATTATGGCCTTTCAGTAGTTTTCTATTTTCTATTCTCTCATATACTCATTTATTTCCTTTTCACTGAATTTGAGCTCTTTGCCTTGACCACTTCCTGCGGCAGTGAGTTCCTAACCTACCCACTTTCTGAGTAAAGAAATTGCTCCTTATCTCCCTATTGGTTACTATCTTGTATTTATGATCTCTAGTTTGGATTCAAGTGGAAAAATTCTCTTCTCATTGGGTTTGCCCAACATATGTACGATTTTAAAGATCTTTATCAGGTCCCCTTAAAAAACAACAGCCTGTTCAATCTATCCTGATGGTGGTAAACTCTCAGTTCTGGTATCAACCTTGTAAATTTAACTTGCACTTTCTCCAGTACTTCTACGACACATCCTTTTTATAGTGTGAAGACCAGAGCTTCGCACATTGCTGTAGGAGTGGCTTGACCACGGCCCTATACAAGTTTAACATAATTTCACCACTTTAGAATTCTGTACCACTGAAAATAAATTCCAATGCTTTGTTAACATTTATAATTGCTTTGCTGACCTTTGATGGTGCTTTCAATGATTTGTTCACCTGTATTCCTTGATCACATTGTCCTTCTTCCATGTTCAGTGAGAAATGGATGTTTTTAAAAATGCTTTTAGGGAATATTGTTTTTATTCTATGGAAAAGGCTGTGTGTGTGTGTGTGTGTGTATGTGAGAGAGAGAGAGAGTCTGTGTGTGTGTGCACAATTTAATTAAGCTGGGTAGAGATCAATAGGAGGCAAGTTGTCTGGGGAGGTTGAAACATGAAAATGATAGAGGTGTTTGGTTTGAGATACAAGTAAATAGGTTAGATCTAACATTTTAGATAAGTTGACAGTTTGTTTGGAAATATAAGAGGGGTCAGAGGTAACAAGAAACATGTTTGCATTTTGCATAAGTTCGATAGGTAAATAGAAGGGGGTTATTATATTTTGTTGGTCTGAAAACAAAAACAAAATAGAGAGATGAAAGATTTTATATTTGGAAGGATTTGAGTTCCAAAGAGGTGTGAGAACAATGGAATCTGAGATGAAAGTGAAAAATGGTATTTTAGAGTTGCTGTTTGAGCTGTTGAGGCAGCAGCTAGAACTGAGTTGGGAGCTGTTAGCTCTGGGCTGGGAGGATATACCATTTGAACTAGCCACCCAGTCATGCCAAGAAGGTCTTGGGCTGAAAAAAGCAGTTTTATTCTGAAGTTTGTATTCCACAGCAGGGTGGGAGAGAGTTGAGAGGTTATGTGGTATCCTGCATTAAAGTTACAGCATTCTGCATTGAGTAATGTTACTGTAGTTTTATAGTTAAACATCTGTAAGGAAATGTTGCCTGGAAGGTGTTTACTTGTGGGTCTGACCAAGTAGCGAGTTTTTTGGGGGGAATATTTTATAAGAATAAGTTCAACTTTGGAACAGTAATCTATTCTGTTAAGTTTTCCTTTTATTCTTGTAATAAATCTTTTACATCTAATTTTTAAAAACCCAAGAGTGTTACAGAGTCTCCTTATCATTTTCAGAATACAAAGAATAGGTTATGATCAAGAAGCCAAGTTTCCCTCTGGGATTTGGTTTGTGCAGCAATTAGCATTGGCTGCACAATGAAGTCTCTTATTTTCTCAGGTGTGGGTGATATTTTATGGTGTCCTACCAAAGTGCATCATCTCTCATTTATCTATGTTAAAGTTCATTTTCCACTTAACTGCTCAGTCTGCAAGCTTTCTAATGTCTTCTTCTATTATGCAGCATTCTTTCTCAGTCTGCCTATCATTCCAGTCTGGTATCGTCTGCAAACTTTGATCTTGAGTTACTTGTTCCTAACTTGAAATCGTTGTCAATTATGAATAACTGCAGTTAAAAGTAATCCGCATCATTATACTTTACTGTGGCTCAAATGCTCGCATTCTACTCTCATTGTCAGAAGGTTGGAGGTTCAAGAACCAGTCCTGGACTTGAGCATAAAAATCAAGGCTGACGCTCCCGTGCAGTACTGAGGGAGTGCTGCATTGTCTTTCAGGCGGGATGTTAAATCGAGACATAATTGTCCTCTTGGGTGGACATAAAAATCCCTTGGCAATATCTCAAAGAAGAGCAGTGGAATTATCCTTGCTGCCCTGGCCAACATTTATCTCTTGAACAACATCTCTAAAGCAGATTATCTGGTAGTCATTATGTTGCTGTTTGTAGGTGTTTGCCATGTGCAGATTGGTTGCTATTTTTCCTACATTACAACAGTGACTACACTTCAAAAGTACTTCATTGGCTGCAAAGTGTGTGGGAGTGTCCTGTGGTCATGGGAGTTGTGATATAAATGAAAGTCCCCTTCCCCCTTCCCTTCCTGTCCCCTTCCCCTCTCCTTTCCTCTTCCTTTCCTTTTCTTTTCTTCCTCCTGGTTGTGTTTTTGGCAGGAGGGTAGGGGGTGAGGGTGGGGGTGGGGGTTGAGGAGGGGGGTGTGTGGCCATGTTAAATATGATGGGTGGCTAGCCTGCTGCCTTCTTGCCCACCCTGACCCAATCCCCATAAAACGGTAGGCAAATGGGTGCTGAAAATGGCAGCCCCACTGAGGGGCGAAAGTCCCATTCTCTGCTCGTTTAAGCCGCCCTCTCCACCAGTGTGTTAGTTCTGTGGGGTGACATTTTTATATTTTTATATTTGGTCCATTTGGAACTGACCTTTGTAATTATGGGTGGGGAAGGGTCGGGGTTGGGGGGGGGGGGGGGGGGCGGCGGGGGGGCGCGGGTGGTGGGGGTGGGGGTGGCGGGGTGTGAGGTGTGAATGCGCACCCAGCAGGAATCTGAGGCCCTCTCTCCTGCAGCACATCTCTGGCCATGCATTCACCTGGACAAGCCTCTGTGTCTGTACTCAGTATGGAGTGATCCAAAGATTATCACCTTTCAGGCTTTGTTCCTTATTCATTTTCCTACCTCCTGGAACTCTGCCTATCGGACCTCAACCCTTTTTCTACCCATGCCATTGATTCCAACATTGACCACGAGTTCCGGTCCCTCCACAGAATGTCCTTCACCAGTTCAATGATATCCTTTGTCCTGGCAAGCAGTATGTTCCAGATCTTAATCAGTGTGAACAAAAAATATGCTCTTTCCTCTCTGCTTCTTTTGCCAATTATTTTAAATCTGTGAACTTTGGTTAACAATCCATTTTCCAGAGGAAACCCTTGCTCTATCAAAACTCCTCATTATTTTGAATACCTCTTGAAGTCTCTCTTTTAGGAGAACAATTTTAGGAGAACAATCCCAGTTTATCCAATAAATCTGTATAACTGAAGTACCTCATTACTGGTGTTATCCTGTTAAACTCTCTAAGGCCTTTGTGTCCTTTCTAAACTGTGGTGGCCAGAACTGTCCACATTACTCCTGCTGAGGCCTAACCAGTGGTTTGTAAAAGTCTAGAAAAAAACAAAAATACCTGGAAAAACCCAACAGGTCTGACAGCATCTGCGGAGAGGAATACAGTTAATGTTTTGAGTCCGAATGACTCTTCATCAGAGCTAAGGAAAAATAGAAAAGAGGTGAAATATAAGCTGGTTTAAGGGGGGTGGGACAGGTAGACCTAGATAGAGGGCAGTGATAGGTGGAGATTGCCAAATGATGTCACAGACAAAAGGACAAAGAGGTGTTGACAGTAGTGATATTAGCTAAGAAATGTGCTGATGGGGACATTAAGGGTAGAAAGCAGGATGAGCAAGAGACAGATAGTGGGGGTGGGGTGGGGTGGGGAATCGAAATAGGCAAAAAGGTGGAGATAAAACAATGAATGGAAATACATTTAAAAATAATGGAAATAGGTGGGAAAAGAAAAATATATATAAATTATTGTAAAAAGGGGGATCAGAAGGGGGTAGGGATGGAGGAGAGAGTTCATGATCTAAAGTTGTTGAACGCAATATTCAGTCCAGAAGGCTGTAAAATACCTAGTCGGAAGATGAGGTGCTGTTCCTCCAGTTTGCGTTTAGTTTCACTGGAACATTGCAGCAGGCCAAGGACGGATATGTTGGCATGAGAGCGGGGTGGAGTGTTGAAATGGCAAGCGACAGGGAGATCTGGGTTATGCTTGCGGACAGACCGAAGGTGTTCCGCAAAGCGGTCACCCAGTCTATGTTTGGTCTCTCCAATATAGAGGAAACCGCATTGGGAGCAGCGAATGCAGTAGACTAAATTGAGGGAAGTGCAAGTGAAATGCTGTTTCACCTGAAAGGAGTGTTTGGACCCTTTGATGATGTGAAGGGGGGAAGTAAAGGGGCAGGTGTCGTACCTTCTGTGGTTGCATTGGAAGATGCCGTGGGAGGGGGTTGAGGTGTTGGGGGTGAAGGAGGTGTGAACCAGGGTGTCTTGGAGGGAACGATCCCTGCGAAATGCCTCCAGGGGTGGTGAAGGGAAGATGTGTTTGGTGATGGCAGCATGCTGGAGTTGGCGGAAATGGTGGAGGGTGATCCTTTGAATGTGGAGGCTGTTGGGGTGATAAGTGAGGACAAGGGGGTCCCTATCATGGTTCTGGGAGGGAGAGGAAGGTGTGAGGACGGATACGCGGGTAATGGGCCGGACATGGTTAAGGGCCCTGTCAACCACCGTGGGTGGGAAAGCCTTGGTTAAGGAAGAAGGAAGACATGTCAGAGGAACTGTTTTTGTAAGTGGCATCATCAGAGCAGATGCAATAGAGACGAAGGAACTGAGAGAAACGATAGAGTCCTTACAGGAAGCGGGGTGTGAGGAGCTGTAGTCGAGGTAGCTGTGGGAGTCGGTAGGCTTGTAATGGATATTGGTGGACAGTCTATCACCAGAAATTGAGACTAAGAGGTCAAGGAAGGGAAAGGAAGTGTCAGTGATGGACCACATGAAAATGATACAGGGGTAGAAATTGAAAGCAAAATTAATAAATTTTTCCAGATCCAGACGAGAGAATGAAGCGGCACAAAGCAGTTATCGATGTACCAGAGAAAGAGTTGTGGGAGGGGCCTGAGTAGGACTGGAACAAGGAATGTTCCACATACCCCAGAAAGAGGCAGGCATAACTGGGGCCCATGCGGGTGCCTATAACCACACCTTTTATTTGGAGGAAGTGAGAGGAGTTTAAGGAGAAATTGTTCAGTGAGAGATCAAGTACAGCCAGACGGAGGAGAGTAGTGGTGGATGGGGATTGTTCAGACCTCTGTTCGAGGAAGAAGCAGAGAACCCTCAGACCATCCTGTGAGGGATGGCAGTGTAGAGGGATTGGACATCTATGGTGAAGAGGAGGTGGTTGGGGCCATTGAACTGGAAATTGTTGATGTGATGTTGGGCGTGAGGAGAATCGCGGATGTAGGTGGGAAGAGACTGGACAGGGGAGAAAGAATGGAGTCAAGATAGCAAGAAATGAGTTCCATGGGGCAGGTACAGGTTGACACGATCGGTCTGCCAGGACAGTCCTGTTTGTGGATTTTGGATAGGAGGAAGAAGCGGGCCATCCGAGATTGGGAGACTAAAGGTCTAACTTCCTTGTTTTTGTATTCAATGTCCCTATTTATAAAGCGTAACATCCCATATCTTTTATTCACCCTTTGATCAACTTTCTTTGCCACCTTCAATGATTTTGTAAATAAGCATACCCAGGTCCCTCTGCTCTTCCACCACCCCACCCTCAAAATAGTACCATTTAGAATACTATGTTGTTCCTCCCAAAGTGCATCACTCACCTTTATCCACATTAACTTGCATCTGCCATGTGTCTGCTGATTTCATCGGTCTGAATCTATATAATTACATAGCGAATCATAGAATGCTTACAGCACAGAGGGAGGCCATTTGGACCTGTCATGTTTGTGCTGGCTGTCTGCAGGAAAAACACAATTAGTCCCACCTATGCAGCCTTTTCTAGCAGTCCTGCAAATTTACTCTCTTCATCTGCTTATTCAATTTCCTTTTGAAAGCCATGATTGAATCTGCCTCCACCATACTCTCACTCAATGTAATCAAATCCTAACCACTTGCTACATAAAAAAGTTCTTCCTCATATCACCTTTGGATCTTTTACCATTCTCCTTAATAATTTTTTATTCATTCGCGGGATGTGGGCTTCACTGGCTGGGCTAGCATTTATTCCCCATCCCTCGTGCCCTTGAGAAGGTGGTGGTGAGCTATCACCTTGAACCGCTGCAGTCCATGTGGCATAGGAAAGGAGTTGAAGGAGTCTTGGTGAAGGTTGTAGATGGTACATGCTGCTACTGTGCATTTGTGGTGGAGGGAATGAATGTTTGTGGTTATGATGCCAATCAGTCAGGCTGCTTTGTCCTGGAAGGTGTTAAGCTTCTTCAGTGTTGTGGGTGCTGCACTGATCCAGGCAAGTGGGGAGTATTCCATCACACTCCTGACTTGTGCCTTGTAGATGGTGGACAGGCTTTGGGGAGTCAGGAGGTGAGTTACTCCACAAAATTCCCAGCCTCTGTCCTGCCCTTGTAGCCACAGTATTTATATGGCTAGTCCAGTTCAGTTTCTGGTCAATGGTAAGCCCCAGGACATTGATTGTGGGGGGATTCAGCAATGGTAATGCCATTGAATATCAAGGGGCGATGGTTAGATTCTCTCTTGTTGAGGATGGTCATTGCTTAGCACTTGTGTGGTGTAAATGTTATTTGCCACTTATCAGCCCAAGGCTGAATACTGTCCAGGTCTCGCTGCTTATGGGCACAAATTGCCTCAGTATCTGAGGAGTCACGAATTGTGCTGAACATTGTACAATCATCAGTGAACCTTATGATGGAAGGAAGTTCATTGATTAAGCAGCTAAAGGCAGTTGGGCCAAGGGCACTACCCTGAGAAATCCCTGCAATGATGTCCTGGAACTGAGATTATTGACCTCCAACAACCACAACCATCTTCCTAGGTGCTCGATATGACATCCACCAATAGATTTTTCCCCCTAATTCCCGTTGTTTACAATTTTGCACGGGCTCCATGATGCCACACTCGGTCAAATGCTGCCTTGATATCAAGGGCAGTCACTCACACCTCAGCTCTTGGGTTCAGCTCTTTTGTCAACGTTTGAACATAGACTGTAATGAGGTCAGGAGCTGAGTGGCCCTGGCAGAACTGAAATTAAGCATCAGTCAGCAGATTATTGCTGAGTAAGTGCTGCTTGATAGCACTATTAATGATCCCTTCCATCCCTTCACTGATGATTGAGAGTAGACTGATAGGTCATAATTGCCCAAGTTGGATTTGTCCTGATTTCTGTGAACAAGATATAACTGGGCAATTTTCCACAAAGCTGGGTAGATACCAGTGTTGTAGCTGTACTGGAACAGCTTGGTTAAGGGCACAGCAAGTTCTGGAGCACAAGTCTTCAGTACTATTGCTGGAATATTGTCAGGGCCCATAGCCCTTGAAGTATCCAGTGCTTTCAGCTGTTTCTTGATGTCATGTGGCGTGAATTGAATTAGCTGAAGACTGGCATCTGTGATGCTGGGCACGTCAGGAGAATGCTGATATGAGTCATCCACTTCGCCCTTCTGGCTGAAGTTGTTGCAAATTCTTCAGCCTTGCCTTTTACACTGTTATGCTGCCCCCCCACCGCCCCTCCAATCATTGAGGCTGGGGACATTTGTGGAGACTTGTCCTCCAGTGAGTTGTTTAATTGTCCACCACCATTCACGACTGGATGTGGCAGGACTGCAGAGCTTAGATCTGAGCCGTTTGTTGTAGGATCACTTAGCTCTGTCTCTCACATGCTGTTTATGCTCTTTGGCATGCAAGTAGTCCTGTGATGTAGCTTCACCAGGTTGACACGTCATTTTCAGGTATGCCTGGTGCTGCTCCTGGCATGTCCTCCTGCACTCTGGCTTGATGGTAATGGTAGAGTGGGGGATATGCCGGGTCATGCATTACAGTTTGTGGGTGAATACAATTCTGTTGCTACTGATGATCCACAGTGCCTCATGGGTGCCCGGTGGTAGTGCCACACAATATATTAGAGGATATCCTCAATGTGAAGATGGGACTTTGACTCCACAAGGACCATATGATAGTCACTCCTACCAACATGTATTGGACAGATGCATTTAAGACTGGTAGATTGATGAGGATAAGGTCAGATAGGTTTTTCCCTCTTGTTGATTCCCTCACCACCTACTGCAGACCCAGGCTAGCAGCTTTGTCCTTTAGGATTCGGCCAGCTTGGTCCGTAGTGGTGCTACTGAGCCACTCTTGGTGGTCAGCATTGAAGTCGTCCACCCAGAGTACATTCTGTACCCTAGCCACTCTTAGTGCTTCCTTCAAGTGGTGCTCAACATGGGGGAATCACTGATTCATCAGTTGTGGGTGAGTGGTAGTTGGTAATCAGCAGGATGTTTCCTTGCCCATGTTTGACCTGATGCCATGAGGCTTCATGGGGTTCGGGAGTATCTGTTGAAGACTCCCAGAGCAAATCCCTCCCAACTGTATACCACTGTGCCACTACCTCTGCTGGGCTTGTACTGCTAGTGGGATAGGCCATACCTAGGGATGGTTATGGTGGTATTTTGGACATTGTCTGTAAAGTATGATTCTGTGAGTATGACTATTTCAGGATGTTACCTGACTAGTCTGTGGGACAGCTCCCCCAATTTTGGCACAAGCCTCCAGGTGTTCATGATGTGGGAAATGAAGGGTTAACACAATTACTATGAGTTACACTTCTGAAGCAGTTCCCCTGTATTTTTCCATAACTGTTAGCTTACTCACCTGGCCTGTTTTTCTGGATGTATTTTGCTTGAGATGAAGTCACTATAGCTAATAAGCCCAAACTGTTTCCATTTTTACATTTTGTACTGTTCCGCTAGCTTACTTGTCTGTGAGAATGTGATAGGATGTGCTTACCAGGGACACATGAAGGCCATGAGCAGGCAAAATAAGCTTGGACATGTAATCAGCTGAAGCTGTATTGTTCATAGTTGTGTGTCACTGTAATCAGTAGCTTGTTCAATTGGTCTGTGTTGGTGTTTATATTCCATGAGTTTCCTTTGAGTCTACCTGTCTTATTGTGGCCTTTCAGTATTTTTCTATTCCCTATTCTCTCATGTACTCATTTATTTCCTTTTCACTGAATTTGAGCTCTTTGCCTTGACCACTTCCTGCGGCAGTGAGTTCCTAACCTACCCACTTTCTGAGTAAAGAAATTGCTTTTTATCTCCCTATTGGTTACCACCTTGTATTTATGATCTCTAGTTTGGATTCAAGTGGAAATGTTCTCTTCACATTGGGTTTGCCCACCATATGTATGATTTTAAAGATCTTTATCAGGTCACCTTACAAAAATAACACAGAGATAAAAACAAAAACTGCAGATGCTGGAAATCCAAAACAAAAACAGAATTACCTGGAAAAACTCAGCAGGTCTGGCAGCATCGGCAGAGAAGAAAAGAGTTGACGTTTCGAGTCCTCATGACCCTTCAACAGAACAAGGGTCATGAGGACTCGTAACGTCAACTCTTTTCTTCTGCGCCGATGCTGCCAGACCTGCTGAGTTTTTCCAGGTAATTCTGTTATTGTTTTAAAAAAATAACAGCCTGTTCAATCTTTCCTGATGGTGGTAAACTCTCAGTTCTGGTATCAACGTTGTAAATCTAATTTGCACTTTCTACAGTACTTCTACGACATATCACACATTGCTGTAGGAGTGGCCTTGACCACGGCCCTATACAAGTTTAACATAATTTCACCACTTTAGAATTCTGTACCACTGAAAATAAATTCCAATGTTTTCTTAACATTTATAATTGCTTTGCTGACCTTTGGTGGTGCTTTCAATGATTTGTTCACCTGTATTCCTTGATCACATTGTCCTTCCCTGTTCAGTGTGAGAAATGGATGTTTTTTTAAAATACCTTTGGGGAATATTGTATTATTCTATGGAAAAGGCTGATTGTGTGTGTGTGTGTGTGTGTGTGTGTCTGTGCATGATTTAATTAAGCTGGGCAGAGATTAATAGGAAGCAAGTTGTCTGGGGAGGTTGAAACATGAAATGGCTAGAGGTGTTTGGTTTGAGATACAAGTAAATAGGTTAGATCTAACATTTGCATTTTTAGTTAAGATGACAGTATGTATGAATATCATAAGGTGGGTCAGAGGTAACAAGAAACATGCTTATATCTTGCATAAGTTCCATAGGTAAATAGATTGGGGGTTATTACATTTTATTGATCTGAAAGCAAAGACAAAATAGAGATATGAAAGATTTTATATTTGGAAGGATTTGAGTTTCAAAGAGATATGAAAACAATGGAACCTGAAATGAAAGGGGAAAAAGATATTTTAGAGTTGCTGTTTCAGCTGTTGAGGTAACAGCTGAAGTTGAGTTAGAAGCTGTTAGCTCTGGGCTCGGAGCAGAGGCCATTTGAACCAGCCACCCAGTCATGCCAGAAAAGCCTTGGGGCGCAAAATGCAGTTTTATTCTGAAGTTTGTATTCCACAGCAGAGTGGGAGTGGTTTGAGAGGTCATGTGGTATGCCTCCATTAAAGCTACAGCAGTTTGCATTGGGTTTATTACTATAGCTTTAAAATTAAATATCTATAAGGAAGTTCTGTTGAAGGGTCATGAGGACTCGAAACATCAACTCTTTTCTTCTCCGCCGATGCTGCCAGATCTGCTGAGTTTTTCCAGGTAATTCTGTTTTTGTGTAAGTAAGTGTAATCTGGAAGGTGTTTATTTGTGGGTCTGACCAAGTAGAGAGTCTTTTTGGAGGAAGCTTTCAGAAAATTAATCTTAACTGTGTAGTTGTATTCTAATGTGCTTGAGTTTTCTTTTAACCTTGTAATAAATTTTTTACTTCTAATTTTTAAAATCCCAAAAGTGTTACTGAGCCTTCTTCTTATTTTCAGAATACAAAAAAGGTCTTGGCCCATAAGCCAAGTTTCCCTCTGGGATTTGATTTGTTCAGCAATTAGCACTGGCTGTGGTCATAACAAAGTCTCTTATTTTCTAAGTTGTGGGTGGTATACCTTGGAGCCCTAGCAAAGTGCATCACCTCTCATTTACCCATGTTAATGTTCATTTTCCACTTAACTGCTCAGTCTGCAAGCTTTCTAATGTCTTCTTTTATTATGCAGCATTTTTTTTCAGTCTTGCCTATCACTCCAGTCTGGACTCATCTGCAAATTTTGATATTGAGCTATTTGTTCCTACCTTGAAATCATTGTCAGTTATGAATAACAGTGGTTAACAGTAATCCATAAAGCCACCCTTTGGCTCAACTGTCAGAAGGTTGGAGGTTCAAGAACCAGTCCAGGACTTGAGCACAAAAATCAAGGCTGACGCTCCCATGCAGTACTGAGGGAGTGCTGCACTGTCTTTCAGGTGGGATGGTAAATTGAGTTGTGTTTGTCCTCTCAGGTGGACATAAGTATCCCATGACAATATCTTAAAGAAGAGCAGTGGAGTTATCCTTGTGCCCTGGCCAACATTTATCTCTCGAACGACATCACAAAAGCAGATTATCAGGTGATCATCATATTGCTGTTTGTAGGAGTTTGCCATGTGCAGACTGGTTTCTATTTTTCCTACATTACAACAGTGTCTACACTTCAAAAGTACTTCATTGGCTGTAAAGTGTGTAGGAGTGTCATGTGGTCATGGGAGTTGCGATATAAATGAAAGTCCCTTTCTCCCTTCCTTTCCTGTCCCCTTCCCCTCTCCTTTCCTCTCTCTTTCCCTACTTTCCTTTTCTTTTCTTCCTCCTGGTTGTGTTTTTGGCAGGAGGGCAGGGGCGGAGGTGGGGTAGCATGTTAAGTATGATGGGTGGCTAACCTACTGCCTTCTCGCCCATCCTGACCCAATCCCCATAAAATGGTAGGTAGGTGGGTGCTGAAAATGGCAGCCCCACCGAGGGGGTGAAAGTCCCATTCTCTGTCCATTTCAGCCGCCCACCACCAGTGTGTTAGTTCTGTGAGGTGACATTTTTACAGTTGGTCCATTTGAAACTGATCTTTGTAAATGTGGCGGGGTGGGGGATGTGTGAGTATTGGGGGTAGGCAATATGCACCCACCAGCCCATAAAATTCAGCCCCAGGAATCTGAAGCCCTCTCTCCTGCAGCACATCTCCGGCCATGAATTCACCTGGACAAGCCTCCTGTGTCTGTACTCAGTATGGAGTGATCCAAAGATTATCACCTTTGAGGCTTTGTTCATTAATCATTTTCCTACCTCCTGGAACTCTGCCTGTTGGACTTCAACCCTTTTTCTACCTACGCCATTGGTTCCAATATTGACCACAAATTCTGGTTGTTCCCCTCCCGCTTCCACAGAATGTCCTTCACCAGTTCAATGATATCCTTTGTCCTGGCAGGCAGTATGTTCCAGATCTTGATCAGTGTGAACAAAAAATATGCTCATTTCCTCTCTGCTTCTTTTGCCAATTATTTTAAATCTGTGAACTTTGGTTAACAATCCATTTTCCAGAGGAAACCCTTGCTCTATCAAAACTCATTATTTTGAATACACTTGAAGTCTCTTTTTAAGGTTCTCCTCTTTTAGGAGAACAATCCCAGTTTATCCAATAAATCTGTATAACTGAAGTACCTCATTACTGGTGTTATCCTGTTAAACTCTCTAAGGCCTTTGTGTCCTTTCTAAATTGTGGTGGCCAGAACTGTCCACATTACTCCTGCTGAGGCCTAACCAGTGGTTTGTAAGTGTCTAATGACTTCCTTGTTTTTGTGTTCAATGTCCCTATTTATAAAGCGTAACATCCCATATAATTTATTCACCCTTTGATCAACTTATCTTGCCAACTTCAAAGACTTTGTAAATAAGCACCCCCAGGTCCCTCTGCTCTTCCACCACCCCACCCTCAAAATAGTACCATTTAGAACACTATGTTGTTGCTTTCAAAGTGCATCACTCACCCTTATCCACATTAACTTGCATCTGCCATGTGTCTGCTGATTTCATTTGTCTGTCTGCCTGAGTCTATATAATTACATAGCGAATCATAGAACGCTTACAGCACAGAGGGAGGCAATTTGGCCCTGCCAGGTCTGTGCTGGCTGTCTGCAGGAGCAACACAGCTAATCCCACTTTTGCAGCCTTTTCCAGCAGTCCTGCAAATTTACTCTCTTCATGAGGGCTTAACCAGTTCCCTTTTGAAAGCCATGCGCAAAAGACTGAAGTGTGTCCACTGACAATTAAGAGGGCAATTAAGTCCATTAACGGTGCAATTGTCTGTCATTTTACGTAGCCTGTCCAACCTTACGGTTGGCAGATGGGTGAATTGGCCAGGCGGCCTTTACATTTTTCAGTAAACCTCAACCAAGGGTGGGGTGAGGTTTCCATTATTAAATAAAATAAATATAGAAATCTGTTTTTATAATCTCTATGTTCAGCTGCCTGATTGTCATGCATTTTTTTCCTGACTTTGAAAATGTTATTTCTTGGGTTTTGGGTCTTCAGCTCTCTGAGGCAGCTCTCTGCCTTAAGGGAGTTTTCTATCAGTGCTCGCCCGTGCCAGCATTGACATCATCATCCACCCTCTTCCCGCCCCCACCCCAGCAGCACTGAATTAATGGCCAGCCAGCGTGAAATCTCAGCCAATTGTGGTTGGCAGTCCATCTCCCAGCTGCTCCTGGGCCTGCCAATCATGCCCGCCCTCTGAGATGAAAATTCGATCCATGGTCTTCAGCTTTGTTGGCAAATCTGTTATCAGCACTTTATCAAACCTTCTTGAAGCATGCTTCCATCCTCCTCATTATTTACTACGTTGTCAAGTTTTGTACAATCTGCAATCTTAAAAATTCTACTCCCTACATCCAAGCCCAGGTCATTTATGCAAACCAAGTAAAGCTATGGTTCTAATACTGATTTTAGAGAACCATACTGCATACTTCTCTCCAGTCAGAATAACATCCATTCACCACTACTCTCTGTCTCCCATTCCTTAATCAATTACATACCCTAGTTGTCACCATCTCTTAATTTCCTGTGCTATTTTCTGATCATGCCTGTTATGTGGTGCTTTTTCAAGTATTCTTTGAATACCCATTTATGTAACATTTACTGCATTATCTTCATCAACCATTTCTGTTCCTTCACCAAAGAACTCTACCATGTTAGACACATTTGATTTGCCATTAACAAACCTTTGCTAGCAGTCTTTCATTAATCCATCCTTCTTCGAGTGAGAATTAATTTTGTTTTTGATAATGTTATCTCATAATGTTCCTATCACTGGCATTATATTGGAGTGACTAACCAGTAATTACCAGGTTTAATGCTCCTCTTTTTTTGAATAGACGAGTATCATTTGCAATCTTCCAGTCCTTGACACCACTCCATTTTCCAGGGAAAACTGAGAGATTGTGATCAAAGCTTCTGCTATTCCACCTTAGCACCCCTTAGCAACCTAGATAAATCCCACAAGGGCTGGGTGGCTTGTTAATTTTGAATGATGCCAAACTCTTTAGCACCTCCTCTCTATTTTTATTTGATCTAATATCTCTTCTCCCTCATCACGTGCTGCAACATGAACTTCATCCTCTTCTTTGTGAGAGAGAAAGAGAGATAGTGAAAGACAGACAGACAAAGGTAGCTTGATTCTACTGAAGTCAATGAGAGGCAGCCAGAGTCAGAGAGGTATTCAGTTTATTGGACTAATTGACCTGAATATCAGGTGGGCTCTATAACAGGCAGCCTATACAATAACAAGTGCTTTGCAAAATTCAAGCTGAATTTCTACCCTGAGGACCATCACTTTTAAATATGATGGTTTACATTGATATTTGGAAGTGCACAAGATGAAATAACATTTCTGACTTTACAGTAGCAGAATCAAAATTCATTGCAATTGCACATGGCTTCATTTTTCAATTTGTTAAACAATTGAATATCTTTTTATTTGACTATAGAAGACTGAGGCATTTAAAATGTTAAAAGGGTTGAAGGTTTGACAAGGCGGGTATGGAGAAATTATTTCTTTCGCTGGGTGAAACAAGAACAAGGGAACTTAATCTTAAAATCTGATGAAACTCTGTTTCTCTCCCCAAAGATGCTGCCTGACCTGCTGAGTATTTCTGGTGTTTTCCATTTTTATTATCTTAAAATTAGAGCCAGATCAGTCGGGAAGCAGTTTCTCACACAAGTTGTAATGGAACTTTGGAACTCTCTCCTTCAAAACGTCTGTGGATGTTGGGGGTCAATTGGAGCTTTAAAGACTGAGATTAATAAGAGTTTTATTGAGTTAAGATATCAAGGTGAGAGGATGGAGATGAGGAGCAGGACAGTCATATTTATTAGAATGGTGGAGCATTTTTGAGGGGCTGAATAGTTTGTTTGTGCTCCCAATATTCCTATGTCGCTATCCATTGACTTCGGTGCTGTATACTAAGCAGCTGATCTGCTATTGCCAATTTTACACACCTGCCAAAGTTCAGAGCTCTGCCCATTGTATCTGAACGCTTATTTGAGAAGGAAGCCCTGCAGTTGTGATGTCGCCATTCCCACATCTGCCGTGTGACTCCTCAGTGTGATTCTAGCCAGTTTAGTACAGCACAATAGTCAGATTTTTACTATGGATTAGGAAGTCAGGTTGAGTGAGTCCAAATAACCTTTACAGCAAATGGAGAGATTTCTCCAACCCATTGGTACCGGCTGACTCGAGGGCACAGAAGGAGTGAGGAGGAAATTCCCATCTCTTATGCCAACCCAGCCACCATTTTTTTGTTTTTTTAACACTTGGATAATTCAACTGTAATTCCTGTGAATAACCTGAGGGAATACTTGACCGGGATCTTGCTGAAGGACGTGGCTGGGGAGTGTAAAAATTGATGGGTGAGAAAAGATTTGCTGTTAGCATGACTCTGGGGAACAGAGAATGAGCCAGGAGTAGGGGTTTGCCAACCCTCCTGATTTTTCTGGAGTCTGCAGCAATTAAAGATTAATCTCCATCTGTGAGCAGCCCAGCAGAGAGATAACAGGCATTAAAAAGATTTTGCATTTTATTTTTATTTTCTTTGAACACTTGTTAGATAAAAAGTCGTGATAATATTGGAGATTGAAAAGAAAGCTTGCTGACTGACAGCCAAGGAAAGCCCAATTAGGCAGGGATGAGATTGCATTGTTGACACAGAAAGGCGGTATGAGATGTTTGATGGGGATGTCAGGTGGCCAATAACAGAAGCATGGGGGCAGGGCAGTTAGAGATTGGGGTTAGAAGTTGGAGTTATATGTTGTAACCCCCTGAAAAAATCCAATCAAATTTGGCAACCCTAAGCAGGAGCAAGACAGGGCTGGGAAAATCGTGTGTGAATTGGTGAAAATGTTATAACACATTGCTTAAAGTGGCGATCAGTTAATAAGAAGAGGACAGTTTAATCAGCTGTAGTGGATCAGAAAGCACTCTTTGCTTTCCTTGAAGGAGCCTTGAAGTACAATCACAGTGTGAAAAGAACTCTCTGCGACTAACATTGTATTCCAAACTTTTATTAAAAAAGCATTATTGTCTGTCGGGAATAAGATACAGATTGGATCATTTCAACAATAAACATTAATTCATATCAAATTTCTATTAAAATGCAAGTCGACACCCACCTCCCCATCCCCATGCTCCAAGCAGCCAACCCCATTCCTACCCAATATGAGTAGAATCTTACAACAGACCATATGGAAACAGGCAACTTGCATCGATTTCTTTTATTTAAAATGCAGGATGCCACCTTTCTATATATATGACCTGGGGCTTCATTCCTGATATCTTACATTAGTAAAAAAAGGAAATGTCACCAGCACCAACCGTGCAAAGGTCGATGCTAATGATTCATAAAGCGTACGAGAAAAACACTCACTCAGTTTCACAATCTGATTCTCCATAGCGGATAGCATCGCCACAGGGCAAGCAACTCACTTGGTGGCCACCGCTGTACGTCCCTGGGCTACACACCACGCAGCACTCTGCGCATTTTGGGTGCTTCCTGCGGTCCTTGCCGTAGCCAGGCTTGCAGCGGTCAACCCGGATCACTTGAAGTGTACCGTCAATGTAGTAGATGACCGGCATCAGGCCAATGATCTTGTGGTACGTCTCCGCTTGCTTGGAGAAGAAGGCCTGCACCCGGTGCCGCACTTTCTCGAGCCGGAGGTTGTGATCGCACTCCTCTAAGTTGTTTTCGCAGATCGTGTCCAATGCTTCCACGTCCAAGTGCACTTTAAACGTGAGAAACAGCTCGTACTGTATGCCCGCCAAAGGCACCCTCAGTGTGTGGCATTCTGATTTATGTAGACTGATTGTGTAGGCTAAGTCCAAGACCAGCTGGTTTAAAGCCGTGTGCAATCTCTTTAAGAAGAGACTGTTGTACGAATTGTGGCAGTCGGCTGCATGATACTGGGCCTGAAATTCATAGGTGTAATTGGGATCACGGTACGCATACAAGAAATACTTAAGACTCAAGGATTGCAAGGACTTAGTGCCAGGGTTGTAGAAGAAAATGGTGCATATGTAAACCCCTGATAATTCCTTGCGGAAGTTTCCAATGATCAGGGTGCCCGTCAGTGTTATCTTTACGCCAGGTTTGTCTGAAAGCTTTACCCCCCGTGGTCCTTTCCACGTAAAAGTGGGGTCCATTAGTTCCATGTTCCTGAGCTGTGGCGTTGTGCAAAGAATCCGTGGGCTGTTCTGGTGCAATTTGATGTAGACTTTCACAGGACCATCATTGGAGCCAACCACTTTGCTTTCTGCAGAGCTGTGGTCCGGCCGCTCACTTTCCAGGGAATGGTTATCCTGCTGCCATACTTCAGGGGTGCTGACAGCCATTCCAAGCAGTGCATTTAAAATCAACCCCCACACAATGAGGCATTTGAGGGTGGGAGTCAGTGGGAATAACTTCTCCATTTCCTCTCTTAATCATCCTGCCTTCATTTTGCCCCTCTGCTCTCTGAAGGCGAATTACATACTAATTGTCTGATGTCAGCATCTTCCCATTGTCACAATTACCACAGTTGTAAAGTCACATGGTGTCTTGTGACATCAAAAGGGACCTTTACTGTCATAGTTACGGCTGAGGTTCTGCTACAGTTGACAATTAGAATTCAGCCAGAGTTTGGGATTCCACTCATTTGGAATGTCAATCCTTTTGCCTAGTTACAAAATCATTGTTGTGCAAGTGTGGAACCAAACCCTCCTTTCAAAGGAACTTAGCTCCTTCAATCACACAGTAGGTGTTCTTGCCTTCGTATGAAACACACAGGTCCAGATTTTTAATCCTGGATCGGGGGTGAAGAGACGAGAGAATTCTTGGCTCCATGAACCCGACTTCTAAAAACGTATCCCTGAACTTCCAACTTTCGGTCCAGTGGGATGCAGCTAGAATAGGAGCCGGAGCGGGTGACCCTGGAAGTACTGAGTGGTTGGAGTCTGGCCTGACACAGGTTGGGTGACTCGGGCGCAGATAAAAAGCAGGCCTTCTGAAAGGCCCATTAGAGAGGTAGGACATCAATGGTGAAGTTCCAGTGCCTTGGAGGAGATGTCATTGCCTTGTCAGGTGAGTGTCAAAACTGTAAATGTGCTCTAGCTGATAAGCTGACTCTGCAATGGATGGCCCATCATGGGCTTTCCCTATGGGAGAATTGTCATTGTTGCTGCCTAAAGAATGTGTACTCTATTGAACCACTGAATGCATGGAATGGATTCTGAAGACACAAACATGGAGATAGCATCGCTTTGCCACTACTATCTGGTACGGATATTATTCAGTCGTGTAGTTAGCTGCCATGTCTCAGTGGGTAGATGAATGACGATGAACAGTGCCATGCTCATTATCCCATCCATTTGCCCTCTTGCTCCCCCATCTATCAGCATATGCCCACACTGTTGACCCTTGACCAGCACCCTCACATCTGATCACTGTCATAGCATAACAATGTGATTAAGAGGGAGGAAATCAGTAGGGCTGTCAGTGGTCACAGAGCACAGCAAGGTACCTGCCACAACCTAAATGGCACCAAATGTTTGTGCAGAGCCTGTTTCTCCACCACACTTTAATCATTGATGATATGGTGAAAACAGTTAGTGCATGTAAGCAAACAAAAATGAATGAGAATATTGCAATCTGAATGGCTCACAACGCTTTTTGCCTTACACTTTTATTCATAGACTGTCACACAGAAGACATGCGGGGGAATGAATGGGTCCAGCTGCCACACACTTCTCTGACCAGGACCTTTGAGTTTGATGGAACAGGTCCAGAAAAGAAGACCAGTTCTCTACCCTGCTGACCACCGTAATGTTCCTGCAGCAACCAATAAGACCTGGATTCAAATTGCGGCTGCGGTATGCACAGTAGGAAACCATCAGTGCTCATGGATTAGTGCATAGGTTCGAAGACAGAGGAACATAGGAGCAGGTGACCGCCATTCAACCCACCAAGGCCTGCTCCATCCTTCAGACAAATCATTGCTGTTCATTTACATCAAAGCCATTTTCCCCACTATTCCCATATCCCAGCAAGCTGAATAGATTGGCTCATCCACTCAGAGCTCCAAGGGAAGGGTTATAACTGCGTGCTGCAGCTAAGGTGCGAGACACGGCACTTACCTCTGCTTCAGCATTGAGGCTTGTATATGTGCACAGCTCATGGAGGTGCACACAGAACAGATGCGCATGAGCACTGTGATGCATAGTTGCAGTGCAGAGCAATATCCCTGCTCTTGTGTTGTTATAATGAGTTAAAGGCACCAATCACTCATAAGGGATTGGGTAAATATGTTGTGGGTTTATTTATCTATACTAGGCACAAGGGAACATTAGAAAGCTTGAAGGCATCAGCAGCAGAGCTGTGTGTGTGTTCTACTCACAGACAAAAGTGAAACTAAGACTGAATCGCATGATGCACTTCCCTTCTAGTGATGCAATGCTGCTAACTCTTAAAGGCATATCACACCTCCATGCAGTATCTATCATGCTAATATAAATTCATGTTGTCATTGCAGTCAGAAAGGGTGAAGAAAGTCAAGGAGATGGCTTGATCTGGGGCTAGATCAGCCTGGCTGAGAAGCAATCATCCCATGGAACAGATGGCCAGGGTGCCTGAACAGCTGCCTGTTGGTGATGGTGAATTACTGGTAGCAGGTGATGAAGATGGCGTTGAAGTCATCTTGTTGGGTTCATGGTGTCAGTTCACTTTGGCATGAGAGGGAGTGGAGAATGGGGTTGCATCATAAGGGCAGTGTGAACATGGTTAAAGGCAATGGAGTGCACCAGACAGTGCTCGAGAAGGGATTTACCTAAATAGCTTATTTTGTGTCTCACACAGAACCAGCTCTGCTCCCTCAACATGCCCAACACCTGCGGCCCATCACCCCCCAACTCCCCCCACCCCACCCCGCCCCCCCCCACCCCCCCAACCCCCCCAAGCCTTGGTCATCAAAAGGAGGGAGAGATGTCCAAAATTGCATTTGACAGTGTCACATTTGACTAGCCCACACACCACTAACTCAGATACAAGAACTTTGGAAGGAGCTAGCGCACATGCAGAGTATGTGACACAGAGTGAAAGTCACAACACCAGAGTGCAGGAGGGGGTGTCAGAGTCAGAAACATCTGTGCATGGTCCCCCTTCGAGGAGGGAGGAAAGTCATGGTGATGTTCCAGTGGGCATGAACGTGGAATCAAGGAGTCACCTTTTAGCAACAGTATTTAGATAATCAGCAGCATACGTGTGGATATCTGGCTGCTTTCTTGGGGCAATGGAAGCTCTAGGACTGCAAATGGAGGAGTCCATCACCATCATGTGCTCCACATTATCCCTGAGGCTCATCCGCGTGAGCCCTGACCATGAGAGATTGACCACCCTAATGGCGATTCACAGGCAGCAGCACTCGGAGTAGATTCAAGAACAGAATCCCAGCCAGGAAAGGGTGAAAGCCTCCCATCAGTAACCTGGATCAGTCTGTTCAGAGTATGAGCTCTGACATCCATGGAATACATGAGGAGCTGCGTGCCCTGAACAGGACGGTCACACTGTTGGCACAATGGCTTCTGGAAGGGATGACTGTTGCGCACCAGCAGGCAACCCTACCAACTCCACCTGAAATCGAATGCAGGGCTTTACAGGCCACTGATGAGGGTGAGGGTACTAAGAGCTCCTCATCTTTCTCCACCTCCTCAGCTCCTCCCCTAGAGCCCTTGTCTGCTGTACATATGCCAGTGACCACGGCTGCCCTTGCATTGATGCAGAAGCTGCAGTCTGAAGGAGGTCCCTGACGGAAGCCTGAACAACAAGGCAGGCCACCACACTCCTCATTGCCCTTTAGACAGGGAAGTGACCAACCTGCCTCCACCTCCTCCGAAGCAACACGGGAGGCACTTTGTAGGAGTGTGCATGAGCGCAGGACGCCGTCTCACCTAGAACACTAATGGATTAACCATTGTTAAACTTATCACATTGTGTATAGCGCATTTGAGCACTTCTTTAATATATTTACCTACACTTATACATGACTCAGTGTGTGTTTGTACATTAGAGAGTTCAAAAAGAATGACAGCATTATGAAGCTCTTACTGGTAATAATGAGCGCAGCATGCTGAGATCCATCTTGACAAGCCATCAGCAGGATCAAGGTTGTCAGCTGATTAGCAATGCTTCCTTCTTTTTCTGCTCCTCTTTCGCTGCTCTATCACATAAGATTCCAGTGTTCAAAGGCTCAAGCACTGAAATGTTCCTTGTATCTTTTATTGTCCATCCAAGCTTGACTTTAAGCGAGGCTCAATGATCAGACTCCATGAATAGATGTTGGGAAGAGGGTGCACCTCAAGCACGAGTGCTGGGTTCAAGGCATTCAGCTGCGCTATCCTAGGTGCAAGATTCGCAATTCAAGAGGCTGTGTATTGTACCAGTAATATTGGTCGCCTGTTGTGCCCACTAGTTTAGCTGTGTTTGCTTTACAGGTTTCATAGGATGCGCTTTGTGTGGTAAACAGTTATAAGGAATCTGGGAATGTTGCGTGCGGCACCAACGACAGAAAGTGGATGATTGTCTGGAATGTATGGAGTGTAAGTTCTTTCGAAGACCTGTACTTGCATGGTAATGGACTCTTCATGCGTGAGATGCCTCATCTACATGTATGCTACAACAGACAATCCTATCAGTATGTATAGGATTTGAAGCCTGACATCGTGTCACTCTCAGCATTGTGGGCAAGGGTTGATTATGGGCAATTTGGTGTCATGGGCCTCTTATTTACAGCAATTGGTGTTCATGTGAGGGGACCAGGTTGTGAATGACTTATTACCACATGTGTTTGCAATATGATGAGGCCCATGGTTATGATGTGAGGATTTTAGCCATCTGAATGTGACTGAGTCCAACTCTTTGATATTTATTCTCTCTCTTGTGGGGATGGGGAATTATGGAATCAATGTACAAGGTTCTTGAGGTGGAAGTATGTCACCAGAGATGATCGATGGCTTGCCGTGATATTGGAAGGCCTTATGAGAATCTGTTTTGTATAAGGTTCCATCTGGCGATGATCCCCTTCTGAACAGAGTCAGCTCTGTCTACATGATCATTCCTCCAAGTTGCTCTACCATTGCGGCCTCCTCATCCTCATCCTCATCCAGTTCTGAATCATCAGAATGGATAGGGGCTTCCTCCTCCTCATCATCTTCCTCATTTTCCTCCTTCTCAGTTGTTGAAGCTCTGCCCATGGCATCATTGTCACCAAGTTGTAGGCTCCTCCACTGCACAATGTCATGCAGCACGCAACACATCATTACCATTCTTTATACCCTTTCTGGAGCATATTGTAGGCCCATGCCTGGGTGATCAAGACCCCTGAGGCACATCTTTAAAGTGTCAATTGTCTACTTGATGGTACTCCTGGTGATGACATGGCTACTATTGTAGTTGTGTTCTGCCTCTGTTTGTAGACTCCTAAAGGGGTTCATTATCCAAGTTCTTAAGCTGTTGTCTCCTAGAAGCCAACCACAGATTTGTGTTGGTGGCTGAAATAGCTGAGGGAGTTAGGAACTTCTTAGTATGAAAGAGCTGCCAGGGGACCTTAAGTACACATCTTGTTGTGGTCACAAAAAATTGGAGACAATTGCTCTGTTAATGGGCTTAATTGCCCTCTTAATTGTCGGTGGGCAGGCTTCTGTCTTTTGTGCGCATCCGCTAAGCGAAATATCTTGTGCGATTTTATGCCCGATCGTGTCGGGTGCGTGCCCGCCTGAAGACGTAAAATCCTGCCCTATATGTGGGATCTAACTTTTCTGCAATGCCTTTGATTGGGTTACTATGCCATTTCTATGGGTTACCCTACCATGTCTGTGACTGACTTCAATCATTGGCTTGGGGTAGATACTCTCTTGAATAATTGGAGAAGGAGCAGAATGAGGCATATTTATTATTACCCTCAGTGCATCACCCCTCAGTTTGTGCTGGCTTATTCGAAAATGTCTCGTTCTTCTGCTTTGTGTGATGAATACGAGTTCTTGTCTCTATTTGTTAAGGGTCCCAGTGGCACTTTTGCCATGGGTAGTTACTCCATCCTGAGCATAACAGTCTGAAATCCTTGTTGTATCAACATCCAAAGAACTTCAGACATGGTTGCAAACAACTTGAAACAAAATTGCACACTTCAGCAGCAAGAGTCTGTTTGATATTCTGTGGCTGTGAATAGCATTTTCATTACCCAGTGAAGTGGCAAAAGCAAGCTGTTCAATGCCTCTCTGTGAAATATCATTTTTTATTTAAAAAGTTGATGTTATCTCTTGTTTATCTCCCTGTGCCTCAAATAAATCCATAGCTGAGAGGCCACAGCCTGAGACCCTTTTGCCACTAAGAAGACAGCCGTGCACTCTGGGTGCTTCCTTCTCCAGCATTCTTTCCCATTCTGTGACTACCTACCTGTATCACTTTACCTGAAAATATCATTAAAACATGGTCCTTCCCACACAGAGATTTGTGTGCACAGTTTTGCATTGGATAACTGTATCTTGTTACAAAGCTTTGCTTTATAAAAATGACTTTATGTATTGACTGGTTGAAAATTCACTGACCAAGTTTTAAAATGACTAAAACAAAGCAGCTGTTAATATGGCTGCCGAGGGTCAGATGACTTTGGTAATTTCTGCATAGACTTAGAATTACCTCAAATCTCTGGAAAGTTCTTAATTAAATGACCCTGGGTGGGATGACCCCCTTGAATGGGCATATTGAGACAACACCAGTTGTGGAATACACACCTCATATTGTCTGTGCACTTACCCCCAAAACTCAAAGTCCTGACTTCATGTCCCCAAGTGAAACTTAGCAAAGAGAGCTTCAGAGCAACCAATTCACCAAAAGTAGGTGTGAACATCCACAATCCATCACCCATTGTGTAGCAATAGCTTCTAACTTTGAATCATTTTTGTGGACAATGGAGGTATTGATCATGTGGTCACATTACTGAAACCAATTTCAGACAACAAAGGGTATTTACTCCAAGAACCAGGGAGAAACAAGCCAGCCTAGAAACCAACAAACCAACAGAACAGAAGGCCTCAGTGTTGGCCTTCCTCTCTCTCTCTCTCCCCCATTCCACCTATTTTTATAAGCTCAACCCTGTCTGCAGTTTGACTATCCACAGACTGCAGACACAAATTTTTTAAAGTACTCAGCCCAGCAGCTGCAGTTTCCAGAAGAACAGATAAATCCTCCATCTACGTCCTTAAAACGCCTTGACGCTGCAACCAGACTGACCACTGAGCTCAGCCAGGATCCACCCAAGTCATCAACATATAAGAACTGTATCATATTCATCTTTAATTGTCTTTAACAGTATCACTTAATCCATCCTCCCATTTAATCTATTTTTTTTACATGTGAATGTGAATGTGTACGTGCATGAAAGTTGGAGTGTTTTTATTATTTTACTTAGACTGGGTAAAACAAAATAAAACTATCCTCTTTTCCTCTTTAAAATCAAGGAAACCAGTCTGTTTGTATCTTTTACAGTCACAGCATACAAATAATTAAGCACTCATTGAGTTGGCAAGCATATCCTTTGTAAAACCCTGCTGCGGTCAAATAAGGAGGTGCGGGGGAGGGGAAGAGGGGAGCCATTTCACCTCTTCTCACCTGATTGTAACAGTCATTTATAGTTGCATTTCTGCTATATTTAAACACACTTGCCAACTTTGAAAGTAACTGGGAAAGCCAACCAGGTAAATCACAGAAGGAAGGAAAATTATTTGGTACAGGCTGTCATGGTGTGGTAATCCCACAAAATCCTCCACTCACCACCTGTAACATAATTGGCTGCAGAAATAAAAAACCTTTGCATTAATGTCCCAGATGTAGTGAAAGTAACTATTCTGGACAGACTTGACCACTAACGGATCATTTGCTCTACTCTTACAAAGCATTGAAAACCCCAAATCTCAGTGTTTTCATATGAGTTAAACTTGAGTGATCTATTCTTAATCTCATTGTGGCTGTTGCAATGAATCAGTTTCAATAAAATTTAAGATATCAAGGCATGGAGCGAGAAAATACCATTCTATTCCAATCAATGGGGAGATGATGATCAGTGGTAATGTTGCTGTAGTAATCTGGAAGCCCAGTCTAATGCGCTGGGGACAAGGGTTCAAATCCCATCATGGCAGCCGATGGAATTTAAATTCAATAAAAAAAATCTGGAATTGAAAGCTACTGTCAGTAATTTTTTTAAATTCATTCACGGGATCTGGACTTCACTGACTGGGGCCAGCATTTATTGCCCATCCCTAGTTGCCCTTGAGAAAGTGGGATGAGCTGCTTCTTGAACCGCTGCAGGCCATGTGGTGTAGGTACACCCACAGTGCTGTTAGGAAGGGAGTTCCAGGATTTTGACGCAGCGACAGTGAAGGAAAGGCGATATATTTCCAAGTCAGGCTGGTGAGTGACTTGGAGGGGAACTTCCAGGTGGTGGCCTTCCCATCTATCTGATGCCCTTGTCCTTCTAGGTGATTGTGGTCATGGGTTTGGAAGGTACTGTCTAAGGAACCTTGCTGAATTCCTGCAGTAGATGGTACACACTGCTGCTATTGTGTGTCGGTGGTGGAGGGAGTGAATGTTTGTGGATGTGGTGCCAATCAAGTGGGCTGTTTTGTCCTGGATAGTGTTCAACTTCTTCAGTGTTGTAGGAGCTGCACTCATCCAGGCAAGTGGGGAGTATTCCACCACATTCCTGACTTGTGCCTTGGAGATAGTGGACAGGCTTTGGGGAGTCAGGAGGAGAGTTACATGTCACACAATTCCTAGCTCTGACCTGCTCTTGTAGCCACAATA
This sequence comes from Carcharodon carcharias, assembly GCF_017639515.1. Taxonomy (NCBI): domain Eukaryota; kingdom Metazoa; phylum Chordata; class Chondrichthyes; order Lamniformes; family Lamnidae; genus Carcharodon; species Carcharodon carcharias. Next base: position 49,142,207 of record NC_054485.1, on the reverse strand, counting down.
TTTATGTGGCAGTTCAGTTTCTGGTCAATGGTATCCTCCAGGATGTTGATAGCTTGTGGGGGGGAGGGTTCAGTGGTGGTAATACCATTGAACAACAAGGGGCAATGGTTGGATTCTCTCTTGTTGGAGATGGTCATTGCCTGGCACTTGTGTGGCACGAATGTTACTTGCCAATTGTCAGATTAAGGCTGGATCTTGTCCAGGTCTTGCTGTATTTGAACATGGACTGCTTCAGTATCTGAGATGGTGTGAATGGTGCTTAACATTGTGCAATCATTAATAAACATCTCCACTTCTGACCTTAAGATGGAAGGAAGGTTATTGATGAAGCAGCTGAAGATGGTTGGGCCAAAGACACAAGCCTGAGGAACTCCTACAGTGATGTCCTGGAGCTGAGATGACTGAACTCCAACAACCACAACCACCTTCCTTTATGCTAGGTATGACTCCAACCAGCAAAGAGTTTCCCCACTGATTGCCATTGACTTAGGTTTTTCTAGGTGTCCTTGATGCACACTCGGTCAAATGCTGCCTTGATTTCAAGGGCAGTCACTCTCACCTCATCTCACCTCAGAAGTTCAGCTCTTTTGTTCACATTTGAACCAAGGCTGTAATGAGGTCAGGAGCTGAGTGGCCCTGGCGGAACTCAAACTGGGAATCAGTGAGCAGGTTATTGCTAAGCATGTGCCGCTTGATAGTAGTGTTGATGACCCCTTCCATTACTTTACTGATGATGGAGAGTAGACTGATGGGGCGGTAAGTGGCCGGCTTGGATTTGTCCTGCATTTTTTGTACAGGGCATACCTGGGCAATTTTCCACATAGCTGGGTAGATGCCAGTGTTGTAGCTGTACTAGAACAGCTTGGCTAGGGGCGCAGCAAGTTCTGGAGCTCAAGTCTTCAGTACTATTGCCAGAATATTGTTAGGGCCTATAGTCTTTGCAGTATCCAGTGCCTTCAGCCGTTTCTTGATATCACGCAGAGTGAATTGAATTGGCCGAAGACTGGCATCTGGGGGTGTCTGGAGGAGGCTGAGATGGATCATCCACTTGGCACTTCTGGCTGAAGATTGTTGCAAATGCTTCAGCCTTATCTTTTGCACTGATGTGCAGGGCTCCTCCATCATTGAGGATGGGGATATTTGTGGAGCCTCCTCCTCCAGTGAGTTGTTTAACTGTCCACCACCATTCATGACTGGATGTGGCAGAACTGCAGAGCTTAGATCTGATCTATTGGTTGTGGGATTGCTTAGCTTTGTCTATCACTTGCTGCTTATTCGGTTTGGCACGCAAGTACTCCTGTGTTACACCTTTACCAGGTTGACACCTCATTTTTAGGTATGCCTGGTGTTGCTCCTGACATGCCCTCCTGCAGTCTTCGTTGATGACCACAAAATGATTATCACAAAACTATTATCAATGATTGTAAAAACCCATTTAGTTCACTAATGTCCTTTAGGAAAAGAAATTTGCCAACATCTGATTCCAGATATAAAGTGGTTGACTCTTAACTGTCCTCTGAAATGGCCTAGTTCAGTTCAAGGACAATTAGGGATGGGCAAAACATGCTGGCCTTGTCAGCGATGCCCACATCCTATCGAGGAATAAAGAAAGAAAAGTAAATCTCTTCCCACATATTGTGAAGCTCCCCCCAATCCGTTCATCTACTGAGTCAACATTCTGAACTAGTAATCCCAGTTTCCCACAGATTATCAAGTAAAACAGGCTTGAGGGGCTAAATGGCCTACTCCTGTTCTTTTGGCAGGAATTTTATGGCACCTGTAAGAGTGGAAAATGTAATAGGCAGGATGACTTCATTAGGTGGGAGCTGAAATGTTTCCCTTTGGTGTGTTCAAATTTAGAGATTAAGTCAGCTGTTCGTTGGTGGTTGGTCAGGCCTCATGCTGTCCCTTGGCAGATTCTTCCTTGTAATAGATTTGCATGCTGTGAATGCTCATGATATTAAAACTCTTTTGTAATTTCAGCTTACCTTCAAGATTAAGTCAGCAGCACGTGAGAATCTCGTGGCGCTCGGTTCATGTTTCTTTAAGGTGCCATGCAATAGTTGTTTTTGTGCAGCAGTGTCTGAGGTCAGTGATCTTCCTTGTTGAACTGTGCTGCACAAAGAAGGGGAACAAGCTTACATGAAGGATCAGAGAGGGTGAGTCGGGGTGAGGGAGAGGTAATGTGGTGTTGGGGGCATAGACCAGTAGAAGAAGGAAGGGCCTGGCATCCTGGGTATATTGGTGGGGGGTGGGGGGGGTTGTTGAGGACAGTCAAGCTAAGAAAATTAGGCACCTAAAGGGAAGTGTCAGCGCTCTCCACATGTGGGACGATCTCAGCATGTTGGCTGGCAGAATCCTTACAGAATTTGAGTTCATCTACCTTTGGTGGGGGGGGGGGGGTGGGTAGAATTTGGGCTGTGGCAGGAGTAGAGGATTTTTGAATAGGTGCGGAATTTTATCGCAGCCCTGATGACCTCATCAACTGGAAAACAAATATTAATTAAAAAAATTGGAAGCACATTAAGGAGTCAGGAATTATAAATTGATTACATTTATCACAATGGAAGGAATCACAGGTATGACAGAGTGGCTGACTAACCGTCTCTGAAAACGCAGGGCAATTAAAACATTTAAAAAAAATTAGCTCATAAGTGTCAGAATTCTGAGAAATGAAAATCTAGCACATCATTAGTTTCTCTAATCCAGCTGTGTCAAGGAAGAACCTTCAGTTGACCTTGGTTTTAAATGCAAACCATTTAATAATCTATTAACGATGGGTGTTTGATTCCTTACTGGAACATTTCTGCAAAGCAGATTGCTGAAAGGTTAGATTTAGATTGTGAACCACATTTTAAGTTATCTTAACGGTTTATATCTCAATAAAATCAGAGCTACTTAAAAATGGAGAGAACAGTGGAAAATAAACCTTACATTATCACATAAGCAGAATATTTTCACACCTTCATTTAATGTGGACAAAATGAGCCACATCTAAATGTAGGTTCCACTGAACCTTGAAAGCTAGCTGTGACAAAAGCAGATATAGAGAGGCTGCTGGAGCCAATGACAGTTCATTGTCACAAAACCTACTATCTCCTCTGCTGGTGGGAAGCCCATGTTCAGAGAATCAAAGTAAAGTGAAGTATCTTTCCCTGTATAGTTAGCACGAATGCTGTTGTGACAATCAACTCACCTCAAGATTTAACTGCCTTAACTTTCTTTCTGTACTATGTAAAAACAAAATTATTTACCTCAGCTGCAAGAGTGTATTTTGAAGATCCCAGAGACTTGACTACACTCTTGAGTAAGAACAGGCAGTGACAGCTCTACATTACCTTACCCAAGGGTCCACTCTTAGCATTTGAGTCTGAGCAATAACACACAGATTATTTGACATGGGAGAAACAATGGTAATAGATTTGAACCTGGTCTTATCTTTGCTTGATTTCAATTGGCGCTGTGGACTCTGTATGATTTTCTTGTTTCCCCTCCATCTGCCCCTTTACCTCAAGCAGGCACCAAGTATTGGCCCATCTGTTAGGGGGACTGAGATCAGCTCACAGTACAGACAAGCATTTGGAACCTAGCACATTGCTGATTCAGTACAACACAGGCCTCTGCATAAGATTGTAATGATGGATTGAGGCTGCAGTCCCTTGTCTATGATTTTTTTTCATGGAATGTGGGTATCGCTGGCAAGGCGAGCATTTGTTGCCGATCCCTAATTGCCCTTGAACTGAGTGGCTTGCTACCATTTCAGAGTCAATCACATTGCTCTGGGTCTGGAGTCACATGTAGGCCAGACCAGGTAAGACCACAACCAATGGATCAGATCTAAGTTCTTTAGTCCTGCCACATCCAGTCGTGAATGGTGGTGAACAATTAAACAACTCACTGGAGGAGGGGCTTTCCACAAATATCCCCATCCTCAATCATGGAGGAGTCCAGCAAATCAGTGCAAAAGAGAAGGCTGAAGCATTTGCTACAATCTTCAGTCAGAAGTGTCGAGTGATGATCCATGTCAGCCTCCTCCGGAGGTCCCCAGCATCACAGATGCCAGTTTTCAGTCTATTCGATTCACTCCACGTGATATCAAGAAACGGCTGAAGGCACTGGATACTGCAAATCTGGCAACATTCTGGCACTAGTACTGAAGACTTGTGCTCCAGAACTTGCCACGTCCCTAGCCAAACTGTTCCAGTATAGCTACAACACTGGCATCTACCCGACTATGTGGAAAATTGCCCATGTATGCCCTTTACACAAAAAAAGGACAAATCCAACCCGGCCAATTACCGCCCCATCAGTCTACTCTCGTTCATCAGTAAAGTAATGGAAGGGGTCATCCACAGAACTAACAAGTGGCTCTTGCTTAGCAATAACCTACTCACTGTCACCCAGTTTGAGCTCCGCCTCAGAAGGCGGTGGAGGCAGAGTCATTGAATATTTTTAAGGCAGAGGTAGACAGATTCTTGTTGCGCCAGGGTATCAAAGGTTATTAGGGTAAATAGGAATGTGGAACTCTGCTCTTATTTCCTATGTTTGTATATCACTTCCCTCACCACTTGACTTAAGTCCAGTTTGGAAAATATGTTCCCTGGAATTCTGCCAGCCCAGTCAATGGTAAAGTTAAGATCTCCTGTAAGGTATAGCCTAGAAGGTCTATACATGCTTATATTTTGCGTATGAGAAAAGTATCTCAGCATGCCATTCCAACTAGGCCAAGAAGCCCTTTATGAGATCTAGCAAGTTATTGATCTCCCACAATAGCCAAATATTCCAGGATATAGGGTCTTCAGGCGAGATAGGGAAGGAGGTAAAAGAGGAGGGAGTATCGCAATATTGATCAAGGAATCAATTACAGCAGTAAGGAGGGATGACATCTTAGAATGCTCCTCAAATGAAGCCATATGGGTAGAACTTAAAAACAAAAAAGGAGCAATCACATTTCTGGGAGTGTGCTGTAGGCCCCCAAACAGTCAGAGAGAAATAGAAGAGCAGATATGTAGGTAAATTTCAGAGAAGTGTAAAAATAATAGTGTAGTAATAGTGGGGGATTTCAACTTCCCCAACATTAATTGGGTTAGTCATAGTGTGATATGTTTTGAGGGAGCAGAATTCTTAAAATGCAGGAGAGCTTTTTAAGCCAGTACGTAGAAGGTCCTACAAGAGAGGGCACAGTACTGGACTTAATTTTACGGAATGAAGCTGGGCAAGTGGTAGAGGTATCAATGGGGAAACATTTGCAGATAATGATAAGAGTAGGACCCACTAAGGACCATTGTGGCAATTTGTGTGTGGAGCCGGAAGACGTAGTTAGGGTTCTAAATGAATACTTTGTGTCGGTGTTCACAAGTGAGAGGGATGATGTGGGTATGGAAATCAGGCAGATGGACCGTGATATAATTAAAGAAATTAGCATAGAAAAGGAGGAGGTTCTAAGTGATCTGGCAGGCTTAAAAGTAGATAAATCTCCAGGCCCAGATGAAATGTATCCCAGGCTGTTGAATGAGGCAAGGGAGGAGTTAGCAGGGGCACTGGCAATAATTTTCAATACCTCTCCGGCCACAGGAGAGGTGCCAGGGTACTGGAGGACAGCCATTGTGGTACTGTTATTCAAGAAGGGGAGAAGGAATAAACCAGGGAATACAAGCCAGTCAGTCTAAGCTCAGTGGTGGGGAAATTATTGGAAGCAATTCTGAGGGACAGAATTAATCTACACTTGGAGAGACAGGGATTAATCAAGGACAGTCAGCATGGTTTTGTTAATGGGAGGTCATGTCTGACCAATTTGATTGAATTTTTTGAAGAGGTGACCAGCTGTTAAGATGAGGGCAATGCATTTGACGTAGTCTACTTGGACTTCAGTTAGGCTTTTGATAAGGTCCCACATGGGAGACCGATAACAAAGGTAAGAGTCCATGGGATCCAAGGCAATTTGGCAAATTGGATCCAGAATTGGCTGAGTGGCAGGAAGCAGAGGGCGAAGGGCGATGGTTGAGGGATGTTTTTGTGACTGGATGCCTGTGTCCAGTGGGGTTCCACAGGGATTGGTGTTGGGTCCCTTGCTATTTGTGGCATATATAAACGAGTTAGACTTGAATGTAGGAGGGTTGATCAGTAAGTTTGCGGATGGCATGAAAATTGGTGGGGTGGTAAATAGTGAGGAGTTTAGCCTTAGATTACAGGAAGATATAGATGGGCTGGTCAGATGGGCTGATCAGTGGCAAATGGCATTTAATCCGGATAAGCGTGAGGTGATGCACTTGGGCAGGACAAACAAGTCACTGGAATACATGACGAATGGTAGGACCTGGGAAGTACCGAGGATCAGAGGGATCTTGGTGTACATGTCCACCGGTCCCTTAAAGTAGCGGGACAGGTAGATAAGGTGGTTAAAAAGTCATAAGGGACACTTGCCTTTATTAGCCGAGGCATAGAATATAAGAGCAGGGAGGCTATGCTAGAGCTGTATAAAACGCTGGTTAGTCCACAGCTAGAGTATTGCGTGGAGTTTTGGAATCCGCATTATAGGAAGGATGTGATTGCACTAGAGAGTGTGCAGAGAAGATTTACCAGGATGTTGCCTGGGCTCGAGACTTTTAGTTATGAGGAGAGATTGGATAGACTGGGGTTATTTTCCCTGAAGCAGAGGAGATTGAGGGGTGACATAATTGAGGCATATAAAATTATAAGGGGCATAGATAGGGTTGACAGGAAGGAACTTTTCCTCTTGGAAGAGGGATCAATAACCGGGGGTATAGATTTAAGTAAGGGGCAGGAGGTTTAGAGGGGATGTGAGGAAGAATTTTTTCACCCAGAGGATGGTGGGAATCTGGAACTCACTGGCTGAAAAGGTGGTAGAGGCAGATACCCTCTTAACACTTAAGAAGTATTTGGATGTGCACTTGTGATGCCAAGGCATATAAGGCTATGGGTCTAGTGCTGGAAAATGGGATTGGAATAATTAGGTACTTGTTTGACTGGTGCAGACTCGATAGGCCGAAGGGCCTTTTTCTCTGCTGTAGATCTCTATGACTATATGACTCTACAATAGCTAGACTAAATAGAATACAAACAAGAGCAATTAGGGATGGGCAATAAAATCTGGCTTAGACAGCTACACCCACATCTCCTGAATGAATAAGAAAAAGGATAAGGCAAGACATAAAACAGTACGGAATCACAGAATTGTTAAAGGAGGCCACTTGGTCCATTGTGTCTGCACCAGCTCTCTGTGTGAGCAATTCACGAAGTGCCATTTTTTTGCATTCTCCCTGAAACTCTGCACATTCTTTCTTTTCAGGTAACAGTTTAATTTCCTCTTAAATGCCTCATTTGAACCGTCCTCTACCACACTCTCAGGAAGTGCATTCCAGACTCTAACTGTTCATTGCATGGAAAAGATTTTTTCTCATATCGCTTTTTTTTTGCCAATTACTTTAAATCTGTGCCCGTTAGTTGCCAATCCTTTCATGATTGGGAACAGTTCCTCCAAACTACTCTGTCCAAACACTTCATGATTTTGAATACCTCTATCAAATCTCCTCTCAGTCTTCCTTCCTCCAAGGAAAACCAATCTCCAATCAATGTTCATAATGGTAGTTCCTCACCCTTGAAACCATTCTCATGAATCTCTTCTGCAGTCTCTCCAATGCCTTAACATCCTTCCTTAAGTGGGGCTTTTTTTTATCAGTAGACTCCACTGTTCACATTTCCCAGGGTTTCTTATTACAGCTGAGTCCATTATGAATGCTTGGCTGAATTTCAAAAACTACAACACCACTTACTTCAGCATGGGGCTGTGTTCACATTTTGACTGACAGTTTTAAGAGGTTATTAAATGATTAGAAGCCTTTAATGTGGTAAACAAATAAGGGTGTGTTTTTAACCACAGAGTGACAAGAAGTGCGAGAAGTTCCACGTTAAAAAAACAGAGAAGGAAGTAAGCCTTAACATCAGTATTCCCCCCAGAATAACCCTGGTAATACTGTGAATGTTGTATTAATCACTGTAAAACCTGCTGAGGCAAGTGATCATCTTTAAGTGCTTTGCTGCTGATTCAAATTATTGACACTGTGACTGCAGTGAGTTGTTTTAAATTTATTGTCACCTTTGGGATATCTTGCGCCTCATTTGATGTTCAACATTAAAAAGGTTAATTATGTTTGGACACAAAATTATAATGGGTATTCGTTTTTGATTTTTACAGAAGTTAAATGTTTAAGGGCACTTCAATGATTCTGTGAATTTGAACACATTTCTTGTTTTTTATTTTTGTGTGGTGGTGAATGCAATTATTCTTAAGCACTCCCAGATCAGGTACAGTGCAGGTTGGATGCAGATTAAACGTCTCTTTATATTGCCAAACAGTGTATCTTACGCAGCTTGAGACAATCTATGTGGCTCTTCCCATTTTTCTCCGCAGTCATTGTTGTAACTTCTTTAGTGACGGAGAAAGTTTAGTCCAGTGTTATCATTAGGATCTCAATAAAGCACAACAATAAACAAATGAAGCTTTCATATTATGTCCTCTTACACTGTAGAAATCTCCCAGCAGTAAAATTTCATGCGTTTTTATGCTTCCAAAAGCACTTTATGCTGTAAAACTTGGTTAAAGTGTTTTGTGGGAATTATCAGCTGTCATTGGCTGTGATAATGGTGGGAATAACTTGAAGAGGTAAATGTACATCAGTCAAAGTGCATTGTTTTACATTAAGCTGCAAGCTGCATTGGCTTAAGTGCAATGGAATGTGACCTTTGTTATGTGACCTGCTCTGAATCCTGTCTAACAGCAAACCTGGGTGGCTTGGTTGCTGAGGGAACAGCGAGCCCCAGATTGATTTACTGTATAGAAGGTGCAAAATGTTCACATCTATGGACAATGGCAAGGGCATCTGTGATAATGGCGGTAGACTATTAGTCTCCAAGTCTCACAGGGTGGTGTTAGGAATAAAAACAAAGAACTGCGGATGCTGGAAATCCAAAACAAAAACAAAAACAAAAATACCTGGAAAAACTCAGCAGGTTTGGCAGCATCGGTGGAGAGCAGCACAGTTGATGTCTCGAGTCCACATGACTCTTCAACAGAACAGTTCTGTTGAAGAGTCATGCAGACTCAAAACGTCAACTGTGCTCCTCTCCACTGATGCAGCCAGACCTGCTGAGGTGTTAGGAATGTCAGGTTTTGAAAGCAGTTATATTTTAAACAGTTTACTTAATTTCAAGACAGAAAGGAGCTGGAGGTCTAAACGATAGCTGATTAGCATGTCTAGCTACATGCAAGGCTCATGCGAATCAAAGCTATGGAGGTGGACTTTGAGAGGGGAAGTGTCCATAGCAAGCCACTGTAATGTCGGGTTACAGGTTTTCTAAGATATCCCAGATCCTCTCAGGCAGGTCAGTCTCAAGAATTATTGGTCTTGGAGATCATAACAATCCCTGAACTGCCTTTTATCCTATCATAAACATTCATGGTTTATATTGCTGCCCCTCATGACTCTGATGCCTCATCCAGTTTATTGGCTTAGATGCTCTTTGATATTCAAGGATGTCCCAAAATTAATAAAATGTTCTTAAGGCTGTATTGAATCTATCAGCCAGTAAAAAGCTACAAATTTTATGAACTGGCATATTTGGGGGATTGGGTAGAAAAACGTGATACCACAGTACAGCAGAATTTACTGTTAGTGGCACTAGAGATTATTATACCAAGGCATAATGCATTCAACAACAATTTATATTTATATAGCACCTTTAACATAATAAAATGCCCCAAGGCACTTAATAGGAACACTATAGAGCAAAACATGGCACTGAACCACATAGAGGTAAAAGATCAGATGACCAAAAAGCTTTGCCAAAGAGATAGATTTTAAAGAATGTCTTAAAGGAGGAAAGCAAGGTAGAGAGGCAGAGATTGTAGGGCGGTTTTTCCAGAGTGGAGGGTTTTATAACAGCATTTAAAAGGTGTGGATCTGGCGAGCTGCACTTCAAAGGGAACTCGGAGGTGAGTGCTCACTAACACTGCACAGCACTCGCGAGCACTCCGGTTTAACTCAAGGTTGAGTTGTTGTCCATTCAGGCGAGGACACAGGCAAATCGCTTTTTCCTGGCAGGGTGACAGGTGCCAGGCCAAGGGATGCACTACAGCTGGGGTGAGTTGGGAGGGATGAGGTAGCATAAGGTGAGGGGAGTTGGGGGCGGCAAGGGCTGAATTGCGTCTGAGGCGAGGTAATGGGTTCAAGGCATGGTCCCATGGCATGTCCCAAGCACATGTGGGGTGGGGAGGGAAGCGGCCACGCATTAGGAAAACCTTGTATAAAGTGACCCCATTCCTCTGCAGTTGAGACAGTTCAGGCTCAGCCACATTGACAGGATTGAAGTCGGGCCTCTAGCTTATTTGCCCACTCAAGCAACACAGAGACATGAAGAAGCCACAAACTGCTTCAGAACTTTTTACCCCTCAGACACAGATAGCAAATAAATGAGCATTTTATTGGACTGCAGAGCAGTTGGACAACTCTGTACATTGTACAATCTCCTTGCTAAAGCTGGCCATGGAGCAGTCACTGGTGGAGGTGCTCACAGCTCCTTGCAATCTCATCATCCCGGTTTGAACCAGTCTCCCCCATGGTTCAAGCTAACGGTGCAGCCTTGCAGTGTGGGTTAGGAGAAAGCCTGCACCCGAGCTGAGAGCACAGCATGCAGTCCAGTGGGCAAAGTTGCTGCCAATTGCTCTGGTGGAGTGGGGTGGAGGGGGTGGGATCTCGAGCAGCCATGCAGCACACTAAACTCTGGACATCCAAGTGGTGCCCAGCACTTTCTGCGATGCATTAAGGAGCCTTCAGACTTAACCAAGAGGGGTTCTTAGTATACCCATGCTAACCCATGCAACTCTTCCTTTCATCTTGCAGAAGGAGTACATCAGGAACATGGAGCCTGGTGAACTAGCTGTATGATTGATGCCTTACAGGGAGTGGAGACGAAGGAGAAGAGAGTGATGGAGGCATCTGGCTGGGCAAAGGCAGGAGCAGCACCCTCAAGAGAAGGGGTGGCTGGGGCTCTTGCACATGCTACTGAAGAGCCACATTGAGCTGTCACTGGACAGCGCCTAGCTAGACCCAGGGTCTATAGACGCTGCCTTTCATTCCTGCAGATGACTGAGAACCAATATCACCAAATACTGCGCTTGTCCAGACACATCTGCCACCTGCTGCAGGATTTGAGCCATAGGGACACAGAAGGCATCCACTGCCAGTGGCTGTGAAAGTGACCACAGCGCTCAATTTCTACGCCAGTGGCTCCTTTCAGGATTTCGCAAGAGACCTCTGTGGGATTACACAAGCCTCCAGCCACAGGTTCATGCAGGAGGTCATGGGTGCCATCTTCGCGAAGGCACACAACTTTGTGCATTTCTCCCGGGATCAGGAAAGCCAGGATGCTAGAGTCCTGGAATTTGCACAGATCTTAGGGTTCCCGCAAGTGCAGGGTGCCATTGATTGCACTCATGTGGCGCTCAGATCTTCATGCCAACAAGAGCTCAACTACATCAATTGCAAGGACTTCCACTTGCTAAATGTTAAGCTGGTGTGCGACCACCACAAACACATCCTGCAGGTCTGTGCATGGTTCCCAGGGATCCTCCACGACTCTTACATTCTCAGTTGGTCTCAGATCACTGACATCTGACAGAGGATGTAGGGCTGACTCCTTGAGGACAAGGGCTACCAGCAGAGGACATGGCTGACATCGCCCGTGCAGCGGAATCAGAATGCAGCAATGAGGCTCGTGCTGCAATTCGCACCTTGGTGGAGCAAACAATTGAGATGTTGAAAATGAGGTCCTGGTGCATCTGGTGGAGCCTTGCAACACAGTCCACAGAGGGCATCACCCACTGTTGCGGTCTGCACATCTCCTCCGATGAGGAGGAGGTAGGCGGGAATGCAGATGAGGAAGCCCTCGAAGGTGAGGATGAATACAATGAAACCATCACACAGTCCAGATGAGGCAGGTGCACTCAGGAGGCCCTCATAGCTGCTGGATTTGTAGAGGATGATGATGACATGCAGTGGGGACACTCCATAGATCCTCACATTGCTTATATGAATGTCTGACTCCTGCCTGGCTGATGGCAGCTCGCTTGTGCTCTGTGAACAGGGTCATATCATGGAGATGCAGTGGGAAAACTGATCCTATGGCATCCTTTGTGAACTGAGCCCTTCAGGACCACACTGTCACTGTCACCGTACACAGATGCTGATGAGATGTGAGGCCAGCTGCACCTCAAAGGTGCTGAGAGCACACTAAGAGAAGGATGGAACTCTGTGCCGCCACCCCAGTATATTCTGGCAGCAACAATAAGCCCCATTGAGGTGCAGGCGTAACTGATGTGTCCAGTGACTGTGAAGGTGCACAGTCAGTGTGCTGGGAAGGTCGCACAAAGCACAGGGGGGGGGCTCTGGACTGAGACACCGACCTTTATCTTGTGCAGGGGCCAAGGTTCCACATCTGAGTGACAAAAACACTGCTCATCAGAAAAAGGAACCATAGGCAGGGAGACATTCTTGGGAGCTTACATAAAATAGTGAACATTATATACGAGTGGTTAACACCTAACCCTGCCGCTAGGTCTTGGTGCTCCCCCGACATCCACAGCAGAAGTGGCGGTAGCCTGCTGCCTGCAACACCCCGTCTGTGATGGCCTTGACGGGTGTCCTCTGGAGAGCTGAGAACTGGAGGGTCCCAGGCTGCTTTTCGGGAACTTCTGTGAGACAGTGGCACCCTCCTTGGCCTGTGCAGCTGGATCTGCTGGGGTCACAGGAAGCGGGAATTCAGATGGGCCATGCACCCCTGGAGTCACTGGCTGGATGGTCCTCCTCACTATGGGTGTCCAGGTCCTGGATCAAGGTCTCCATGTTGGCTGCCATTCCACCAGTGTTGACCTCGGTGTGTTGGCATGCCGATGCTATTACCTCAGACTGAAGGCGGACAGACTCCTCCATCGTGCCTTGCAGTTGGAAGAGTGCAGCGGACATCATTCCTTATGTTCCCAAGCTTGACTTTGGAGTTCCTGCAACTGAAGTATGGCTGAGTCCAGAGGCTCCTCATCTGACCCGGACTCAGCAATCTTCCGAATGCTGAAAAACTGGGAAGTCCCAGCTGTCACCTGCTGTGGATCAGACAGTGTGATGTGCTCACCAGATTGTGACCCCGAGGCTTTTCTAAAGTTATGTCCCACCGAGGTGTGTGTCTCTGCACTGGTGGAAGGTATGGGTGAGCGCTGTGAAGGGTCTTCAATTAGGATATCATCAGATTCTTCATCTGAGGTTTCTTCGGGGCTTGAATTGAGGACTTGGCTCATGGACCCCCTTGGCTGGTTCCTAGATGTGCCTGTGAATGCTAGGAGGGATAATTAGTGAATGTCAGGGGACTGCAGAACAGGGGAAGTGCCTCCACAGCATGGTTGTCTGATGGATGTCGCACTGCTGGATCCTCACTGCCAGCACAGGAACTGTCATCACTGGCCAGCTGGATGACTCTCTAAGTCCCCCAGAGGCTTGATTTCAGGCATTCTTCCACCAGTCTGTGACCTCTACCTTTTGTTCTGTCCCAGCGTTCCCTGCGTGAATACAGATGGAGGGAATGTAAGCAGGATGCCTGCCAGGCCAGATAATAAGAATGCCTGGCATGTCTGTGTGGTGAGTGGCACCACGGATGGGCTGGGATGAGGACACGATCCGCAGGGCAGCTGAAGGTGTGTGTGAGTGAGTGAATGGCTATGTCCTTGAACCAGCAGTGAGTGAGATCCCTGTTGATGTGTGATGGGTTTGTATGTGTGTGAGTTGAGAGTGATGAGAAGAGTGGTGGAACGGAGGAGATCATTCATCCTCTTTCGACACTGGGTGGCTGTCCTCTTCTGCAGGGCGTTGGCACTGACCACCGCTGCCACCACCTCCTGAGCTGGATTGGTGACCTTGCTGGCTGGTCTTTGCCCAGAGTCGGGATAGAGGAATTTGTGATGGGCCTCCACTGCATCCAGTAGGCACTTGAGGGAGGCATCGCTAAATCTGGGGGCAGCATGTTTCCTCCCTTTGGCAGCCATCAGTTCCCAGCAGCTTCCTATCCCTTGAAGAGTGCTAGCTCTGTGCAGTGGCAGTGTTTAAGCATGGCGCCTGGTTTACTGGAGCCTGAGGTGACCAGGGGTGGGGTTGTTTGGTGGTGGTGGGGTGGTGGGGGGTGGGGGTGGTAGCAGGTGTGGGCGAATCAGAGGCTGCCCCACCAGCACCCTGGCGTGTTTCCTGGGAATGAATTATTAATGAGGTGGGACGTGCCAGGAAAACGTCCGTTTTCCCTCCCGCTACTGCACATAGTGCAAATCTGGGATAATTCTGTCCCTAGATTCTACCCTTCATAAATCAGGGGTGATCCAAATCTCTGATGCCCACGTCTTAACTTGTATTCAGTCCCATTCACCCATCACTTTTGCACTTGCTGAACTACATTGGCCCCTGGTCAAGCATTGTCTTGATTTTAAACTTCCTGTTTTCTATTCCCTCCAAGGCTTCGTCCTCTCCTATCGCTGTAGTCTTCTCCAGACCCACAACCCACCAAAATATCTGTGCTCATCTAACTCTGGCCTCTTGAGCATTGCCGATTTTAATTATTCTACAAGGGGCATGGTCAGTAAGGGAGACTATGCTGAGTGAGACAGAGTGAATATTTGGAAATTTGGTTAAGTCTGATGGCCTCTTAACGTATGCCGGAGAGTGCTGGCCGCCACTTGGATGGTCAGAGATTAGTGCGCTGCATGGCTGCCTGAAACCTCATCCTCCTCCACCCCACTCCACCCGACCAATTAGTGGCAGCTTTGCCCACTGGACTGCATGCTGTGCTCTCAGCTCAGGTACAGGCATTCTCCTAACCCGCACTGCAAGGCTGCACTGTTAACTTGAACCATGATGGATACTGGTCCAAACCTGAATGCTGACATTGCAAGGGGCTGTGAGCACCTCCACCAGTGACTGCTCCATGGTCAGCTTTAGCAAGGAGATTGTACAACGTGCCCAGTCATCCAATTGTTTGCAGTCCACTAAAATGCTCATTAGTCTGCAGTCAGTGCCTGAGGGGGGGGGGGGTGAAAATTTCTGGAATGTTTGGTGGCACTTTCATGCCTCTCTGTTGCTTGAGTGGGAAGGTTAGATGCCCAACTCCAATCATATCCAAGCTGCACCTGAATTGTCTCAGCTGCTGAGGAATGTCACTTTATACAAGGGTTCCCTGATGTGTGGCTGCTTCCCTCCCCTGATCCCGCTGCATATGCTTGTGTACTACCATCAGACCATGCTGGTCTTCCACCTCCTCCACTCGCCCCAATCGCGGTGCTGCCCTTGCCCCCCCCACCCCAACTCATGCCAACTACAATGCTGCCCTTATCCCAGCAGCCATGAAAAAGTGACTTGCCTGTGCCCCTGCCTGAATGCGTGGTGCCTCTTCCTTGAAGTTGAATTGGCGACCCTCACGGGCGTTGCATAACGTTAGTGCACACTCATGTTATGTTCCTTCTGTCAGTTCGCTTTGCTCGCCTATCCACCGGTGGGTGAGTTGGTAAACAATATACTGCAGGCACAGGGACCATAGTAAGATGAAGCACATGCTGTTTATTAACACAAGTAACAGGGCACTAACACAATGTGTGCTTCTCCAACCAAACCCAATTCTAAATTACTGATTAACATTGTAGCCCGTGCTACACAGCAATTGGGTAATACAGTCATGTGGTCAATCTGCTCACATTTTTTTAAAGGTGTATTGCACCTCAGATTACCACATCTCTCCCCCTTTACTCAAATGTACAATTTACAATCTTTACAATAGTTCAACTAATTACATAAATAAACTCTTCACAAATTCGGTCTCTCTGGAGGCTTCTTCAAATATGTTGAAGGTCATAGTTTCACGACTCTGGATAGTTTATCCGAGGCCTCCCTCTCAGGAGTCATCTGCCCACTGGGTTATCCAGCAGGAACCTGTAAGTTCGTCTCTTTGGGTGTCTCAGGCTTAACAGATCCTACAGTTACTTCCAAGGCAAGGGGAGTTCCTCCTACATGTGGTATAGTCTCCAACAAGAATGCTTGGATCTGTTTCCCTTTTCCTGTGGTGATCTATGTGCCTCCTAATTATCTGACCTTCGACCCATATGTAATAGGAAAGGGGTCCTGTCACTTCACTAACTTCACCTGATAATCATTTGGGCCCATCTCTAAACTTCTTTGCAAAAACTGTGTCTCCAGCAGTGAAATTTCTTTCACAATAGGACTGGAGAACAGATAATGTGGTTCTGCTATTTAAGAAAGGCTGTAGAGAGAAGCCAGGGAACTACAGGCCAGTGAGTCTCATGCCATTGGTAGGGAAATTATTGGAGAAAATTCTGAAGAAGAGAATCTATCTCGACTTGGAGAGGCAAGGTTTGATCAGGGATGGTTAGCATGGCTTTGTCAGAGGGAGGTCATGCCTAACAAATTTGATTGAATTTTTTGAGGAGGTGACCAGGTGTGTAGATGAGTGTAATGCAGCTGATGTAGTTTATATGGATTTCAGCAAAGCCTTTGACAAGATCCCACATGGGAGACTTATAAAGAAGGCAAATGCACATGGGATACAGGGTAATTTGATAAGGTAGATTCAAAATTGGCTTAGTTGTAGGAGACAGAGGGTGATGACAGAAGGATGCTTTAGTGACTGGAAGCCAGAGTCCAGTGACGTACCACAGGGATCTGTGCTGGGTCCCCTATTATTCATTATTTATATAAATGACATAGATGACTATGTGGCGGGTAGGATTAGTAAGTTTGCGGATTACACAAAGATTGGCCGGGTGTTTAACAATGAGGTTGAGTGTCTTGGGCTACAGGAAATTATAGAAGGGATGGTCAAATGGGCAGATAAGTGGCAGATGGAATTTAACCCTGAAAAGTGTGAGGTGATCCACTTTGAAAGGAGTAATTTGACAAGGAAGTATTCAATGAACGGTATGACACTAGGAAGTTCTGAGGAACAAAGGGACCATGGCATGTGTGTCCATAGATCTCTGAAGGCGGAGGGGCATATTAATGGGGTGGTGAAAAAGGCATATGGGACACATGCCTTTATCATTCGAGGCATAGATTACAAAAGTAGGGAGGTCATGTTGGAGTTGTATGGAACCTTGGTGAGGCCACAGCTAGAGTACTGTGTACAATTCTGGTCGCCACATTATGAGAAGGATATGATTGCACTGGAGGGGGTGCAGAGGAGATTCAACAGGATGTTGCCTGGGATGAAACATTTAAGTTATGAAGAGAAATTGGATAGACTTGGGTTGTTTTTATTGGAGCAGAGAAGACTGAGGTGTGACCTGATCGAGGTGTACAAGATTATGAGGGGCATGGACAGGGCGGATAGGGAGCAGCTCTTCCCCTTAGTTGAAGGGCCAGTCACGAGGGGAAATAAGTTCAAGGTGAGGGGCAGGAGGTTTAGGGGGGATGTGAGGAAAAACTTTTTTACCCAGAGGATGGTGACAGTCTGGACTGCGCTGCCTGGGAGGGTGGTGGAGGTGGGTTGTCTCACATCCTTTAAAAAGTACCTGGATGAGCAGTTGGCACATCATAACATTCAAGGCTATGGGCTAAGTATTGGTAAATGGAATTAAGTAGATAGGTCAGGTGTTTCTCATGTATCGGTGCAGACTCGATGGGCTGAAGGGCCTCTTCTGTACTGTGTGATTCTGTGAACTATGGTAATCGTGTCCATTTTTCTGGGCCTCCTGATCTTCCTCTACCATCCCCAGTAAATTCAGCCTCATGAGGCTCAAACCTGTCCTGAGATGTCTCTTCATCAATAACTCTGTGGGGCAATGCTGGTGGTCATGTGTGATGTATTTGAAACGTGAAAATTTAATTGCAATACAGTCTCCATCCACTTTTTTCATTCTGGACTTTAAGGTCAGGACTGCCCTCCCGGCCAAACCATTGGATACAGGGCGGTATGGCAAGGTCTTAATATGTGTTATGCCACTGAGACTTGTAAATGTTTGGAATTCCCAGCTGGTGAATGCCGTTCCCTTGCCCACCTTTGGATGCGTGCTGAGGCAATTGGAGGTATTGCCTTATCTTCCTCAAACAAGCCTAGTAGTGGCTTGTGATCGGATACAACGGTGAAGTTGCAACCATGGATTTAATGGTGAAACTTCTTAATGCCAAATACAACGGATAAGCCCTCTTTATCTATTTGTGAGTATCTTCGTTCTGCCACACTGAGTGTTCTTGAGACGTAACCAATGGGCCGTTTGAAGCCATGTGCCATCCGGTAGGACAGTACTGCCCCAACTCCATAATGGGTGCATCGCAGGTTAAAATTAATTCTTCCTTTGGGTTGAAATGTACCAACAGGGCCGATGAATGCAGCAACTGCTTTATTGTCATAAAAGCCTGTTGTTGTGGAGCTTGCCAAGTCCACCTGTGGTTTTTCTTGAGTAACCCATATAATGGAGCCAGTACTGTTGACAAAGTTGGGAGAAAACAGCCATAACAGTTAACCATTCCCAAGAAGGATTTAAGCTCTATGGTGTTTTCAGTGCTGGTGCCTCATGAATAGCTCTCACCTTGTCTTCTACTGGGTGAAGGCCATGCGAGTCAACCCTATGACCCAGGTAAACCACTTCTTCTGCTTGGAAGATACATTTTTCTCTTTTCAACATGCTCTGGCTTGTGAGAAACACTTCAATACTTCTTCCAGGTTAGCTGGGTGCTCTTTATCAGTTAACCCTGTCACTAGGACATCATTGAGATAAACCAGCACTCGCGGTAGGCCTTGAAGTAAGTTTTCCATAGTTTGTTGGAAAATGGCACAAGCCGATGAGACTCCAAAGGGTAACCTGGTATACGGGAAACTCCCTATGTGTGTTGATAGTCCCAAAATCCTGAGAGGCCTTTTCTAGCTCGACTTGCTGGTAAGTGTGGTTCATGTTGAGTTTCGTATATGCGGTTCCCCCTGCCAGGTTGGTGTACAATTCATCATTTCATGCTGAAATTTGGGACAACTTGTGGTAGAACCCACACAGCCCTAAGAATCTCATGATATTCTGTTTGTGGGAATGGTGAACTGTACTACTGCTTGCAAATTTGCAGCTCTGTGCAGTACTTGTCCTTGACCCACCACATGGCCAAGGTGGGTCACCTGAGCCTGGGTGAACATGCTCTTTGTGTGATTGACAAGGTCAGCTGACTGTAGTTTCAGTAAGAGGGTTTCCAGTTGCTTTAAGTGAGCTTTCCAGGTGTCACTGTACACTACAGTGACCTAGACTAACTTTAATGCATTATGTACATATACACCCAGGTCTCTCTGCTCCTACACACCCTTTAGAATAGTATCCTTTATTTTATACTGTCTCTCCATGTTCTTTGTACCAAAGTTTATCACCTCACCCTTCTCCACATTGAACTTCATCTGCCGCCTATCTGCCCACTCCACCAATATGTCAATGTCCTTTGGAAGTTCTATACTGCCCTCCTCACAGTTTACAATTCTCTCAAGTTTTGTGTTGTCTGCAGACTTTGAAATTGTCCCCTGCACACCAAGATCTAGGTCATTTATATATCAGGAACCATTTATATATCACCATGCATTAAAGGTAGTTTAGGTCACTGCACAATTGGATAAGCCTGTCACAACCTGGTTCATCAGTCTTTGGAAGGTGGCAGGGGCATTCCTGAGTCCAAATGGCATAACTCAATACTTGTATAACCCATCTGGAGTTACGAAGGCAGATATTTCCTTTGCACGGGTGGTCAAGAGAACCTGCCTGTATCACTTGAGTAAATCTATCTTGGTAATGTAGGCAGGGTATCGGGTAGGATTTGGCTTGGGTTACTGCATTAACTTTTCAGTCATCAATGCAGTCCCTTGAGGAGCTGTCCAGCATGGCCATGAGCACAACTGGGGCACTCCAGCTACTGTTGCTGTTGGTGCTTCAGCACGTAGTTAATCTCCTCTCAAACCTGGGCCAGCTTTTCTGGGCCTAGATGATAGGAATGTTACCTGATGGGCGGGGCCTTTTCCACATTCCTATCATATAGAACTAAATATAATATGTCCAAGTTTGTTGACGATACAAAACTTAGTGGGAATGAGAGTGGTGAGGAGGATGTTAAGAGGCTTCAAGGCGATTTAGACAGGCTGAGTGAGTGGACAAATACATGGCAGATGCGCTATAACGTGGATAAGTGTGAAGTTATCCACTTCGGTAGGAAAATAGGATGGCAGAGTATTATTTAAATGGCGATAGATTGAGAAATGTTGATGTACAAAGGGACCTAGGTGTCCTTGTACACCAATCAGTGAAAGTAAGCATGCAAGTGCAGCAAGCAATTAGGAAGTAAAATGGTATGTTGGCCTTCATTGCGAAAGGACTTGAATACAGGAGCAAGGGTGTCTTATTGCATATATACAGGGCCTTGGTGAGACCACACTTAGAGTATTGTGTGCAGTTTTGGTCTCTTTACCTACGAAACTATACTTGCCATAGAGGGAGTGCAGTGAAGGTTTACCAGACTGATTCCTGGGATGGCAGGATTGTGGTATGAGGAGAGATTGGGCCAACTAGGCCTGTATTCGCTGGAGTTTAGAAGAATGAGAGGAGATCTCACTGAAACATGTAAAATTCTAACAGGGATGGACAGACTAGATGCAAGAATGAAAGTTCCTCTGGTTGAGGGGGGGTTCTAGAACATGGGGTTCTTAGGATGTGGGGTAGACCATTTAGGACTGAGAAGAGGAAAAACCTTATCACTTAGAGGGTTGTGAACCTATGGAATTCTCTGCCACAGAAGGCTGTGAAGGCCAAGATACTGAATATATTTAAGAAGGAAATAGATATATTTCTGGACTCTAAAGGCACCAAGGGGTATGGGGACAAAGTAGGAGTATGGTGTTGAGATAGAGGATCAGCCATGATCATACTGAATGGCAGAATAGGCTCGAAGGGTGAATGACCTGCTCCTACTCCTATTTTCTATGTTTCTAATGAGGTGCAGCTTGGTATGTTTTTACATAGGTTTTCAAATGCAATGAGCAGCCTTGTCAGGTCTGCTCACTCTTCTGCTCTTAGGTGGATAAAAAGGGGTCCAAGTTCACTTTCATTTCTGTGTTTATTGGCCAGATAGTGGGAGGTTTCAATATGGGGCTCACCCATGGTGGCTTCTTCTTGTTTCTTCTTGGCTGTGATATTGCTTTATCAAGCTGACATGACACAGCTTTTGCTTTTTCCTGTGGTCCACGGTGTCAATTACAATAGGTTACCTCCCCAGACTCCTTTGCTACTCTGTACAGGCCACTGAACCAGGTTTTTAGGTGTCCACCTGGTATTGGTAGGAGCACAAGCACTTGGTCTCCTGGCTGAAAAGTTCAGGCTCTGGCATCTTTGTCTGCTCATTTTTTCATAGCTGTTTGGGAGATTTTTAAGCATTCTCAAGCCACATCACGGTCTCATGTGAGTTGCTCACTGAATACTGTTACGTGGTCTAACATGGAGACTTCCTCATGCTCTAAAAACCTCTCCTTGATTAGTTTCAGAAGATCTCTCAATTGATGGCCAGGTTAAACGGAGTAAAACTGGTGGACTTGTTGGGCGAGCCTCTGGTAGCAAACAGAAGAAAATCTACTCCTTCATCCCAGTCATGGCGGTACTTGTGGCAGTATGCCCTGATTGTTGTTTTTAGGGTCTGATGGTACTGCTCTAGTGAGCCCTGTGCCTGCGGGTGATATGCTGAGGACTTCAATTAGGTCATGCCCAGGTTACCCATGACTTTTTGGAATACTTGGGACATGAAATTTGAGCCCTGATCCAACTGGATCTTGGTGGGCAACCAATACCTGGTAAAGAATTTGGCTAGTTTTCTTAACACTGTTTTGGCAGATATGGTTCTCAGGGACAACCACTAGGAAGCGGGTAGCCACATCCAAGATGGTAAGGATACATTGGTAGCCCTCTTTTGTTTTGGGCAGGGGTCTTACACAGTCCACCTTGCTGAATGATTTCCCAAAAGCCAGCACGGGAATCATAGTTTTATTTCAGGTTGGGGTTTCTCTACAACCTGACAGGTGTAGCAGGTTCTGCAAAACCTTACTACACCCCTGTGGTGATGTGGCCAGTAGAAGTGTTGGCTGATGTTGGCTTGGGTTTTTTGTATACCCACAGGTCCAGCTATTGGAATTTCTTGTGCTAGCCATTATTTTTCCCCGTGGTACCTCAGCAACGCTACTACCAGGTGGATAACTGTCTACTCCTCATTGGCAGGTCTGTGAGGGGGGTCTCCATTTCCTCATCAGCTCCTCATTTTTAATGTAGTAACATTCAGGGACTGGCTCTGCCTCAACTTCAGTTTGCACAGTCTGAGCTAATTTCTTTAACAGCGGGTCAGCTTGCTGAGCCGCAACCAAAGAAGACCTATAGATCTATTCATTACTTGCTTAGGATGTTCTAGATTCCCTACAAAGGTTTCAGATAACCAGACAGTAGTCATCTGTCTGCAGTGCCACTTCAGCCCCCACTGATGGATCCTGGCCAAAACCCTTGTAACTCTCAGGGATTTGTTTAGACTCACCGGCACTCTCAGTAGTGTGTCTATGGGGATTTATTGCCATAGGCAGAGCCATAGCCTGGTCTGTTATGCTCTCTGACTGACTCCCATTCCCTGTGCGGGATTTATGTGCCCTGATAAATCCCATGGGCTTTTTTGTAACCTCTAGCAGTTAGCTCGGAAGTGTCCTATCTTTCGGCATTTAAAACACACGGGCTTCCTGGCCTTGCTTTTCTCCTTGGCACCAGCTTTTCTGGCCTAAGGAGGGCCCCTGCATTTCTAGCTATCTCTTCTCTCCCACAGGTGCCCAGTTTCTTATCACTACTAGAGGAGGGTTTCCTTTGGGATGAGGGTTTGTGGATCAGCTGATAACCATCAGCTAGAGTTGCAGCCTGCCTGGCTCCTGTTAATTTCTGTTCCCCTATATGTGTTCTTATTTGGAAAGCTATGGAGTTTTTAAGCTCCTTGAGGAGAATTATTTCATGGAGGCTTTCGTAGGTAGCTTCTGTTTTAAGTGTCCTAACCCATTGGAGGAAAGCAAGTTGCTTAAACCTTTCAAATTCTAGGTAGGTCTGGTCAGGCCATTTCCTGAGGGTTCAGGATTTCTGATGGTATGCCTCTGGCACTAAATGGTACACACTTTTAATAGCCTTTTTTGTTGCCTCATAGCTTGTGGCACTTGCCTCAGGCAATCGAGAGTAAATTTCTTGCGCTTTTCCTGAAAGCTTACTTTGCAATAGCAGGGGCCAGTATTGGACTGGCCACTTTAACTGCTGTGCGAGCCATTTGATAGAGATAAAGAAGGCATCTACCACTGCTTCATTAAACATAGGGATTAAATAGGCAAACTGGGTTGCCTCAGCCCTTAAGTCTGAGCTAACAGTTTATTCAAGGGACACCGTAGGATCCCTGCTTCTCAGCTCCAGCTGTTTTAATTTAAACGCCCTTTCCCTTTTCTGAAATTTTCTCTTTTGTCTTCCCTGAAATTCCAGTTCCAATTTCAGCTACTCCAATCTTAATTTTTTTTTACAATCGAGAGTGGCTTGCAAATCTAGTGTAGAGTGGGCAATGACACTGCAGTCATCTGCAAACTGTAGAGTTTGTGTGACTATGGTAGTCAGTTTAGCTTTGGCACAGAGGTGACTGAGGTTAAAGAGTTTTCTATCTAGACAGTATTTAATGCTGAAATCAGAGGGGAATTGATCTTTTATGAGGTGAATAGCCACTGTCCGGTGGATTGCAAATAGAATTGGGGCTATCACACAGCCTTATTTGACACTGATCTGAATTTTTAAGGCAGCTGTGTCAGATCTCTCACTCAAGTCAGTTCCAGTCATATCATCATGAAGCAGTTCCAGGAATGTGATGAAGTTTCTCAGACATCCACTAAACTTGGATGTTCACTAAACTGGTAACAGATTGTCAGCAGACCCAACTAGATAAACTCATTGGCAATAGTAACTTCAAATCTTCCTTTTAAGTTCAGCTTTTTGTCCATGTGCAGTTTGAAGCCTTTATTAATCTATGCAATTTGATTGATGGCTATGACAATTATTATTGTTGTCTGTTTGACCTAAGAGGAATCTTTGGCTTAAGCTCTATATGTTTCTGATTAGGGCAATTTTCAATAAGGTAAACCCACTATGCAGGGAAAGGGAGGTAACAAACAAAAGGAAAAGTGTATTCACTTCAGCAGTCACACAATTGCCATAAATATATAAAAAGGAATTGTTAATGTTTAAGTCTGAAATAAAAAAGGTAAATGCTGAAAGTGTAGTATAAACAGTTAACAGATGGGATATGCTACTGTATAACATAGATGATAATGTATCACTGATAATAGTCAGTCATGTGTTAAACTCATGCCTAGAAGCTAAGTGCCTACTCTGTAACCTGTTTAGAAGTAGTATTAAGAAACAAGTGTTAAGTAGATACAAGTCTACAGTCCAAGAACCTAATCGCATGCCTAGAGTCCAAGACAGAAGGACCACTTCTCAGAACATAGTGGCAGCTGTGGAGACATCAATGTAAAATGATACACTGTTATTGAAGGAAACACAGAGTGAAGAAACCTTTGAAAGTATCTCAAGAAATATTGGCGGACGAAGGATGACCATACCTAGTGAGCAGTCCCTGCCATTGCCCTGCCCGTTTGACTTCCTCGAGGGTCTGCAGAGAGGCCAACAGTGGGAGTTATGGGAACACCATGTTCTCTGGTAATGAGAGCCAATGCTTCAAGTTAGTTCCTTTCTTTATGCTGTAGGTCCAGTAGCAGATGACGTTCTCCTAAGGCAGGGTGAGCCGGAGTCCACTGCAGATTTTGTTTCCATTATTAAAGCCTTTGACACCTATTTTATCCTGATGCAAAATTTAGTAATTGAATGATCACATTTTAACCAGCGCTTGCAATGACCTGGGGAATTGATTGAATTATTCTTAACCGACTTATATCGCCTAGCTAGTCCTTGCAGAAATGGGGCACTGAAGGACGAGATAATCCATGATTATTTAGTTGCAGGTGTCCAGGATGAAAAACTCTCCAATTTTCTGCAGACCAAAGATGACCTTACCTTGGATCAAACAGTCCAGTATACGAGCCAGGCTGAGCTTCGAGCATTTAATTCGGTTATCATTAGTGGTGACTCCAAGGCCTGTGGGCAGTGGCCCCACCCACACGAAACCTACCAAGCCAATTGAAAGGACAGGAAACTCCATGCTGGCAGCTATTTTGAGGTGCTTGTATTGTGGCTTGAAAACCCAGCATAGAAGTCAGAACTGCCCCAGCAGGGGATGGGAATGCTTCCAGTGTGGAAAAACTGGACATTTCAAGCATTTCTGGAAATCCAACAATTTTAATTCAAATTGCAAATTGGCAAGTATTTATGAAACACATTCCTTCCAAGGAATGGGAAGTCCAGGAACAGACAAAACTATAGAGTTCCTGGGAAAATTTATAGTCTTAATCCAGACTACTGGTCAGTGACAGTCCAAGTTCAAGGTTTCGATACTTCTTTGAAAATTGATACAGGAACGGCTGTTAACATATTTGCAGTTGACCTTGACTGGCTTCAGCCCAGAATCCTTCATCTATTAGACATCAAGTTACAATGCAGGAAGTACAGACCTTCCAATCAAAGGCAGAATTATTGCTCCTCTGAGCTACGGGGGGTGTCCGATTGTTGACTTTCTCTATGTTCCTCACAATCAACCTACTTCCTTAGTAAGTGGCAAAGTTGGCATACTTCTAGGAATCTTTGAAAAATTGGATGATGCTCATCATTTGAATGACTCACTGTCCTTCATGCAACAGTCTCCCATCTTTTACTTAGAAGCAGTGGAAATTCAGTCTTCCGTAGCTGAGGAATTTATGTGCTCAGCAGTAAGTTCCTTTCTTTCACGAAGACACCATCCATTAGACCCTGGGTGGAGATGAAGTTAAGAATCTCTCAGTTTTTCATGAAGTAAGGCCAGAGGTGGTAGATACGGAAGGCACTGCAGCAGACAGCGACCGTCCCCATGAAGGCCTGCTGGACCTGAATTGGCTCTTTCTAGAATAAAGTGATGAAAACGAAGCCCTTGCAGCATTGAGTGATTTTTTGGAGGTTGAGGTCCTAGAGAATGATTTGTCTTTCTCACTTTTGGATGCACCTCTTGCACTTTGTGCAGTCTCTGTTGTCTTTTTAGAAGACGCGGCTGTGCTTTTAGAGGCTGAACGGCATTCAGATCTTATTTCCACTGAATCTTCCAATGTACTTCCTACTTTATCTCCTGTTTATCATGAAGAGTCTTCCACAGATTAATGCTTTGCCTGAGTCCAGGTTAGGCTCCATTGAGGATCCCAGAGTCAATTGGCACCCATACTTCACTGCCATGGAAAGTCCTTTTTTCTTCAGAGCTGGAGGTTATCACAGAAGCTGTTGGAGAATCTTCAGCACTCCTGAAGCTGTAGAATTCTGTATAGCAATCTTGTCCCTGAGTTGATTGTCTACAGGACATTCATCTCATTTCAGAAGATGAGACTGTCTTGTCTCCATATCCTCAGCAATTCTTATTGCTCATAGTGGATTAGCCTCGTACAGAGAGATGTGTGGCTCTCTTACCACTGCCTACTAAAAGAAGGCGGTCCTCCTGAAAAATCATTGGAAATTATCCTCTTCTTTTCCTGACAATCTTGTTGGAGGTTGGTTGTTTTTTCCTTCATTATTTAAGCTCATTGAAATGTCAGGTCTTCAGCTTTTCAGTCGTTGATACAACAGTTGATGATACAGTTGTGACATCTTCTCATTACTCTTCTGAAATTTCTTCCTGGACTCTTTCGAGGGAGCAACAAGTTCCTCAGGGTGTCCTGAATTCTTGTCTTCTAGAGGGGCATAAGATTAATTCTCTTCAATCTTCTCTTTTGAATCAGTCTTTTGTTGAAAAGTCCTCACTGTCCTTGCGGTTCAGTCATCCTGAAACCTACACTCTGCCTCCCAGCTATGCTGACAGCAATGCTGATTAAGTGTTGTCCTTTTCTGCAGATGATGGTGCCCTACCAGATACAGAAGAAAGCTCTCAGAAGAAAGTCTCCAAGATGTCTCCCGTAATGGCCAACTATAATGAGGGAGATTGAATCCCCCAGCACTGTGACTTGGGGAGGGGACGAGTAGGGGTTGGAGTTGGTCAGAATCTGTAGTTGTAAAAAAGGGAGCCATAGAAATGTAATATAAACTGTTAAAGACATAGTTTCTTGTTGTTGTTATAAAGTAGGATAGCATACTTGGGGGGGGGGGTGGGGTATATTATGAGGGTTAACAGATGGAATATGCTAATGTATGATGTAGATGATGATGTGTCACTGACATCAGTCAATCACGTGTTAGACTCTCTTTTTCACTCTCTCGAGAAAGAGAGAGAGAGGTTGGAATCATATCTAGGAGTTACATACTTACCTTGTAATCTGTAGAAGTTGTACTAATAAACTAGTGTTAAGCAGATTCCAGATTATGTCATCAGTCTGTCAAAGAACTTAGTCCTGCACCAAGAGTCCAAGGCAGAAGGACCCAATCTCAGAGCAGGAAGTATACAGGACAGGTCAAAGTATCAGGAGAGACACTTGATCAGAGCACATCAACTTCTCTTTCTGTTATCACTGCTGACTATCCTGCTATGTATTTCCAGCATATTATGGGCAAAATCACCTCAGATTTGCACTAAATGCAGTAGCGGGCGGGTAAAATGACATCTTACCCATGGACCACAATGGCGGCTTTTCACGCCGTATTATCTCAAACCCGCTGGATTAATTATGCATTCCAGGGAAACATGCTGTTTCCATGGCGGGCAGGCTCTCGTTCACCAGCCCGCCATCACCTTGCCGCTTCATCATGCTGGGCGCCATTTTTAAAGTCCAGCCGTGCGCACGCCTCTCAGTGCTTCCAGCCCAGGATTGCTGCAAAGAAGACATGGCCCTGAAAGGCAAAAACTGCAGCCCCCAGATTCAATAACATATCCCTTGAGCAGCTTTTGGACGTAGTGGAGGCCTGCCATGATGTCCTCTACCCCCACTCTGGTTGCAGGATGGGCAGCAGTCTCACTAATCTGGCTTGGGAGGTGATGGCAGTGGTGGTCAGCACCAATGCCCTGCAAACGATGACAGCCACCCAGTGCCGCAAGAGGATGAATGACCTCCTCTGTTCCACGAGGTGCTATGGCACGCGGATGGTAAATACTAAGCTGCTCAAATTCCAGAGGGAAACTTGAAACAACTGCCACAACTGTTTTGCAATTTTTATTTCAGAATGCATGCTTTGAATTCAGTAGTAATAAGTCCACAGAGTCTTAGCGTTCTTTTACAAAACAAAATTAAACATTTATTAATAAAAGAAATAATTTAAGCACAAGCATAGGTCCACAAATTACTACTATGATAGAAACAAAGAAACTAGGAGCAGGAGTAGGCCATTCGACCTTTGAGCCTGCCCCACCATTCATTATGATCATGGCTGATCATCCAACTCAATAGCCTGCTCCCTCTTTCTCCCCATATCCTTTGATCCCTTTCGCCCCAAGAACTATATCTAACTCCTTCCTGAAAACATAAAATGTTTTGGCCTCAAGTACTTTCTGTGGTAGCAAATTCCACTCTCCGGGTGAGGAAATTCCTCCTCATCTCAGTCCTAAATGGTTTATCCCATATCCTCAAACTGTGATCCCTGGTTCTGGACTCTCCCACCATCAGGAACATCCTTCCTGCATCTACCCTGTCTAATCCTGTTAGAATTTTATAGTTTTCGATGAGATCCCACCTTCTTCTTCCGAACTCCAGCGAATATAATCCTAACCAATTCAATCTCTCCTCATATGTCAGTCCCGCCATCCCAGGAATCAGTCTGGTAAACCATGTTTGCACTCCCTCTATAGCAAGAATATTCTACCTTAGATAAGGAGATCAAAACAGCACACGATATTCCAGGTGTGGTCTCACCAAGGCCCTGCATAACTACAGCAAGACATCCCTGCTTCTGTACTCGAATCCTCTTGCTATGAAGGCCAACATACCATTTGACTTCTTTACCGCCTGCTACACCTGCATTCTTACCTTCAGCGACTGGTGTACGAGGGCACCCAGGTTTTCATTGCACATTCCCGTCTCTCAATTTATAGCCATTCAGATAATAATCTGCCTTCCTGTTTTTGCTACCAAAGTGGATAACCTCACATTTATCCACATTATACTGCATCTGCCATGCATTTGCCCACTCACTCAGCTTGTCCGAATCACACTGAAGCATCTCTGCATCCTCCTCACAGGTCACCCTCCCACCCAGCTTTGTGTCATCTCCAAATATGGAGATATTACATTTAGTTCCCTCATCTAAATCATGAATATATATTGCGAATAGCTGGGGTCCCAGGACCGATCCCTCTGGTACCCCACTAGTCACTGCCTGCCATTCGGAAAAAGGCCCGTTTATTCCTACTGTTTATTTCCTGTCTGCCAACCAGTTTTCTATCCATCTCAATACACTATCCCCAATCCCTTGCGCTTTAATTTTACATGCTAGTCTCTTAGGCAGGACTTTGTTGAAAACCTTCTGAAAGTCCAAATAAACCACATCCACTGACTCCCCCTCATCAACTTTATGAGTTACATCCTCGAAAAATTCCAGTAGATGCGTCAAGCAGGATTTCCCATTTTCATAAATCCATGCTGATTCTGTCCGATTTTGCCACTGTTTTCCAAGTGCTCAGCTATTAATTCTTTTATAATGGACTCTAGAATGTTCCCCACTATCGATGCCAGGCTGACTGGTCTATAATTCCCTGTTTTTTCTCTACCTCCCTTTTTAAATAACGGGGTTACATTATCTAACCTCCAATTATGTAGGAACTGTTCCAGAGTCTATAGAATCTCGGAAGATGACCATCAATGCATCCACTATTTTGAGGGCCACTTCCTTCAGTACTTTGGGATGTAGATTATCAGGCCCTGGGGATTTATAGGCCTTCAATCCCATCAATTTCTCCAATATCATTTCCCTACTAATACTGATTTCTTTCAGTTTTTCCCTCTCACTAAACACTGTGTTCCTCAACATTTCTGGTATGTTATTTGTGTCCTCCTTTGTGAAGACAGAACCAAAGTATGTATTAGTTGGTCAGCCATTTCTTTGTGTCCCATTATAATTTCCCCTGTTTCTGACTGTAAGGGACCTACATTTGTCTTCAATCTTTTTTTCTTCGCATACTTATAGAAACTTTTACAGTCAGTTTTTATGTTCCCCACAAGCTTACTCTCGAACTCTATTTTCCCCTTCGTAATCAATCCCTTGGTCCTCCTTTGCTGAATTCTAACCTGCTCCCAATCCTCAGGTCTGTTGTCTTTTTTAATCAATTTGTATGCCTCTTCCTTGGATCTAATACTATTTCTAATTTCCCTTGTAAGCCATGGTTTGGTCACTTTTCCTGTTTTACTTTTGCACCGGACAGGAATAAACAATTGTTGCAGTTCACCCATGCGCTCTTTGAATGTTTACAATTGTCTATCCACCGCCATCCCTTTAAGTAACATTTCCCAATCCATCATAGCCAATTCACATCTCATACCATCGTAGTTTTCTCTATTAAGATTCAGAACCCTAGTCTCAGAATCAACTACGTCATTCTCCATCTTGATGAAGAATTCTATCATATTATGGTTGCTCATCCCCAAGGAGCCTCGCACAAGTAGTTTGCCAATTATTCCTTTCTCATTACACAATACCCGGTCTAGGATGGCCTGTCCTTTAGTTGGTTCCTCAACATATTGGTCCAGAAAAGCATCCCGTATACATTCCAGGAATTCCTCCTCTACGGTATTGTTACTAATTTGATTTGCCTAATCTATATGCAGATTAAAGTCGCCCATAATTACAGATGTTCCTTTATTGCATGCGTCACTAATTTCCTGTTTAATGCCATTCCCAACATCACCACTACAGTTTGGGGGTTTATATAGAACGCCCACTAATGTTTTTTACCCTTTAGTGTTTCTCAGCTCTACCCATACAGATTCCACATTGTCAGAGCTAATATCTTTCCTTACTACAGCATTAATTTCCTCTTTAACCAGCAATGCAACTCCACCATCTTTTCCTTTTTGTCTGTCCTTCCTAAATACTGAATACCCCTGACATTCAGTCCCCATCCCTGGTCACCCTGCAGCCTCGTCTCCGTAATCCTGACTATATCATAGCTGTTTACATCTATTTGCACAGTTAATTCATCCACTTTATTGCGAATGCCCCTTGCGTTAAGGCACAAAGCTTTAAGGCTTGTCTTTTTAACATTACTTGTCCAGTTCCCACTATTTTTCACTGAGATTCTGTTTGATTCTTGCTCTTAATTTCTCCGTATATCACTTTTCCTATTCCCCTTTCTGTCTTTTGTTCTTGTCCTTGATTCCCCCTCCTCTGACTCATTGCATAGGTTCCCATCCCCCTGCCATTTTAATTTAAAACCTCCCCAACCAGTCTAGCAAATATTCCCCCTAGGACATCAGTCCTGGTACTGCCCAGGTGTAACCCGTCCAGTTTGCACTGGTCCCACCTCCCCCAGAACTGGTCCCAATGTCCCAGGAATCTGAAACCCTCCCCCTCACATCATCTCTTCAGCCACGTATTCATTCGATATATCCTGCTATTTCTACTCTGACTAGCACGTGGCACTAGTAGTAATCATGAGATCACTACCTTTGAGGTCCTACTTTTCAACTTACTTCCTAACTCCCTATATTCTGCTTTTAGGACCTCATTCATTTTTTTTTACCTATGTCGTTTGTACCAATGTGTACCATGACCGCTGGCTATTCACCCTAGCTCTTCGGAATGTCCTGTAGCGCTCTAAGACATCCTTGACCCTAGGACCAGGGAGGTAACATACCATCCAGGAGTCTCGTTTGCGGCCACAGAAAAGCCTATCGAATCCTCTTACAATTGAATCCCCTGTAACTATTGCATTCCCACACATTTTACTCCTCCCCTGTGCAGCAAAGCCAACCATGGTGCAACGAATTTGGCTGTTGCTGCTTTCCCCTGAGTGACCACTCCCCTTAACAGTATCCACAGCGGTATATCTATGTTGCAGGGGAATAGCCACAGGAGATTCCTGCACTGCCTGCCTAGTCCTCTTTCTCTCCCTGGTGGTCACCAATTCCCTTCCTGCTGTGGACTCTTAGCCTGCGGTGTGACCACCTCTTCATACGTGCTATCCATGATACTCTCTGTCTTGTGGATGCTCCACAATGTCCCCAGCCGCCGCTCCAGCTCCGAAACCCAAGCTTCCAGGAGCTGCAGCTGGAGACACGTCCTGCTCACATGCTGGACCCGAGCAGTGGAAATGTTCCTGGCTTCCCACATATAGCAGGAGGAGCACACCATGGTTTTGAGCTCGCCTGCCATGAATTACCCCTTTAAATTAAATAAAACCTTTTTGAAGTTACTTAATATCAAATAATATCAAATGCTCGAGAGCCCTTCTTCCCTGCTCCTCGTTGTTACAGAATATAGCCCTTACAAACGATAAACCACAAAATAAGACCTTAAAAACTATAAGCGATAAAAGTAGTAAATTCTTACCTGTCTGTACTCACAGTACTCAAAGGACCACCTCGTTCCCTCCTCACGGAACTCCCAAAGCAGCACTCCAGTACAGACTGTGATGATGACTGCAGGAATCTCTTCCCAGATTGCTTCACCGCAATGCTGACTGTAGGATACTCTTCCTGACTGCAGGACACTCTGATAACTCCTAGTTCTCCTAATTAATCTAACTCCCAGTTACCACCTCATTAAGGCATTAGTAAAAACAAAATAGATTTTAACAGAACCAGGGAAAGCACACAATACCCTGACAGATATTCACAGTGAATTCCCTTCCCTTCAGTTCCTACAGGCAGCAGCTTGTTACATAGAGGCTGGAGGCTCTTCACACTTGTTAGATCTTAGAATGCCTTCCTCTTACACATGGGGGAGAATTTACTCCCCGTCGGGCTGGCTGGTCGAGAGTTGGCACTGAGTCAATCGGCTGCGCGCGGCCATTTTATGTGGGCGGGCAAATTAATGTCAACCCAATGTGATGCACGCCAGGTAGTGCTGAGCACTACCTGTGCGGGTGGGGGGAGGAGGGAGAGTCGGGGCCTACGCTCTGTTGCGCATGCATACGAAAGAACGCAGAAACCTCCCTGAGGCACGGAGCTGCCTCGGAGATTAATTTCAGGATGTGAATTTTTAATAACAAGGGTAATAAATAATGAGCTGGGACATGTTTATGAAAAATACTTATTAATTTAATAAACCCTTCATGAAACCTCATCCCGCCCATAGATGAGGTTTCATGAAAAATGTGAAGGCCGCCTGGGCTCTTTGCCTGCCCACCAGCCTTAAGGTTGGATGGGCAGCTCTGTCAATTTGATTAATTGTTTTATTAATGGCCTTAACAGGCCCTTGACAGTTTGGTGGGCGCGCAGAAATTCGGTGACATCAGGAAGCGCCCCGCAGCCCCCCACCCCCCCCCACCGACCCCTCCACACAGAACAGAAGATTCTGCCCATAGCCTTCTCCCCTTTATACATATTTCCCCCTTTAAATGCAAATTTTGTTGTTTCAATGTGTCTTTGGACTTTACCTTTCTAATAATAAAAATCTTTCACAGTACCAATTTTATCAGTAAGCTTTAGGAAAAATAAGCACACTATTTGTCTCCTTCTGGCTAAGTTTAACATTTCACCCTCTCTTTTGAAATTCAAACTGCTCTGGTTTATCTAAGAATGCAAATTCTCCTTTACACCTCACATTCTAAAACTTCTTAGTTACCATGCTTACTTATTTAGCACTTTAAACCTAGCTTCTCTCCTGATACAGCAAAGCCTTCAGGCCAGCTGTCTCTAATTCAGTTAAGTCCCTCCCACCTCCCCCCGCCCCCACCACCACCCCCACCACACACACACACACACAGACTATCCAGACCCCATTATTTCTACTTTACAATAAATCCCAATAACATTATGAATATTATTATATTTTCATGACACAGGGTAAGTCACTCTTCTTATTACTCTCAACTAACACACTTACAAACCCATCACACACCCGCAGGGCCCTCACCCACTGTCAGTTCAAGGGACATCAGTATTCACTCTGTCATACACACCTTCATTGTCCTCATCACAGCCATGTGTCTACTCGCCACCCACACAGGCCAGGCATACTTATCATCTGGCCTGGCAGGCAGCCTGCTTTCACTCTCTCCATCTCTATTTATGCAAGTGACAAGCTGGCACACAACAAAAGGGAGAGGTCACAAACCGGGGGAGGTATACCTGAAATCAAGATCCTCACAGACTTTGAAAACAGAGCCATTCAGCTGGCTGACCAGGATCTGGATTGTGCCTCTGTGGACGGTGAGGTTGGTGCTGCTCTACCAAGTGAGGATCCAGTAGTGCAACATCCATCAGACATCCAAGCTGTGAGTGATATGTCCTGTTTCACAGGCCATTGCCATGCACTAATTATCTCTCCTTGCTTTCACAGGCACATTTGGGAAACAGCCGATGGAGTCCATGACCCAGGGCCTCCAATCAAGCCATGAAGAAACCTCTGAAGAGGAATCTGAAGGTGCTCTCCTTATGGTCTTATCACAGTGCTCACCCACACCCTCCACCAGCGCAGAGACACACACCTTGGTGGAAACTAGCTTTAGAGTAGCCTTGGGATCACAATCTGGTGAGCACATTGCACTTTGTGATCCACAGGATGTGGCTGCAGCGACTTCCCAGTTGTCTGGCACTCGGGAACTACTGGAGGCCAGAATGTTGCTGAGACGATGCCAGATGATGAGCCTCTGGGCTCGGTCGTGTCACAGTTACTGGAGCTGCAAAAGCAAGCTTGGGAACATCAGGAGGGGATGTCTGCTGCACTTTTCAGATTTCAAGGCATGATTAAGGGGTCTGTCTGCCTTCAGGCTGAGGCGATAGCGCCGGCATGCCAACGGACTGAGGTCAACACTGATAGGATGATGAGCACCATGGCGACCTTGGTCCAGGACATCATGTTTGCACTGTTGCATAGGCTGAACTCCATCGCCAATGTCATAGTTGGCCTCCAACAGTGTGTATGCAAGAGGGGTGCGGGGCAGCTCGATCTCACTCCATCTCATCCCTTTCTCTGCAAGGAGTCAGCCTGGGGCCCTTGGGCACCCATAGGGAGGAGGATCAGCAGGGGCACACCCCGGGGCCATCCATCTAAGTGACTCTCGGAGTATCCAGCCCACCTGAATCCCCTCTTCCTGTGACCTCCACAGCTCCAGCTCCACAGGCCGAGGAGGCCACACAGCAGGACCCCGAAAACAGGTGAGGGCCCTCCAGGTTTCGGCCCTCCAGAGGATGCCCACCAAGGTCATCACAGACAGGGCGTAGCAGTCAGTAGGCTGCCTCTACTTCTGCTGTGGATGCCTGGGGAACACCAAGATGTAGCGGCAGTGTTAGGAAGGTTAAGAAGAATTAGTTTCACAGCCTGGACATGGGTATTAATCATTTGTACATACTGTTCACTATTGTGAATAAACTCTCAAGAATGTCTCCCTGCCTATAGCTCCTTGTTCTGATGAGTGTTCTTGTCAATCAGGTGTAAAACCTTTCTGCACAAGATCAAGGCAGATATCTCAGTCCAGGGCCTCTTCCCTGTGCTCTGTGCAGCCTTCAGACCAAAGTGTTGGTCCAGCCTCACACTCCCTGGACACGTTACTGATGCCTGCACTTTGATGGTGCTGGTCATTGCTGCCAGAATGTCGTGGGCAGGCGTCACAGAGTTCCGTAATTCTCTCTGTGTGCTCTCAGCACCTTTAAGGTGGGGCTGGCCCCACATCACTTCAGCATCTGTGACCAGTGATGCTGTGTTCCTGAAGGGCTCAGGTGCTGAGGTGGACAAAGGATCAGATGCTTTTAAAGTTTCATGGCTGTGACTCTGTGATATGACCCTGGTCACAGAGCACAAGCGAGCTGCACTCAGCCAGATAGAAGTCAAAGGCTCAGAAGTTACGTGAAGATCTATAGTGACCTCACTGCATGCCATCATCATCCTGCTGCAATCAAGTTAGTATTAGGGCCTACACTGTGTTTCCAAAACAGAAGCATTCTCAGAGGATACGTGTGCTGTCACAAGCCAGGCTGGAGTCAAATGTTCATAGACACAATGTGAGGATTTTATGGGGTCTCCTCACTGCATGTTGTCATCATCTGCCACTTATCTAGCAGCTATGAGGGCCTCCCGAGTGTGCCTGCCTCATCTGGTCAGTGACAGGGCCTCGTCATCATCATTCCTTCTTTCGAGCAGCCCCTCACCCTCACCACTATCAACGTCTTCCTCATAGGAGGAGGCCTCCAGCTCTTGCATCCCCTCCTCAGCCAGCTCCCCTACCCATTGAAGCACCGGAATGTAAATGGCGCAGCAGACAATGACGATGTGTGACACCCTCTGTGGACTTTATTGCAGGGCTCCAGCAGACCGGTCCAGGCACCAGAACCTCATTTTCAGCATCCTGATGGTTTACTCCATCAAGTTGTGAGTTGCAGCATGAGTCTCGTTGTACCTACGCTCTGCTGTAGTCTGAGGCCGTCGCACACGTGCTATCAGCCATGGTTTCTGTGGGTAGCCCTTGTCCCTGAGGAGCCATCCCTTCAGCCTTTGTGGATCTTGGAAGACTCCAGGGATCTGTGACTCACTGAGAATGTCAGAGTCATGGACACTCCCTGGATACCGTGAGCAGACCTGCACCATGCGTTTCTGGTGGTCGCACACCAGCTTCACATTCAGCGGATGGAATCCCTTGCGGTTGACAAAGTTGACCGTGTGTTACAATGGAGATCTGAGTGCCATGTGAGTGCAGTCAATGGCACCCTGCACCTGTGGGACACTTGAGTTCTGGGCAAATCCAATCGCTCTTGTATCCAGGCTCTCCTGGTCCTGGTTGTGTGCCCTCGCGAAGGTGGCATCCATGACATCGTGGATGCGTTTGTGGGTGGAGACTTGTGATATCCCACAGAGGTCACCTGTGGAGCCCTGAAAGATGCCACTGGCATAGAAATTGAGCACTGCAGCCACTTTCATGGCCACAGGCAATGGATACCCTCCATGTCCACGTGGTGCCAAAAACTGCAGTAGCTGGCAGATGTGACCGACCAGTTCCCTAGACATGCACAGCGTTCAGCGACACCGATTCTCAGTCATCTGCAGGAATGAAAGGCGGCGTCTCTGGACCCTGGGTCTAGCTAGGCACCGACCAGCGATGGCTCACTGTGGCTCTTCAGTGGTATGTGCGGGAGCCCCAGCCGCCCCTTCTTCCTGAAGGTGCTGCTCCTCCCTCTGTGCAGCCAGGCGCTTCACTCACTCTTTTCACCGTTGTCTTCACTCTCTGTATGCCACGAGGCATATAACTAGTTCACCAGGCTCCATGATCCTGATGTACTCCTCCTGCAGGATGAAAGAGAGAGATGCGTGGATTAGCTTGGGTGTACTAAGAACCTCTCTTGGTTAAGTCTGAGGGCCCCTTAATGCATCCCGGAGAGTGATGTCCGCCACTTGGATGGCCAGAGATTAGTGCACTGCATGGCTGCCTGAAACCCTTCCTACCTCCGCTCCACTCCACCTGACTGATTGACAGCAGCTTTGCCCATTGGTCTGTATGCTGTGCTCTCAGTTCAGGCACAAGCATTCTCCTAAACTGCACTGTAAGGCTGTACTGTTAGCTTGGACCATGGGGGAAACTGGTCCAAACCTGATTGATGACACTGCAAGAAACTGTGACTGCTCCACTACCAGCTTTAGCAAGGAGATTGTACAACATGTGCAGTCGTCCAACTGTTTCAGTCAACTAATTAGTTTGCAGTCTGTGTCATTGGGTGGGGGAGGAGGTTTGGTGGTGGGGGGTATGTTGGTAGTGGGGGGTATGGTTGGTGAAAAGCTCTGGAGCACTTGGTGGCACTTTGACGCATCTGCATTGCTTGAGTGGGCAGATAAAATAGAGGTCCGACTCCATTCATATCAACAGATGAATGGTTACTTTATACAATGTTTCCCTAATGCTTCTCTCCCACCCCCCACTCCACCCTGCACGTGCTTGTGCGCTACCTTCAACCACAGGGCAGCCTTCCCCCCACCACAATGCACCTCCATCTTGAAGTCCAACAGGTATCCCACGCGAGTGCTCCACAACGTTACTCTGCACTCACCTCCGCGTTTCCCTCGAATTGCAGCCCGCGAAGTACACGGCTTTTACATACTGTTGTGAAACATGTGGGTGGATGATCCAGCCAGTGGGGACAGAGTGGCGGTGGTTGTTGTTGAGCCTGGTGGGCTGGCCTTATAATGATATGCTGTGTTACAATGAAGTTACCGACTTCTGATGGTGGGAAACGTGGCCCACCATCAAAGGGCTGAGTGGACGATTGCAAACTGGCTTCATGTCATCATGAAACTGATTTTTGGCCTTCTCACCATATTGTCTACTCATGCCACCAAACACACCTGACGCCAGTGGGCACGGACGATTCTTCCCTATGCTTTTGTTCTAATTCATTGGGTTTAAATTAATCTGGCAGTGCAATGGTTAATTTGCCTAAAATACCTTTGTTCCTGATTTAATGCTGAATTAACAGCTATGTTAAAGTGGTAACTGAACAAAAATGAAGCAGAGGTTTATCCAGTGCACCACCAGAACCAGTTAAATTCTGGAGCGTTTTTAGAGGAGATGGATGTGCTGATGGGTTTGGCCACTTGTCATACAGACGCATGGCTAATGTTTTAGAGTTGCTGCTTTGGAGATGCTGTGGGTGGCATTTTGCATGAAACCCCTCTTTCCAGGGGGCTCATGAAATATTGAAAGATTGGACCATGGATTGTTGC
Organism: Carcharodon carcharias; assembly: GCF_017639515.1. Lineage (NCBI taxonomy): Eukaryota > Metazoa > Chordata > Chondrichthyes > Lamniformes > Lamnidae > Carcharodon > Carcharodon carcharias. Next base: position 49,103,170 of record NC_054485.1, on the reverse strand, counting down.
CCATCGCATTCTGTCCCAAATCACAATGTCACCAAACATCAGCTTCTGCACCCAATCTACCTTCAACTATTAGCTCCAAAGCTCTTCAGTGACCATAAGATCATAAGACATAGGAGCAGAAATTAGGCCAATCGGCCCATCGAGTCTGCTCCGCCATTCAATCATGGCTGATAAGATTCTCAACCCCATTCTCCCGCCTTCTCCCTATAACCTTTGATTCCCTTACCAATCAAGAACCTATCTATCTCGGTCTTAAATACACTCAATGACCTGGTCTCCACAGCCTTCTGTAGCAATGAATTCCAGAGATTTACCACTCTCTGGCTAAAGAAGTTTCTCCTCATCTCTGTTCTAAAAGGTCTTCCCTTTACTCTAAGGCTGTGCCTTCGGGTCCTAGTCTCTCCTACTAATGGAAACATCATCCCCACGTCCATTCTATCCAGGCCTTTCAGTATTCTGTAAGTTTCAATCAGATCCCCCTTCATCCTTCTAAATTCCATCGAGTATAGACCCAGAATCCTCAAACGTTCCTCATGTTAAGCATTTCATTCCTTGGATCGTTCTCGTGAACCTCCTCTGGACCCTCTCCAGGGCCAGCACATCCTTCCTGAGATACAGGGCCCAAAATTGCTCACAATATTCTAAATGTGATCTGACCAGAGCCTTATAAAGCCTCAGCAGCACATCCCTGCTCTTATATTCTAGTCCTCTCGAAATAAATGCCAACATTGCGTTTGCCTTCCTAACTACCGACTCAACCTGCAAGTTAACCTTAAGAGAATCCTGGACTAGGACTCCCAAGTCCCTTTGCACTCCAGATTTCTGAATTCTCTCCCCATTTAGAAAATATTCTATGCCTCTATTCTTCCAAAGTGCATGACCTCACACTTCCCCATGTTGTATTCCATCTGCCACTTCTTTGCCCATTCTCCTAACCTGTCCAAATCCTTCTACAGCCTCCCCGCCTCCTCAATACTACCCATCCGTCTACCTATCTTTGTATCATCTGCAAACTTAGCCAGAAAGCCCTCAGTTCCTTCATCTAGATCATTAATGCATAAAGTGAAAAGTTGTGGTCCCAACGCTGACACCTGCGGAACTCCACTAGTCACCGGCTGCCATCATGAGAAGGACCCCCTTATCCCCACTCTCTGCCTCCTGCCAGACAGCCAATCTTCTAACCATGCTAGTATCTTGCCTCTAACACCATGGGCTCTTATCTTACTGAGCAGCCTCCTGTGCAGCACCTTGTCAAAGACCTTCTGGAAGTCCAAGTAGATAAAATCCATTGGCTCTCCTTTGTCTAACCTACTCATTACCTCCTCAAAGAATTCTAACAGATTTGTCAGGCATGACCTCCCCTTGATGAAACCATGCTGACTTTGCCCGATTTTACCATGCACTTCCAAGTATTCTGAAATCTCATCCTTAATAATGGACTCTAAAATCTTACCAACGACCAAGGTCGGTCTAATCGGCTTGCAATTTCCCATCTTTTGCCTCACTCCCTTCTTAAACAGGGGAATACATTAGTGTTTTTCCAGTACTCTGGGACCCTCCTTTACTCCAGTGATTCCTGAAAGATCACCACTATCTCTTCAGCTATCTCCTTCAGAACTATGGGGTGTAATCCATCTGGTCCAGGTGATTTATCCACCTTCAGACCTTTTAGTTGTCCTAGCACCCTCTCCTTGGTAACGGCCACCATGCTCACCTCTGCCCCCCGACTCTCTTGAACTTTGGGGATGTTGAACTCATGTCTTCCACTGTGAAGACTGATTCAAAGTACCTATTCAGTTCCTCCGCCATTTCTTTGTTCCCCAGTACTACTACTCCAGTGTCATTTTCCAGCGGCCCAATGTCCACTTTTGCCTCTCTCTTACCCTTTATATATCTAAAAAAACTCTTGCAATCTTCTTTTATATTACTGCCTAGTTTACCCTCATAGTTAATCCTCTCCCTCCTTATTTCTTTTTTAGTTGTCCTCTGATGGTCTTTGTAGGCTTCCCAATCCCCTGGCTTCCCACTGCTCTTTGCCGCATTGTAGGCTTTCTCTTTAGCTTTTATGCTGTCCCTGACTTCCCTTGTCAGCCATGGTTGCCTCGTCCTCCCTTTAGTATGCTTCTTCTTCCTAAGGATGAATTTTTGCTGTGTCTCCCAAATTACTCCCAGAAACTCCTGCCAATGCTGTTCCACTGTCTTTCCTGCCAGGCTCATCTCTCAGTCAATTCTGGCCAGCTCCTCCCTCATGCCTCTGTAGATGCCTTTATTCAACTGTAATACCGTTACATCTGATTCCAGCTTTTTCCTCTCAAATTGCAGGGTAAATTCTATCATATTATGGTCACTTCCTCCTAAGGGTTCCTTCACCTTAAGCTCCCTTATCAAATCCGCCTCATTACACATCACTAAATCTAGAATTGCCTGTTCCCTAGTGGGCTCCACCACAATCTGCTCCAAAAAGCCATCTCGTAGACATTCCACAAATTCCTTTTCTTGGGATCCACTACCAACCTGATTTTCCTAGTCTACCTGCATATTGAAATCCCCCATGATCACTGTAACCTTGCCTTTCTTACATGCTTTTTCTAGCTCCTGGTGTATCTTGTGCCCCACATCCTGACTACTGTTCGGAGGCCTGTACATAACTCTCATTATGGTTTTTTTACCTTTGCAGTTCCTCAACTCTACCCACACAGATTCTACATCATCTGACCATATGTAATTTCTTGCTATCGATTTAATTTTATTTCTTACTAACAAAGCAACCCCACCCCCTCTGCTAACCTACCTTTTTGATAGGACGTATATCCTTGGATAGTTAGCTCCCAGTCCTGATCCCCTTGCAGCCATGTCTCCGTGCTGCCCACCACATCATACCTGCCAATTTCAATCTGTGCCCAAGCTCATTTATCTTATTTCGTATACTGCATGCATTCAGATACAACACCTTCAGTCCTGTATTTCCCGTCCCCTTTCTCATTGTTGTCCCTTTATCTGATGTGCTTGAAGTTAGATTCCTAGCCCTTTCCAAGCACTCTGTCCTATTTTGTGTTTAATAGCCTCTCCTGGGCTCTCCTTTCTTTTCAGTTTTTTCATAATTTTCCATGAAGCTGAATCCACCCCCCACCCACACGCTAACCTGCTGCTTTGTTTTCCATTAATCTTACTTCTTTGAGTTTTGCCATTCCCTTTCCCCCCACTTTCTAGTTTAAAGTCCTGTTGACCACCCTATTTACCCTTTTCCGCTAGAACATTGGTCCCAGATCGTTTCAGGTGGAGACCGTCCCGATGGTACAGATCCCTCCTGTTCCAATACTGATGCCAGTGCCCCACGAAATGGAACCCCTCTTTCCCACACCACTCCTTTAGCCACGTGTTTACTTCCCTTATTCTCGCGTCCCTAAGCCAATTTGCACGTGGCTTGGGTAGTAATCCGGAGATTATAACCCTTGAGGACCTGTTCTTTAATTTAGTTCCTAGTTCCTGATAATCCCCAAACAGGTCCTCTTTCCTAGTTTTACCTATGTTATTTGTCCTGACGTGGACCACAACAACTGGATCCTCCCCCTCCCTCTCCAATATCCTTTCAAGCTGGTCAGATATGTCCCTCACCCTGGCACCAGGCAGGCAACATACCATGCGGGACTCTTGATCCTGCTTACAAAGGATGCTATCAATTCCCCTAATTATAGAATCCCCTACAACTACCACTTGTCTTTTTGCTCCCCCCTCTTGAATGGCCTCCTGTGCCATGGTGCCGTGGTCAGCTGGCTCATCCTCTCTACAACCCTATTCCTCATCCACACAGGGAACAAGTACTTCATACCTGTTGTACAAGGTCAAGAGCTGAGGCTCCTCTGTTCCTGAACACAGGATCCCTCTACCTGCCTCATTTGCAGTCACACCCTGCTAACCCAGACCACTGACCAAACTTGAGGTACTTAATCTACTGGGTGTGACCGCCTCCTGAAACAAAGCGTCCAGGTAACTCCCCCTCCCGGATGTGCCGCAGCGTCCAGAGTTCGGACTCCAGCTCATCAATTCTGAGCTGGAGTTCCTCCAGCAACCAACACTTGCTGCAGATGTGATCACTGCGGCTCACAATGGGACAGATATCAGAGAGACATAATTGGTCACACATGATACATCTTCTATTCCAATCTTTAGGATTGCACTACAGTTCAGGTATGGCTCCTCTTCCTTGCACTTTTTTTACTATGGCATAATTCTGAATAGGATAGACGGCAATGATTCATGTTCATTCCCTTAATGATATTACGTGCTCCTGAGTGTTCAGCATGTCATTTTATTCTGTCAGCCTAACTCATCAAGTATTGATGCTGTGGAAATCGACGTTGCAAGCAGTTAGTTTCATTATTAACGTACTTAGTGCCTGCATGTCAGAAGCTTGATTGATGGTGGGAGATACAGAATCCCCTAAGAGGTCACAAGCTGTGATGTGCTAGTTTTAGTCAGTTTGATTGAAGTCTATACAATAGCAGAACTGGCTGAATTTTCAGAGAACACTATACTGCAAACAATTCTACTGTCCCACTGCCAATTACTCAGGGAGTAGGTGCGATTAAGTGGCATTATGTTCTTCAATGATGGCAGTAGTGAATGCAAACCAATTTCAACTTGATAATTACCCATTGTGCAACTTCAGGCTTATTGAACAAAGATCAAATTGAAATGTCCCCAATTTACACATCAGGAGGGAATGGGAGGCACATGGTGAGTTTTATTGACAAAATGAGATTTGAATTGATATGTTGAGAATATTGGCTTTGGAATTGAAGTTCTGTCATATTTCATCTTTATAACGAGATGTTTAAACTTTTGGGCTCCAAAACTAGGGATTATAAATATAATATAGCCATTAATAAATCCAATACAAATTCAGGAGAAATTTCTTTGCTCAGAGTGTAATGAGAATGTTGAACTTGCTTACATGGAGTAGTTCAGATGAATAACAGAGATGCTTTTAAGGTGATGTTAGATAATTACATGAAGACAAAAGGAATAGAAGGATGTGCTAATCGGGTGAAGTGAAGTAAATGAAATGGGAGAAGGCTCATGTTAAGCATGAATACTGCCTAACAGAGACCAGCTGGCCTGTTTCTGTACTGTAAATTCTGTTATTCTAATTCTATATTTCCATCACATTTAATTCAAGCTTTTCAACTGCCTGACATTGGTGGTGATATTCAATCAGAAGTAGATGATTTCCCCAACAAGTTGGATTACCATCATCGTCTCCCTCCAAAACCCTTGCCAACATCCTCAGTTCCCTGCTCAGGAGTAATGCATATCCACTGAGATTGGACATGCTCCTGACAACAATGGATAGCCTTCCCTATGATGGATGAGAACTGGATTGTATTATTTCTTTAGTTGGGGATTGCATTTCTGCTTTCTGTTCTTTGAAACCAATCTCTTCAGCATCAACTTCTCTCAAAGTATCATCCCTTGAATCAGATTTCTTCTTCAAAGTATATATTTTCATATGTGTAAACAGAGTTAAATGGCTTTGATTTAATAGTCAATACAGAGACGTGGTTGCAAGGTGACCAAGGTTGGGAACTAAGTATCTTCAAAAGAACAGGGAGAATGGAAAAGGAAGGGTAGCCCTGATAATAAAAGATAACATAAGACAGTAGTGAGTAAAGATCTTGGCTTGGAAGATCAGGAAGCAGAATCAATATGGGTAGAGATTAGGAATAGCGAGGGACGGACAGGCTGGTCGGTGTAATGTACAGCCCCCCCTAACAGTAATAATACAATTGGGCAGAGTAATAATCGAGAAATATTAAAAGATCGTAGCAAATGTAATGCAACAATTGTGATGAACTTTAATCTTGATAAAGACTGGACAAGTCAAATTGGCAAAAGTAGCCCGGAGGATGATATCATATAATAGGTTCAAAACAGTTTCCTAGAACAGTAGACCATGGAACTAACCAGGGATAAAGCTACTTTAGATCTTGTATTGGGTGATGAGACAGGATTAATTATTAATCTCATAGTAAAGATTCCTATGGGGCAGAAGGATTATATGATAGAGTTTCAGAATAAGTTTGAGTGACACATTTAAGGTCAAAATAAGACTATTAAACTTATCTAAAACCAATTATAATCTTTAGAATTACACAACAGTTCAGATGAATGTGTTTTCTATAGGTGTGAGGAATGACTTGGCTATGGTTGATTGGGAAAACAGGTGAAAAGTTAAGAAGGTAGCTAAACAGTGGCAAACTTTTAAAGAAATTAATCTAAGCTCTCAACAAAAATATATTCCATCAGGAAATAAGGAGAATCATAGCTGACTAAAAATAGTAAGAATAGAGTTAGATTAAATGAAGATACTTATAATACTTGCAAGAATAGTAGTAAGCCTGAGGATTGAAAGGATTTTAGGAAACAGCAAAGGACAAACAAAGAATTGATAAAAGGGGGAAAAGTAGAATATGAGGGATACTAACCAGAAATATAAAAACAGAGCATGACACCTCCTATAAGCATGTATAAAGGAAGACAGTGGAAAACATAAAGCTGAGACAGGAGAAATTATAATGAAGATTAAGGAAATGGTAGAGTCATTAAATAAATATTTGTAACTTTCTTTCATGGGCATTACTAGTAAGGCCAGCACTGGTTGCCCATCCCTATTTGCCCTGGAACTGAGTGGTTTGGTAGGCCATTTCAGAGGGCTATTAAGAGTCAACCACATTGCTGCAGGTCTGGAGTCACATGTTGGTCAGACCAGGTAAAGATGGCAGATTCCCTTCCTTAAAGGACGTTAGTGAATCAGATGCATTTTTATAACAGTGAATGAAAGTACTCATGGTCACCATTACTGAGGCTAGCTTTATATTCCAGATTCAGTAATTGATTTGAAATTCCACCAGCTGCCATGGTGAGATTTGAACCTATGCACCCAGAGCATTAGCTTGAACTTCTGGATTACTAGACCAGTGATATGACAGCTACACCATGTCCCTCCCCCATCTTCTGAGTAGAAAATGCAAAAAAAACATCAAAACCAAGAAGCTAATGAGAGTTTGGAACTTTAAGTAATTAATATCAGTAGAGAAAACGTACTAAAGAAAATAATAAGACTAAAATGTGACAAATCTCCAGGACCTGTTGGCCTACATCCCAGGGTTCTAAAAGAGAGGCTGCAGAGATAGTTTTTGTGTTGGTTATGATATTCAAAAATTCCCTAGATTCTAGAACGTTCCCAGCATATTAGAAGATAGAAAAGATAACATGCTATTTAAGAATGAAGGGAAAGAGAGGAGGGGAAATAAAGACATTAGTCATTGGGAAAAAGCTGGAAGTGTGTCAGGAAAAGATCATTTAAGACTGAGATGATGAGAATTTTTTTCTCTCAGAGGGTTGTGAATCTTTGAAGTTCTCTACTGCAGAGAGCTGTGAATGTTCAGTTCAAGGCTGGGTGAAAAGATTTTTCCACTCTAGAGAAACCAAGGTATATGGAGATCAGGCAGAAAGGTGGGGTTGAGGTCAAACATCAGCTGTGATCATATTTAATGGAGGAGAAAGCTCAAGGGGCCATACGACTTATTTCTGTTCCGATTTCTTTTGTTCTATATTTTCAAAGTTACATATAGCATTTCACACCTTGCCATCTACATAAGATAGAGAAACAAATTCCTCATTGAATCAAAAATGTATCTTACTTTAATATTAAAAGTGGCACTGTTTGATATTATCAAAACACACTGCTCTCAATAGCGGGCCAATGGTTCACCCATCATCACCTTGTCTAAAATCATGACTTTAACCTCTTGTGTCTGCTGATCATTGAGACATGCTTGGTTAGATGAATGTTGTCAGTTTGCCCATCTGGAAGCTGTTGCAAGGGGTTTATGTGTGAAGGGGAGGTGGCAGAGAAAGAACCAGCTGTGTGATCATTGAGAAACATTGATAACTAACCTCAGCCCTTCAAACCTTCCAGATAAAACAGGGTGCTGTGACGGTGTTGATTTTAGGAGCCATAAAGCACTTAAACTGCTGTTTAATCCTTAGTTCTGTTATTGTTTTATTCTTGCCTCCCACAGTCTTGCTGGATAATGTTCAACACGTGCCAGAGGCCCTTCAATGGTGCTGTCAAAAGTCCATTCCCCATGTAAGAACATAGACAATGATTTTCATTGGATTTTTCAACTGTAGGAGGCTACACAGACAGTAGCAACCCTTACCCAATACCTATGTCCACACTCACAAGCAGGGCTCACTAGATAGTGGTTAGAAATACTGACTCACGGTTCTTTCCCCTAACACAAAACCAAGTGAAGTACACCAGCTGCTGGAGATATCACCAACTCAGCATAGATCAGGAATCAAATCTGAGACATTGGGCAGGATTTTGCCATCAGTGAGCAGGGGGCAGAGCCTGCTCGCCGATGTGTAAAATGACGCGAGATGACATTGGGCGGAACCCCCGATATCACCCCGCCCCATTTAAATTTTCAGGAAGGTGGGGGCGCAGCAAAATCAGCAGCGGGCCCGCCGACCTGTCAATGGCCACTTAAACAATTGAAGGACCTGCCCACCCAACCTTAAGGTTGGTGGGCAGGCCAGGAGCCCCAGCGGCTGATAGATAAAACATGAAACCTCATCCAGTGGCAGGATGAGGTTTTATGCAGGGTTTTCAAAATTTTAATAAAGTTATCATGTAAATTATGACCATGTCCCAACTCATGTGACAGTGTCACATGAGGGGGGCATGTAAGGGATTCTTTTTTTTCTATTTTTAACATTTTTCAAAGTCCAGGCAATCTCCCAGAGGCTGCACTTAGCCTCAGGGAGATGTGCACTCTTCCGTCCGCATGCGCAAAAGAGTGCACTCTTGCTTTTAGGGAATCCACCCCCCACCACCGCCCGCATAGGGTGCGCATAGCACTTCCTGCCGCACATCACACTGGGAGGGCCTTAATTGGCTAGCCCACGTAAAATGGCGGTGCGGCCCGCTTCACTGGCAGGGATCGGCTCCCTGCCCGCCGGAGATTGGGTTGAGCCCAACAGGCAGAAAATTCTGCCCATTATGATTATTCTTTTACTTTTGAAAAATAAAACTTATGCACTGGAAGGAGCACCCAGGTCATGGCTCCAATTCTCTGCAACATGACCTTGTAATATGAACCAGACCAGTGCAAGAAAGGGAAAGTTGAGGTGAAAAAGTGTCAGGAAAATAGGGCAACAAATAGGCCATTCAACCCTGCAAGATGGTTCCAGCATTTAATTAGTTCATGGCTGACCTATATCTTAACCAAGTACAAAATCCTGGAACTCCCTCCCTAACAGTGCTGTGGGTGCAGCGGTTCAAAAAGGCAGCTCACCACCACCTTCCAAAGGGCAGTCAGAGATGGGCAATAAATGTTGACCTAGTCAGCAATGCCCACATCCTGTGAAAGAATGAATAAAAAAAGTATTTGCTGCGACTCAGTGATTCAGTGGAATTACTATCTCAACAACTTGAGTGCACTACTGTGGGAGTGCTGCACTGTTGGATGTGCTGTCTCCCAGACAAAACATTAAACCAAGGCCCTGTTTTCTCCCTCAGGTGGAAATAAAAGATTGCACAGCACTGTCCTGAAGAAGACAAGCAGGGGAGTTCTGCCTGGCATCCTAGCTAATACTTATCCTTTAAGCAACAGCATTAAAAACAGATTATCTGGTCATTTATTTCACGACTGTTTGTGGAAATTGGCTGCTACATTTCCTACTTTCCTTCAGTGACTACACTTCAAGAGCACTTGTAGCATCCTAACCTTGCAGTAGGCACTATATAAATGCAAGCCTTTCTTGGCTTTTTATCACTTGCTTGTGTTGTTCTGTCTGGTGAGGAGGATATATTTCTGAAATCACAAGTAATCTCATAGGAATATTAAAATGATTTTTCTCTCAAAGGGTAGCTTGTAGCTTTACCCTTTCTCAATGGTTGCCACCAAACCTAACGATTCCTTCCTCCCTTTCAATTGTTTACCATCCTTTTATTTGGCTGATTGAAGAAGCAAGTGGAAGTGAATAAAATTCTGAATCTTAACATTAATTTCCCTACAAAGATATCCACTATGACTTGCATTCTGTGCGAAACGAAACTATGGCCAGGATTTTGTCGGGCTGACGAGGGTTTCACCCACAGGCCAGAGAACTGGCGGAGAACCCCCTCAGCTCTGTGGGGTTGGCCTGACGGAATCAAGGCCCTTTAGGCATTGAAGTGGCTGCCGTTGGGCCTTCCCCGTGATTGAGGCCCAAGGGACTAGATGTCCCACCAGCCGAGAGGTGCCAGCCAATCAGAGGCCAACAGCTCCTCATGCCATCAGCGGCAGCAGTGGCTGCTGGTGGCAGTGCACACACCAAAGGTCCAGGATCATGGTAAGTGAAGGCGGGATGGGGATCGCGAATGGTGGCCACAGGGGAGGAGGACAGGGCGGGGTGGGGTGGTGACTTTCAGTTGCCAACCCCCTGCCTGATGCTGGGTCACTCAAACAGGCACTGAACACCTAATAATGAGGGACACCCCCCCCCCCCCCCCCCCCCCAGCCTGTCTCCTTGAAGGCCACTGACAAAGCGGACAGGATTTGCTGGGCAGCTTTCTGAGGGTGCAAGAAAGACACGTGGCCCCCATTAAACTGTGATGGATTTAGAGATAACGGGTGTCAACTGGCTCATTAATGAGTCTAATTGACATCCCACTGCCGTCAGCCAGAAATCCCACATCAGCCTCTTCCGCCCTCCAACGTAATCAGGGTAGGCTTTGCTGTTACTGGGAGACTGATGCAGGGCCTCTCTCGTGATTAAATGGGCCCATTCGCCATGTTTCCCACCATGTTGGGCAGCATTAAATTCAGCCCTATTAGCATTTGAATCCAGGGTTTGGATTTGGGACTCAGGACCCTCACCTGTTCTTTAAATTTCAGAGCTTTAAATTGGAAGCTGCTAATAAGTCCAAATAAATCCTTGATTTAATTTAAAGCTGGTGATCAATTTTCCGACTGGGGGTGAAGTAGACACTGAAAATGCCTGAGGACACATTCAAATGGCGATACTCTGTATTAAGGCAAGCAATAGAGAACCTTGTTATGCACTGAAGTATAGGCAGCATTGATGTAGACCTCCCTTTATTTGGCTTGTTGTTGCAAGGCTTTTATCTGAACAAAAAAAGCTGCTTTCTGGAATTATTGGCAGGAACGCATCAGCTCACATTGCTGAGGTCTTGCCTCCTAAACGGAAAATAGGGAATTCAGGTCCCTTGGCTGCCTGACACTTGAACTCATTTGCCTCAGTTGAGTGAGTTTCCATCAGTTTTCGACCATATCACCACATGGAGTGTGATGCCAGAAGCAAGCTTTTCCATCTGGGATGAGGGAAAGCCTGACACTGTCCAGCCTATTTCATTTCAATCATCCTGCTGACTGCTTGGAGATTGTTGCTAATGGTTGTCTTGGAGATGTCCACAGCCAAGCTGCAGAACAATGTTTTAGGTCAAATGTCTTGTGCAGGGGGAAAAGGCAAATGTAAAATCAGCTTGTGTTCATAATTTTTTTTTCCCCAGAATTTCTGTCACAGAATAAATGCAAGACCAATTTGGGCCCAAACTGAATGACATTGAAACAAAAACAAAGTTAATGTTTTGAGTCCTTCGGGAAGAAGAGTCATACAGAATCAAAATGTTAACTCTGCCTTTCTCTCCACAGATGCTGTCAGACCTGCTGAGTTTTTCCAGTGTTTTTTGCTTTTGTTTCAGATTTCCAGCATTTCCAATATTTTGCCTTTATCTATATGAAGGATATTGAATGTCAGTTCACCCTTACATTAGTTTGAAAAGATATGGAATATATGTTGAAGATTGTTAAAACTTTCAGGCCACCAAGTTTGATGAAACTCAAAAACAGGTGCATGGATCACGATGCACACTTAATCTGTGCTGGTTGCTTCTGATGTATGTAGCATACTAACTTTGTAGCATGCAGCCAGTGCTAAGTGGCTGCTGGCCTGTGCAGGGGCACAAAATTGTGAGAGTCTAGCGGGTGTTCAAGCTAGCCTGAGCTATTTAATGCTAGCCTGCACCTCTTAAAGAGGAAGTTCATTTCGCCTGACACAGGTGTTGGAATTGGTAGAGGAGAGTGTGAAGCAAGAAGATCACTGAATTATGGCACAACATGGCATTGAGTGGGCTCCAAGATTTCCTGATGCTGCAGAAAACCTTGGTTGGGGAGATGCAGCAAAGGAGAGATGTCACCTATTTGTAGGGGACCAGGAAGTCCTGTAGGCAAACTCATAGAAGGCATGGGGAGGAGGTAGCTGAGGCAAGTGATGCCAGTGGTGTGGCCCTGAGAACCAAGATACTGTGTTGCAGGAAGTTCAATGACCTCACATGAGTGGTCAAGGTCAGTGAATGCGTTGTCAAGTGCCACATCCTGCCAACTTCCTACTAACCTCACACAGTAGACAACAGTAATGCAGATCATGTGGTTTATCTTGATTTTGAAAGCTGATAAAGTGCCCCATAATAGACAAATGAATAAGGTCAGAGACGGAGAGTCAGGAGGCAAGTGGCAGAACGGATTGCTAGCTGGCATTGCTTCTTTCCCACGCCAGCTCTTTAGTGCAAGTTAACACTCCTGCCGTAAATGTTGCAGGGTATAGCATATTTAGAAAAGAGAGAGAGGGAAAAAAGGGAAAGTGGAGAAACTGTACTTATTCCGAATAATATAATGGCAGTAAGAAAAAGGGTCACAGTTATCAGCAAGACAAAAACAGAATCGAGGTAAAAGATCATAAAGGATCCAGCACACTAATAGGTGTAGTCTACAGACCATCCAACAGGGGAAGGGAGGTGGAGGAAGGAATATGCAAGCAAATTAGGGAATTGAGTTAAAAACAATTGAGTAAAAACACAGATTAATAATCATGGAGGATTTTAACCACCCGATACTAATTGGGCAGAAGAATGTTTCCTTCCCAGTTCTGTTTTTTGTCTAACCATGCCTCAGTAATCCCTAATATGTCTGGTTCCTCCCAATGCATGATTGCCTCCAGCTCCCCTGTTTTATTTCAGACAGTGTGCATTGCTGTACTGACGTTTTAACTAATTTTTGAGAGGATTTCCTTTCACTTTATATTTAACCCTCTTAGGCTCTAACTCTGTTTATTCCCTTGCCATCAATGTCCTCCCTTCCTTTATTATTTCCAATATTCTCCTGCCCCGTTCTGTCTGCATTTAGGTTGCTAACGTTTCTTGCCGATCTCTCCTACCCTTACTAGTTTAAAGCCTTTGTCACCTCATTTACCCTTCCCCCCAGGATAACAGTCCCATTCCGGTTCAGGTGGAGCCTATCCCATTGGTACAGCCTCTTCCTGTTCCAGAATTGTGCCAGTGTCCCATAAAAAGGAACCCCACTTTCCCACACCAGCATTTTAGCTACATGTTAATTCCCATCATCTGCCTGTTTCTTTGTCAATTTACAATTGGCTCAGGAATAATCCAGAGATTATTACTCTCAAAGTCCTGATTTTTAATTTAGAGCTTCTCCTAAAAGAAGATTGGGATTTCTGGACAGTTTTATCCAGAATATAGTTACACCCCAGAGGAAAGCACCGATTTAGGAAAGGGATGGTGTGACTGACAAAGAGTCGGGTAGTGGGGATTTAGTAGAGGTCAAGAAGAAGGTCCCCCAGACACTGGTCTTGTCCAACAAGCACAATGTACTCACAACCTGTGAAAGTAAGAGCTTCTCTTTCAGCTGGACCACCTCCCTTTTTCTACCTATGTTGTTTGTCCCAACATGAACCACGATGAGATTTAGACCCTCCCTTTCCAAGTTCCTCTCCTGCCACTCTGGCACCAAGTAAGCAGTACACCCTTTGGGATTCCTGGTTTTGGCTGCAGAAGATGCTATGGATTGCCCTAATTATAGAATCCCCTAATACTACCACATTTCTATTCCCTTTTCCACCTCACCCTCCCCACCCCCACCCCCAGACATCCTTCTGAGCTATATTGCCTTGATCTACATTGTGCCTGTCCTCCATGCAGAATCTCTCCTTGCTTTCACAGGTTGTGAGTACATTATGCTTGTTGGACAAGACCAGTGTCTGGGGGACCTTCTTCTTGACCTCTACTAAATCCCCACTACCCGACTCCTTGTCAGTCACACCATCCCTTTCCTAAATCGGTGCTTTCCTCTGGGGTGTAACTATATTCTGGACAAAACTGTCCAGAAATCCCAATCCTCTTTTATGTGTCAGAGTATGTCTGACTTGAACTCCAGCTCAATGACTCTGAACCAGAGAGATTCAAGATGAAGACATCTCCTGTAGACATGTTTGTTCAGGACAATCCTGCCATCCACAAACTCCCACATTCTGCAGTTCAGACACGCAACCTGCTCTGCTGTATCTTAGACTAGCCTTATTTTATTTACTTAATTAATCGAAGTCTTGATTCAATGATTATTTGTAGTTACATCAAGTAGCTTAACTTGTTAAATGATAAATTTAATACAGTACTTATGCTTGCCCTAGTTTAAGCTACTGCCCTAATTTAGAGAAGAAAATAAACCTTAAAACTCACAAACTTGTTTACTTAATTAATGCCTCTGGACATTTCAATTGAAGCAGCAATAACCCTTGGAGTCAGGAAGGGAAATGCAAAATAGAAAACAGAAAGACTGAAGCCTCGCATCAATCCCATTGTGTAATTTTAATCTTTGGCCAACTAACAGGTGCTACAGTAGATTTGTTGCGTGCTTTCATGTGCATAGTCAGTTTGAGATGGGCAAGTGAAGAGTGGCGGCTAACAAACCCCAACATCAACACCTTTAGAAGTTCGACAGAACAAATTTTTCCCACTGCACTGACATGTACTGAGATTTTTGGATAGCCCTTTTCTCCTAGAGATATAAATATTTTTTCTCACTCACTGGTGTAAAATGAATGAATTTCTAATGTACGTGCTGTGTGATCAAATCTATTACCATGCCATCTGTACTGAACAAGCAGTTTGAGGCCTCCTGTAGTTATGGTGTGCTTGGTTTCCAATACAATGGCCTAGGTCTTTTGATTTGTTTAATGGAACACATTTATTTTAATGGGTTACTATCAGCTTTACAATCAGAAAACCTAGGCAGGTAAGTTTAATAATTTTCTGTTGCTTTGTTAGAATTTTGCACTGAACGAAGGAAGTTATATCCGTGTTATGAGTCATTCAGTGTCACAATCAGGCACTCCAATGTCAAGTATTGCTTGGCCTAGATCCAGAAACAGGTTTACCCATTCTTCTGCTGTGTGATTTCACACTAGTCACATCACTAAATGAGATTGTCTATTTATTGCTAAATTATGGCCAAAATTGACCTGAGGGCTTGCGACCACTAGGAATGATGTTGATGTCACTCTGAACTTATTCCATGTTGGTTCTCACTGGCATCAGGGAAGGGAAATAAAAGTTGGACACTTGCTTCTAGAGTATGTTCCCTAGTAAGTAGCAGTTAAATTGAACTTTTCCATTAAATACCATTGTGTCATTTGAGCTAACAGTTATTTTTGATGGAGATTTTCAAATGATATATTTTCCTTTCTGTGGAAAATGAGGCCTAGAACTGGCTCATACTGTGCCCATTTCACAGACACAAAATGAACAACTAAAGGTATAATATTGAGGTTGGTGTGTCCAAACTCATTCCACTCTGGAGTGCAATGCCCATCATATTGGTAAAGTCTACTCCATATTTGTCTAGGATACATGCTTGAAAGAGGCTTCAGACATTTTGCATATGCAAATAAGGGGCCCAATATATTTTAATGGATGACTTCGGAAAATTGAAATGGAACATGAACACAGCACTATGTGGGGACCATTGCCAGCTTCTGTCTGTGGCCGTCCTTAAAGGGGTCTGCTGGAGAGGTAAGTTGAGCTATCCTCTAAATTATGTAAGTAACTGAGCTTGATTCAATAATTATCTGTGAATATAAAATCGAAATGATGGGTTTCTTCTTCATTACTGTCTCCTTGCTCATCCACCTCATCTATGACTGCCTGGCCAAGCGGCTGTTTTGAGTAGCAGAAAGGAGATAGATACAACTATAGAGCTGTGTAGAAGGAAGAGGAGACACACATGGGGTGAATCCTTACACCATCTGCAGCCTGCAAATCCGGAGAGATTGTGGGATTAGGGGGAAATGGGATTTGAGATCGAAGATCAGGTATGAGCATATCATCATCTGCTATGGTCACAGTTTTGCCTCTGGCCATGGCCTCAGCAATGGTGCTCAAATGATGGCGAGCATTATCTCATCCAAGGGGGTAAGGACAAGCAGCCTGTCTTCTTCCGGTTATGCCTTGCTGCTTCCAGTTAGTGCCACTTTGTCCGGCAACAGAGAGGGAAATGTGTCAATGAGTGCAGAGGAATGTGCTTGAGTGATGTGGCTGTCATGTCTCTACAGCTGACAGTATGTGCAAACTATGTGGCGCGGGTATGAGGCTTGTAGCTAATTGTGTGAAGCGGGGTGAAGCTGTGAATGTTAGGCATGAATTATGATGATAGAAGTTGTTGGTAGATGAGTGAGGTGTGCTGCATTGAGCAGTGTGTGAGGCTAGTGGTGCAGTTGGTGGATAGAGCATTTGAAGATACATTCACTGACAGTGACTGCTCATGGGAGATCATTGAACTTTTTGCAACACTTCATCCAAGTCATTGGGGTTTCACTCCTGGCACTGAACACCATGCCTCTCTGGCCCATTGCCTTCACAATGTCTGTCCGGAGAGCCTCCTGACACCCCTGTCGCATCATCCCCACACCTCCCCCACACCCCCAACCATGTGTAGATGACATCTCTCCTTTTCCCCTCCTCTCCAACAGGCATTCAGTTCGGTGTCAGACAAGCATGGAGCACATTCTCTACCATGTTGCACTGTATTTTAAGAATCCTGATCCAAAAGCCATTCCAGACCCATGCTCCAGCCAGAATGTGCCTTCCTTTTAAGAGATGCAGACTGGTGTTAAGTAGTTCAGGTTAGCTTTAAGTGGTGCTCGTGTTGTACTAACATGGGCCCCTTGCTGAGGTCTGCAGTGACTCTACAGCACGTTTAGCATTGGCTGCACTCAGCTATCAGACAAATTATCAGGCAGCCTGAGGCTGGTACAATGCCTGCATCAGAAACAAGGAGTCTGAGTTTAGCACGTACATTGCAATACCCACTCCTGTTTTCAGGGATATAAAATTTTGACCCTAAGAGCTCAAGTGCAAGCTGTAATATATGAATTGAATACATCTGGTAATTTGAAATGACCATGAAAGCTGTTTTATTGTTATTAAACACCCACTAGCTCATTAATGTCCTCCAAGGAAGAGAACCTATCTCCTGTCCCCAGCCAGCCTGCATGTGTACCTAGCTACATGCTATGGGCAGGATTTCCCAGTTGGCGTGCGGGGGGCAGGAACTCCCGACATCACCCCGCGTCCTTTCAACTTTCAGGTCGGCGAGGGCGCAGCTGAATCAGTTGTGCACCCTCCGACCTGTCAACGGCCAATTGAGGCCATTTAAAAAGTAACTGCAGTAGTTAAAGGACCTGCCTGTTCAACCTTAAGGTTGGTGGGCAGGCCGGGAGCCCTGGCGGGCTTCAGAAAAAGCATGAAACCTCATTCACGCGTGGGATGAAGTTTCATGTAGGTTTTTAAAAATGTAATAAAAGTTTAACTAAAAGTGATGGACATGTCCCAACTCATGTGACAGTGTCACATGAGGGGACATGGCAGGGAAATTTTATTTTTATATTTTTAACACTTTTGAATTTGGCACCGATCTCCCTGAGGCAGCACTTCGCCTCAGGGAGGTGCGTGTGAAAGAGCACACTCTCGGCTGAGGGAATCCCCCTCCGCTTGCACAGGGAGTGCATAGTGCTTCCTGGTGGACGTCAGGCTGGGGAGGCCTTAATTGGCCCGCCCACGTAAAATGGCGGCACGCACCCAACTGGGGGCGCCGATCGGAGGTGTGGCTCCACATGCATGCACTTCAACTTCCCCAACCCCTGATGAGGGGAAAATTCTGCCCATATGTGTTGAGCGCTGAAGTAGACCAACAGAACATTCAGCTGCTAGGATGGTAAATAAATGTAACCTTGTCAGCAACACCCACACACTGAGAGCATCTTTAAAAAGAAATCCTAAGGCAAAGGAATCAAGCTGAATTTTACTAGCCCTCTGGAGATGGATTGAGAGATGAGGGCGGAGGGGCTATAAAATTGCAAGGGGAGGCAGACGTTCAAATGCTCATCATCTTCCCATCACCATGCCATTTTACTGATGGCGGGGAAGGTGGGGCACAGCTCTCCTACTCCGAGGCCATTGGGTCACTTGAATTCAGGGCCTCTTTCCAGCACCAGTGGCATTTTACCGCTAGCAGGTGGGCCCTCTGCTGTGTGGGGAAACTGCCAGGTAAACCCTGGTGCCCTTCTAGTGGTTCGAGGGTGTGGGGCAGGGGAGCTCCTATTCAGACAAACTTTGCCTCACTAAGGGGCCTCCCCTGACTAAACCTGCCCCACAAACCTGACTGACCCCGGTGCTCGCAGCTCCCACAATACCTGGTTGGGAGTGCACCATCCTTCCATGGCATCCGCTTCTTCCAAGCGCAGTCCCAGCCTTGGCCACCAGTCCAGGTGCCGCTGCTGAACTGCCAGCCCTCCGGTTGACTGACAGCTCTTGGGGGACTGGTAGCAATCCTTAAAAGCGACAGGAGCCCGGACAGCAACCAATTAGTTGCCTGACCCCCATAAAATACGGCTCTGGGTCCCGCAGACAGTCCTGGTTTTTGGGCTTGTTGTTGGGACCCCCGCCATGAGAATAAAATTCCAGCTGATAAATGTGGGAATTGTAAAGTCACACTGGTGCAGTTGGAGGTGCTTCTCTAAGGATTGAACCAGGGTAAAGGACAGGAACTCCCCTGAAAGGTTCATTGTTGATGCTGGGGGTCTAAAATGGAAACGTGCTCTAGTTCCTGGAACTAAAATCTGGTACAATGATAGACAGAAAAATTCATATGTAATTTTCAAAAGAAAAGTACAAGCATAGATTTTCAAAGCTCTCCACTTTGGGTATCACAAGCTGTCACTGTCACTGTGGACGAAGGCCTACCTGTTCTGTCAGTAACTTCCTTTCCACTGGGAAAGCGTCAGGCTACTAATGTTTTCTGAAACTGTCACCATCATTTAAAATAATTTTTCTTCTGGCTGGAAGATGTTGTGCATTACATTGCTACCCGATCACACCTTAAGGAATGGATTTGAACTGAGATGTGGGGTTGACAGATTCCATTTACTGAAATATAAAACCTGAGTTTAAATTCTAACCATCATCAGCTTTGGGATTTGAGTTTATTTATTTAAGGTACGTGATTGCCAGTTTAACTGTGTGGCCTCTCCATTGTTGCTTCCTCTTGGTTTGCCCAATGAGTTTAAGATGATGTAATAGAGATGGTAAGACGGGTGGTCCTTGGCGCAAAGCTGGGGGTTGAAGGAAAAAAAATGAGACTTTATCGACAAAATTGGTATTAATTAAGTAGCCCTGTTTGAAAAGAACACAAGGATTGGGACAGCAGTTTATTTTCTATCTTGCAGAATTAAGACATCATATTGCTATCAATCATACCTTCCCTTAGCTGGTCTCCCACCTCCATAACCTTAAACTCATCCAAAATCTCTGCGACCTGCATACTGACTCACACTAAGTCCCTTTCAAGCACGTGTGCTCGTTTACCTACAGTGGCTCTTGCTCCAGCAAATCCTTGATTTTAAAATTCTCACCTTTGTAATTTCCTTACCCCTCCTTATCTCTCGTTATGAACGCAATATTTTCTAAGATGATTATGCTTTGGGGCTGTCTCTTTAAATCAAGGTAAAATGGGATAGCGAAGAGAGTCATGTGACCTGTTCCAATTTCTGCCTGACATCTGGGTGTCTTGGTTACCCTGGTGGTGATGGTGGAGGGCGGGGGGAGGGGCGAGGGCATGGGGGCGACCAAGGTGAGACCTGCTGACAGCAAGGTGCAAAATGTTCACACCTGAAACAAAGGCAAGAGCAACTGGGGTTGAATGTGAGCAGACTTTCCACCTCCGGGATTTTGGATTGAAAGAGGGAAAGATAGAGCTCTCAAAAAGAGACAAAGGGCTGCAGCTAGTGTGGTCAGCAGAGAGGACCATGCAGCCTTTCTGTGAACTACCAAGCAAATGCAGGAGGGAAGGTGGTCTCAGGTTGAAGAGATGCATCCCGTGACAACCTAAGGAATCTGGAAGATTCATTTTGGCATGGCAGGGGTGGAGGGGGATAAGAATTGCCGAAGTGGGCCTTATTGCTGGTATTTGGTTTGGGACTTCTCTGAAAACTGACAGAAGCACCTTTTGACAGTCACTCAATGTTACAGCTTGGCAAAACGGAGAGAAGTGAATCCATTGAAAGCTGGGAGTGATGTTGGATTGATTCTTATAAAAATGGCAATTGATTTATGACTGTGCTGTGGGCCTAATGGCCATGTTAAACAGTTAAAAAGTGATATCTTTTCTGTAGTTTAGAGTATTAGTCACTTACTAAAGTGTGTTTCATTTGTTTATTACGATAAAAATCTTAAAACTTGAAACCTTTTTATGTGATCCTTTCAGACGGTCACTGGGAATTCGTATCTCTTGTTTAAAGTTATTGGCCTCGATGGGATTGGAACACTCTATAGCCTCCTCCAACCCTACACCCATCTAAAAACTGTGTTCCTTCAATTCTGCCCCTTATGCATTGGCAATTTCCTTTGCCCTTCCATTGGCAACCATGCCTTTAGCTGTCTGAGAAATATGCTCTAAATTTCCCTCCCTAAACCCCTCTGACATTTTACCTTCCTCTCCTCCTTTGAGAAGCTCCTTTGTTTGACCAAATTTTCAGGCTCATACTTTGTTTGACAATGCATTGTGAAGAACCTTGAGACATTTTACTATATTGAAGGTTCTACAGAAATGCAAATTGTTGTTGATAAGAACTAACACAAATTCAAAAGGAGACATTGAGTTAACAGTAAGGTAGTGGTTAAGTTACTGCACTAGTAACCCAGAGGCCTGGTCTAATAATCCAGTAGATAATATGTTTAAATTCCACCATCAAATTGAATTGAATTTGCATTCAAGTTAAAAAGCTGGAACTATAAAACTGATATTAGTTATAGTGACTATGAGGCTGTCAGATTGTTGTAAAACCCCAGTTGGTTCACTAATGCCCTTTAGGGAGGGAAACATTTACCTTGCATTGTTACTCTAGTCCAATGTGTTGTATTCTTAAGTGCCTTTTTAAACAAACCACTCAGTTGTACCAACCTACTGCCAACAGTTTGAGAAGAAAACGTGGATATCTTTATCAAGGGCAGGATTTATTGCACATCTGGAGAATTAATTGTTAAAAATCCAACAGAAAAGCTATATGTCTTCTCCAGAAACCTTGTGCTACTGATAGCATGGACATGGGGAAAATACATGTTGATAGTAAAGAAACATTGGGCTGAACTTCCTCAGAGTGGCAATTGTTGTCAGTTTGCAATTCCACTTCTAGTTTTTTATCTTCATTTTTTTCTATCCTGTCTCACCCGACATTCCGACTCCGGCTGGGCGAGATTCAAGCAGTGAAGCACATCCCAGGGATGTGGTTTCGAAAGGAAGGAAGGAACGCCCCCTTTTTTTTACAGCACTATCTGTCACAAACCAGGCAAGTTAAAGGTTTGTTGAAGTTTAAATATCCTTGATAGGCCAGAGAGATGGTAAGTGTTTAAGGTAAGTGGATAGGATTCTTTGTGCTATTGGCGATGGGGGTGGGGGGAGGTGTTGCAGGGAGGTCAAGTGGGTTGGGGAGGTGGGATGGGGGTGGGGGGGGGACAGGCCTTGGGTTGGGTCGAGTTGGGTTGGGGTGGATTGGGTAGGGACTCGGGCAGGCTGGTGGGTGTCGGGTTGGCTCAGGCTTGTGGGGGTTGGGGGTGAGATTCAGGACTGGCAGGAGGGGGAGGGGATAAGAGTCGGGCCGGGCAGGCCTGGGGGGGTAGAGCACCCATGGGGTTGGGGTATTCCTGGTTGGCGATGTATCCTTTGGGCATGGGGGGGGTTCCATGAGGAGATAGTTGGGGAGTAGTGGTGAGAGGCTCCTGGTGGGTCAGTGGGATGGGGAGACCCCTGAGATCTTTGCAAATGTCACATTATAGTCAGTAAAACATGGGTGAGCCAGTTCAAGAGTTCATGATTCAGACTGCTGTGAGCCTCAGTAAGCACTCTTTCACTCTTCAGCCATATAACTTTGGGGCTCCAATACTTGTGGCTACCACGTCACTGACAAGTCTGAATAATTTTTTTTACCTCAATGCTTTGGTGCCCATTTTTTGAATCCAGTTTGAGAGCTGCGAACAGTGGGTCCGGCAAAAGTTGTTTTTTAACTGCTCCTCAAATGTCCTAATGTGTCAGCTGAGGGGAACGATACAGGAGGGTGCCTTGCCCATATTTGACCAGATGCCATGAGACTTCACGGGGTCCAGTGTCGACATTGCGGACTCCGAGGCAACTCCCTCCCGACTATATACCACTGTGCCGCCACTTCTGCTGGGCCTGTCCTGCTGATGGGACAGGACATACCAAGGAATGGTGATAGTGGTGTCTGGGGCATTATCTATGAGTTATGATTCCGTGATATGACTATGTCAGGCCTTTGCTTGACTAGCCTGTGAGACAGCTTCCCAATTTTGGCACTAACCCCCAGATGTTAGCAAGAAGGGCTTTGCAGGGTCAACAGGGCTGAGTTTGCCATTGTTGTTTCTGGTGCCTAGGTCGATGCCAGGTGGTCCATTTGGTTTTATTCCTTTTTGACTTTTTAGTAGTTTGATGCAACTGAATGGCTTTTTAGGCCATTTCCGAGGTTATTTAAAACCATTTTGCTGTGAATTTGGAGTCACATGTAGGCCAGACCAGGTGAGGACGGCAGATTTCTTTCCCTAAAGGACATCAGTGAACCAGATGGGATTTTATAACAATCAACAATGGTTTCATGGTCATCAGTAGACTTTTAATTCCAGGCTTTTATTGAATCCAAATTTCACCATCTGCTTGTGGTGGGATCCAAACCTAGATTTGGACCCCAGAGCATAGCCCTGGTTGTCTAGGTTACGAGACCAGTGACAATACCAATACGTCACTGCCACCTAAGCATCATGTTGTGGATTGTCTGCTTGCTGTAGAAACCACACAGCTGTCAATTTCAAGAGAACAGCGTACGTGAAAATGTCACAGACTCTATAATGGGCAGATGATCTACAATGCCAGTTTTATGCCCGGGTGTTATGCTGAAAATCTACCTCAGTATATTGAGTAATTAGGCAGCTGAGGAGTGGTTCAGACCAGTTTTGTGATGACTGCTTGAGCCTGGTCATGAAGTGAATATAGATAGTGGGACTCCTCTTCTTATGATGAATTAGGTTATCAATCCTGCAGTCTTTAACACAAACTGCCTTGCAGAGCAAGAGATTGAGATGGTCTGAGAGAAATTTCTTCAGCTCGTATCCAACTATTTGTTTTCTTAGGAGCATTAACATGTATTCAGTTAATAGGGTGGGAATGTCATCAAAGCTGTTGTTGAATATTCAGATTGAACAAGTTGTTGATTGGATTCTGTTATGAATGAGGGTTTCAGTGCTGCGTAGCCTGGCCAGTGACTGAATCAGTAATGGACATTTCTGTGGAATTCTGTGACAAGACCAAAGTCTAAGGCCATCTGACCTCCAGCCCATCATCACTGGTAAAGCAGTACATATAAAGTCCATTATTATTGTTCAATCATAGCTGAATAGGCTATTATATTTCCCTTCTCAATTTATTTAGCTTTTGATGGTGTTTTTTCTTTTTCTAACCACCTTTTTGTAAAGGCTGTTGGTCACCTCATCCGTACAACAGCTCAAAAGGAACTTCAAAATGTGATGACATATAGAGAGACATTATAATCTAATTTGTAATGAGTGTTGTGGAAATTAAGAGGGGAGCTATTAAGAACAAGTAAATGCAAGTTGCTGAATGAAAATTGAGTGTAACTAATTGGTGGCTTTTTCTGTGTGCCCCCAACCATTGAAGGTATCTCTTCATTGCTTAGTAAGAAGTATAGTATCATGGGCTGGGTTTTCTTTACACTGCATCTGTAGTGTCAGGATACCTTACACCAGCTGACCTGACCCCATCATGACTTGAGACCCAGTTTCTTTCTCTGGGGATCATTATATCTTTATTGTGGTCTTTCCATAGGATGTGCATCAGCAAGTTGGGAGGCTAGGAAGAGAACTGCTGCAGTACCAGAAGAGGACAGTAGAGGACTTAAAGAAGAACTGGACCTCAAAGGCTGCAAGAGGTCATTGACTGAAAGTGTTGTCTGGAAACAAGGGTATAGGTAGATAAGCCATCGTGATGAATTTAGGGAGAGAAAGCCCTTACTAGACCCTCCTCTCCCTCCCTTTGTAACATGCAGGCCTATCAGCAAATTGGGGGAAGTGCTCAGTAGCGCAACTTCCAATGGTGGTCCTGGGGTTTGGTTGGTGGGAATAAATGAGATATTCCTCTTCACTAGCCTCTCATCTTCCACTCTTCAGATGTTCCAGTTGCTCCAAAAATACAGCCGCCTGTACTACATTAATCCCAGGTCCTTGCCCTCACTGAGATGTATCAGTTTCCAGTCCTCCAGTGTGAGCGATATGAGCGGGAATCCATGCCCCATCTTCCCCTGGCATTTTCCTCCACTTATACTTTCAAATTAAAATTTATTTCAAAATAATATAAATTTTGGCTACAATTCATTGTGATAAAATTTCTAGGCAGGCTCAATGTGGATGGGCTTGTGACTAGAAATCCATGCAGATAGTAAATTGTGTCAAATCGCAAGGGCCACTGTAGTCCATGATTTGCCAGTGCAAAGAATGAAGGAGACTGGACCTGGTGGAGATTTAAATTAAACTCTTCAAATTAGCTCAAAATTCAAATGCAGGATTTCCCTTAATAGGCCACTTATGTGGGCTATCAGTTCTGCTTTTTTGTTTTTGTTTTGTTTCCTTCCAATTTGCTTCAATTCATGTCATGATACAATCCCTGGAATGCTGAATAATGCTGAGAAGCTCCTCCCTGATGCAAGGCCTCTGAGGTCAGTTTTATCATCCCTGTTTGCATCAGCTAGTTGAGCACTGATTGGAGATCAACAATTATAGATTCCTGGTTTGCATGCCATTGGCAGAAGGAGTAAGAACCAGAGATCACTGGTTCTAAAGTGATTGGCAGAAGAACCAAAGACATCATGAGGAAACCCTTTTTTTAACCAGCGAGTGGTTACAATCTGGAATGTACTGCCCGAGAGGGTGGTGAAGCATATTCAATCTTGGGTTTCAAAATGGAATTGGATCAGCAGCTGAAGGGAAAAAAATTGCAGTGTTGTGAGGAAAGGTCGGGGTGGGGGTGGGACTAGTTGAATTGCTCTAGAGAGCCAGCACAGGCTTGATGGGCTGAAAGACCTTCCTGCTGTGACCATTCTATGATTCTATAACTCTGGTTCAGAAATTAGGAGAGGACTCCATTAGCCAGTTCTCATTCTAATTATCTGGTCAAACTGGTTGTGGTTGATAGTTCAAATTCCAGTCACATTCTGTTTTGGACAACATAATATTTTTTAAAGACTTTCTGCTCCTGTTTGAACCAGTCAAAATAAGTTCTGCGGTATTTCAGCAGTGTAAAACTATTGGCACTATAATTGCAAGAGAGAGCAGCTTCATCAAGCTTATCGATTTATGGAAATTGAAAAATTAGTACCTATGAAAATGCAGTAAAGCCTTTTTCACTGTGGTAACTACTTCAGGTTCATTTGACAAGATGAAAATACAGCCGTCTGAGCGGAATAATTTTGGAACAGGAGTTCATAAATTATTGTATGCACCAAGCATTGTCCACAAGTCATCAGCCCAAAAGGATTTGGATGATGTTACATATGATTTATATTAAGTGTATTCAAACTTAATTTTAAACTTTTTTGAAATGGAACTCCTTATAGTCTCCTGTCCTTCAAGCATATCTTATGAATATTATTGAAGATTTACTACAATAAATGCATATGTCCTGAATCTCCTATGCACATGATTTCAGTGTTTATGTCTGAATCATGCTCAATGGTGCCCTCCAATATTAACTCTGCCAGAGGAAGGGCATCCCATTAGTAAGAGGCAGGCGAGCCCCTGCATCTCTGATATCTTACTGCCCATGACTGCTGAAAATTCTAGCACCCATACTGGGGGTCAGTGTATGGCTGAGGGCAGGCCCCATCCCCAGCACCATGCCTGGTTGCCTCAGCCCCCTAAATCCTACGAACATACAAACAAGGAGCAGGAATAGGCCATATGCCCCCTAGAGCCTGCTCTGCCATTTAATAAGGTCATGACTGATCTGATAGTAACCTCAAGTCTGCATCTCACCTACCCCTGATAACCCATCACCCCTTGCTTACTAAGGATCTTTCCAACTCTGCCTTAAAAATATGCAAAGATTCTGCTGCCACCGCCTTTTCAGGAAGAGAGTTCCAAAGACTCATGACCCTCTGAGAGAAAAAAATTCGCCTCATCTCCATTTTAAATGGGTGACCCCTTATTTTTAAACAGGGACGTTTATTTTTAAACAGTCTTAGATTCTTCCCAAGAGGAAACATCCTCACCACATCCACTCTGTCAAGTCCCCTCAGAATCTAATGCAGAGTCATAGAGTTATACAGCACAGAAACAGGCCCTTTGGCCCATTGTGTCCGTGCCGGCCATCAAGCGCCTATCTATCCTAGTCCCATTTTCCAGCACTTGGCCCATAGCCCTGTATGCTATGGCATTTCAAGTACTCATCTAAATACTTCTTAAATGTTGTGAGGATTCCTGCCTCTACCACCCCCTCAGGCCGTGTGTTCCAGATTCCAATCACCCACTGGGTGGAAAACATTTTCCTCAAATCCCCTCTAAACCTCCTGCCCCTTACTTTAAATCTATGCCCCCTGGTTATTGACACCTCTGCTAAGGGCAAACATTTCTTCCTAACTACCCTATCTTTGCCCCCCATAATTTTGTATACCTCTATCAGTTCCCCCCTTAGCCTTCTCTGCTCTAAGGAAAACAACCCTAGCTTATCCAGTCTCTCTTCAAAGCTGAAAAGCTCCAATCCAGGCAACAACCTGGTGAATCTCCTCTGCATCCTCTCCAGTGCAAACACATCCTTCCTATAGTGTGGCAACCAGAACTGCACACAGTACTCCAGCTGTGGCCTAACTAGCGTTTTATACAGCTCCAACATAACCTCTCTGCTCTTATCTTCTATGCCTCGGCTAATAAAGGCAAGTATCCCATAACACTTCTTAACCACCTTATTTAACTGTGCTGCTGCCTTCAAGGATCTATGGACATGTACACCAAGGTCTCTCCGATCCTCTGTACTTCCTAGGATCCTACCATTCATTGCATATTCCCTTGCTGTGTTAGTCCTCCCAAAATGCATCACCTCACACGTCTCAGGATTAAACACCATTTGCCACTGCTCTGCCCATTTTACCAGCCCACCTACATCAGCCTGTAATCTAAGGCTTTCCTCCTCACTATTTACACCACCAATTTTCGTGCGATCTGCAAACTTACTGGTCAGATCTCCTATATTCATGTCTAAATCATCAATGTACACTACAAACAGCAAGGTCCAGCACTGATCCCTGCATCTCATCACAGTCTTCCAATCACAAAAACAACCTTCGACCATCACCCTCTGCCTCCTGCCACTAAGCCAATTTTGTTTCCAATTTGCCAAATTGCCCTGGATCCCATGAGCTTTTACCTTCTTGACCATTCTTCCATGCAGGACCTTGTTAAAAGCCTTACTGACGTTCATGTAGACTACAGCAACTGCACTACCCTGATCTACACAACTAGTCACCTCCTCGAAAAATTAAATCAAATTTGTTAGACATGATCTCCTCCTGTCAAAGTCATGCTGACTACCCCTGATTAATCCCTGTCTCTCCTAGTGTAGATTAATCCTGTCCCTCAGAATTTTTTCCAATACTTTCCTTACCACTGTGTTAGACTCACTGGCCTGTAACCTGGTTTATCCCTACTACCCTTCTTGAATAATGTTACCACATTCGCTGTCCTCCAGTCCTCTGGATGATTTAAAAATTAATGCCAGAGCCCCTGCAATCTCCTCCCTTGGCTCACATAACAGTTTGAGATGCATCTCATCAAGGCTTGGGATTTAACTACTTTTAAGCCCATAAACGCTAATACCTCCTCCTTTTCAATGCTAATTTGTTCAAGTATATCGCAGTCCCCCTTCCTGATTTCTATACTTGCATCCTCCTTCTCCATAGTGAACACAGATGAAAAGTAATAATTTAAAATCTCACCTACTTCCTCCAGCTCCATGCACAGATTGCCACTATGGTCCCTAATGGGCCCTCTTACTCTTTTAAACTCCAGTGGATACGGGCCTAGCAAGTCCAACCTTTCCCCATAAGATAACCCACCCATTCCAGGTATTACTCTGGAAACCTTCTCTGAACTGCTTCCAACGCATTTACATCCTTCCTTAAATAAGGTGATCAATACCGTACAGAATACTCAAGTTGTGGTCTCACTAGTGCCCTGTACAACTGAAGTATGACCTTCCTACTTTTGTATTCAATTGCCCTCACAATAAATTATTACATTCTATAAGGTTTCCTAATTACTTCCTGTACCTACATACTAGCCTTTTGTGATTCATGCACTAAGACACCCAGATCCCTCTGCATCTTAGAGCTCTGCAATCTCTCACCATTTAGATAATACGTCTCTCCTTTATTCTTCCTGCCAAATGGACAATTTCACATTTTCCCAAATTATAGTCCATTTGCTAGATTCTTGCTTTTTGTAGCCTCCTTATGTGTTCTTCACAACTTACTTCCCTGCCTTTCTCTGCATCACCAGCAAATTTGGCAACCATCCCATCCATCCCTTCATCCAAGTCATTTATATAGATTGTAAACAGTTGAGGTCCAAACACTGATCCCTGCAGCACACCACTCATTACATTTTGATAACCTGAGAAAGACCCAGTTATGCTTACTCTCTGCTTCCTGTTAGCCAGCCAATCTTCTATCAATGCCAAAATATTACCCCCTATAACATGAGCTTTAGTATACTGCATAAAGCCTTTGATGTGGCTCTTTATCAAATGCCTTCTGGAAATCTAAGTATAGTACATCCACCGGTTCCCCTTTATCCATTGCACATGTTTCTTCCTCAAAGAGCTCCAATAGGTTTGGTTAAACATGATTTTCCTTTCACAAAACCATGCTGATTCTGCCTGATCACCTTGAACTTATCCAAGTTCTGTGCTATAGCCTCTTTAAAAATAGCTCTGTAGTAACTATAGTTTGGATAAACATAGGATTGCAGCTTTAAGAATACTCCTGTGTTGTAAGATCACATGATCTGTCTAAACTAATGTGTTAGCAGTGTTGGGAACTTCGAGTAGAGACAGTTCTTCTTTAATTATGGACTTTGATGCTTACGTTTAGTTGCTGCTGCTGTCTTGTAAGTAAAATTCAATGTGTCCACTAAGAAAAGAAGTCTGGAAGATTAACTGTATAACTAACTGGTGACAAGGATAAATCAGATTCTTTGCTGTACTTCGCCCAGCGATTGTGACCATCTAAGTTCATTAAAAATAAAAGAAGATATACTCATTCAAAATGCCACAGTTGGCAGAATTGATCCCTTTGAATCAGCCACAGACGATTGATCTCAATATATAGGACATCTTGCGTTCTATTTTCAAGCCAACAAAATCATAGGGGAGGAAAAGAGGAGAGCAATTCCCCTGAGTATTTGTGGGAGCAAGACCTACAGTTTAATTTGCAGCTTGACAGCCCCGCTGCCCCAGATTCAAAGACTTTCAGTGAATCAGTAGACCTTGTTAAGGGACATTTTCAAGCCAAGCCCTCAGTCACAATGCAGAAGTTCTGGGTCAATTCACAGAATAGAGCCCAGGGGAGACCATTGCTACCTATGTGGTGAAATTAAAACATCTAATGGGATATGGTGATTTCAGTGAAACCCTGAATGACATGCTCAGGGATCGTTTAGCGTGTGGTGTGTAGGAAGACGCTATTCTGAATCTTAATTTCAAGAAAGCGTTAGAAATAGCACTGGTGATAGAAAGTGCTGTAAGGGATTCACAAGCAATTCAAGGGGTGCAAAATGGTGCCGTTCTCCTAACTGGGTGGCAACAGTCAGCCAAAAGTGGCATGAAAAGCTGGGACTCCACCGCGAAGCAAACTGAAAAATGAGAGGAACCAACTTAGCAACAAAATCAAAAACTAATTTTCATCGACATGTAAACAACCACTCTTCTAACAATTGGCAATCTAAAAAGGTAGAGTGTTATTCTTGGTATAGAAGTTGACAAATAATGAGACGGTGCAAAGCGAGATTTAAACAGGCGTCCAAACAACAATCGAAGTCCAATGAAGTATATAAAACAACCACATCTGACATTTATTCATTATTCAACATGAAAGTTGGGAAGGCAGAGCCAATTATTGTCACAGTGCAAATGAATGGTAAACCCTTATAAATCGAGGTAGACACGGGTGCTTCTACCACTGTAATAGAAAATACTTTCAGATATTTAAATAAAGGTGATCAACAATTAAATTTA
Source organism: Carcharodon carcharias (assembly GCF_017639515.1). Classification (NCBI taxonomy): domain Eukaryota; kingdom Metazoa; phylum Chordata; class Chondrichthyes; order Lamniformes; family Lamnidae; genus Carcharodon; species Carcharodon carcharias. The sequence goes on along the minus strand of NC_054485.1, from coordinate 49,072,388 downwards.
GAACAAACATCTACCAAGTTGAACATGGACACAGGCGAAGAAATCCAGGGTAAACGTTATCACCAGAGCAACAGTGCATCATAGACACATAAACAGCACATCTGCCTGTGATAGCATTAAAAAGTAGAGAACCAACCAAGCCTTCTAGGTTGAAATTGATTGAGGGGAATTAACCTTGATTGGCTAGTGAGATTTCAAAAGGAAGCTGGAAGAGTTCCTGAGTTGAAAAAGGAACAAGCCAAGGTTCTTCAGAAAGAGCCTGGAGATTCCAAGGACTGCAACAGGATGAAAAAGGATTGCGTAGCCAATCAGCAACCTGAAGAAACAAAGACTGTCTTAAACAATGACATGGGAGAACAGCAGAAGAAACTCAAGGAGACTCTGCTGAACGACAGAGTTCAAGATGAAGCAAGTGAGCTTCGCAAAGAAAAGGAAAAGCTGTTGAAAGACCTTCACACACTACAAAGGTGATGCCTCTGGAAAATAATGAAGAGAAACAGGAAGAATTTAACACCTCACTGAACAAACTGAAGAACCAGTTGGCAGATAAGACTCAGTGATATTCAAGGTTCCAGGAGGAAACCAACAGATACAAGAAGGATACAGAAGAGCGGAAGAATCAGTTAAATGAAGCTAAAGAGGCATTAAAAGCAAAAGTCGTAAAACTTTCCAAGATGCGAGTAGATAATGAAGTCATGGCCAGCTCAGCTACTGAAGTAAGACAAGTTGAGATAGCATCTGAGAGAAGTCTGGCTGACAGTGAAGTCAAAAAAGCCGATACTAAATTCTATGTTAGAAAGAAGACACGTAGAAAGAGGATGGAGAATTACTGATGAGGCGACATCTTCGGACAATACAAAGCTTGATACTTCCCAATTTGGAGGGGAAGATGAAGAAAAGTCAAGGGAACCAAAAAGTGACTCATGATTTGCATTGTCATGGGAGACAATTTACCGTTAGAGAAGTAGTAAATGTAAAGAATTTCAGTGGAGGACCGAAGTGGTTACCTGGTAAAGTAAGTTCTGTGACCGACCGTTGTCATACCATGTAGAATTGGAGGGCCCTTCACTCATAAGCATGGTGATCATTTAAGAAAAACGGAAATATCCCAACAAAATGATATTCCACCTGTAACCATTACTGAACCAGTGATTCATGTTGAAGTTACTCAACCAAGGATAGGCATGCCCGATGTCTCTGTCCGAGTGGAAGACACTGAACTTCACATGCCTAATGAGGTACCTGATGTTAATGCGGTGCCAGGGAAGTGGTTCCTGCAAAAGAGTCTGATGTCGTGGAGCTGCGACATTCCACCTGAAAGATTGAACTTGTAATTTCATGCGTAAATATTGTCATATCATGAGATAAATACTCTTGTAAATCTAAAATGTACAGAAAAGTTTAAGAGGGAGGAATGTAATAATTATAATTTTGATAAACATAGTACTGCAGCTTTAAGAATAATCCTGTGTTGTAAGATCACATGATCCATGTAAACCAATGTGTTAGCAGCGTGGGGATCCTCTAGTAGAAGCGTTCTTCTTAAGTTATGGAACTTGATGCGCATGTATAGTTACTGCTGCTGTCTTGTAAATAAAGTTCAATGTGTCCACTAAGAAAAGTTGTCTGGAAGATCAACTCCATAACATTTTCCTTATGACAGATGTAAAGCTAACTGGTCTATAATTTCCTGCTTTCTGTCACTCTTCCTTCTTGTATAATGGAGTTACATTTGCTATCAAAGGGGCTGATCTGTAAAATGCAATTCAAAAGAACATCCTTGAACTCGGGTGCAGGCCATTTGCCTCGCTAGGAGAAGTATGGAGGCTCACATGCACCCTTGTGGAAGCTGTGTTATGATTAGGTGAGGAGGGGTAGAATGGCTCCCCATTCCCCCCACTCCTAGTTTGACTGCAGCAGGTTTTTTTTTTAAAGAATTTGCTTGCCTATTGGAATGTTTAACTGTTTACGTGCTGTGACTGTAAAAGACACACACAGACAGGTTTTCTGTTAAGTTTTTTAAAAGAAAGGAAAATAGCATTTATTGTTTGTAACCCGGTCTATCTAAAATAATAAAAAAAGCTCCGACTTTCACGCAATCAAGGTTCAAGCATGTGCACACACAAGTTGTTCCAGAGTGGGAGGTTAGATTCAGCAGTCTTTTTAGAGTCCAATAAAAGTTAAAGGTATGTGGGTCTTGAAAACTGATGCCTTGGATGATTTCAGATTGAGCTCAATGGCCCCTCTGGATCCAGCGTTGAGACAACTTAAATCTGTTCACAGATGATTTATATGTGTCCTTATAGAGTCAGCATCTACTGGGTTGATTCTTAAAACACTGCCTCTGGCATGCGGGTGACTGAATGGCTGACAGGGCTCAAACTTGCAGGCTGGATAAAGAGAGGGAGAGAGAGAAAATTTCCTGCTCAGGTATCCTGCCTCTTTGGCATCTCTTCTGCTTTTTTTTTTTGGCTGGGTAAAAGCAGTTTCTTAAACACAAAAGGGGGTTAGTAGGCTTGTCACACGGTCCTCTCACTCCAACTGATCAATTACTCAAACATGGTCATGGCTAGTGGATTTCAGGTCCATGGTTTACATGATTAGATTATAGCTGTATGAATTCCTTTCCAAGCATGAGATTGTTGTCTGAGGCGACTATGTCTAATGCTTAGTCCTCACAGTTGAGTACCCAGGTGATTGTCTGGATGCTTTGTAAATGGGTAAGATGGCCTATTCACACTCCTTCAAAGTGATTGTTTCTGATGGGGTTTTCTAGACAGGTTGACTCCATTTTAATGGCTTTGGAATTTGAGAGGTACAGTCATGCAAATGTTCAGACATCTTAGAAACTACTGTTTCAAGTCACAGGAATGTGTTTCAGTCCTATAAAACTAAGCCAGTAAATACATAAAGTCATTTTTGATATGAAGTATGGCTTTGTAACAACTGGTATGCCTCACCTGATGGCATCTATTGTCCCCTATAAAAACACTTGGACCCAACTATACACCATAGCAGTCATTTGCCTTGCAAAGGGCGAATGGAGCTTCCATTCCTTAAGGCAACCAGAAAACTCCTGGGAATAATGGAACCCAGTCTCCACCATTTCTCATGAGGATTTCACCAGCCTTTTGCCAGAGTTATCAAAGAATCGTTGAATGGTTAGAACACAGAAGGAGGCTTTTGGGCCCATTGTGTCCATGCCGACTCTCTGCAAGAGCAATGCAGCTAGTCTCATTCCTCTGCCTATCATTGTAGCCTTGCAGATCTTTTCTCTTCAGGTAATTATTCAATTCTCTTTTGAAAGTCACATTCTCAGTCATAGTCATTTGCTGCATAGAAAGGTTTTTTCTCATGTTGCCTCTGGGTAAATCTTTTGCCAATCACTTCAAATTGGTGTCTGCTGGTCCTTAACTCTTCCACCATGGGGAACAATTATAGGGAAGAATAATAATTCTTTCCAAGCCCCTCATGAATTTGAACACTTTTATTTTGTGTATGTGTTTGTTTTGTTTTCCATGCCTCTATTTATAAAGCCCGAGATGTGTCGTATTAAACCTTTCTCAACCTGCCCTGCCATCTTCAATGATATCTGTGCATATGCCCCCAGATCCCTCTGCTCCTGCACCCCTTTAAAACTATACCTTTTATTTTGTATTGACTTTCCTCATTCTTTCTACCAAAACGGAGAGAGCACAACAGAAGATCCAAATTGTGCTCAAATTGGTTGCCATCTCTCCTACATTGCAACAGTGGCTACTGTACCTAATTAAAAGAAGGTTGGTTTGGAATGTCCTGAGTTTATGAAAGGTGATGTATAAATGCAAGTCTTTCCTTTTAGGTTAAGTATAGCATGAGACAGAGTAATGCTCCATTGTCTGTACCTCAGAAATGAGCAGCAAGAGCACTCAATGTTTGGGAATGCCATTTCTATTTGCTGTATTCGCTAGGCTTGTGGCCTGTCCAAGTGAGACTTCCAATTTAGAGTCAAATTATGGGTAAATCTGTGCACGTATCCACAAGGAAATGGATAGATAGTGCTCTGAATGTGGTTATTAAAACAGACAAGTGCCAGTTTTGAACGAGAATGTCTTCAAAGAGACAGACAAGTGAAAATTGCCAATACATTTTGATATCTGTTGCTGGAGCTTTGAGAGAATATTCCTTGAAATTTAAAGCAGATTTTTCAAGTGGAACATACATGCTATTTCATTGTGGAACAGATGATTTAGTAATATTCAGTTATATGGAAAAATATTGAATGACAATCAAAAATAATCACTTCAATCGACTTCTTGATACTTAACTATCTTATATTGGTTATTGATTACTCCATTTACCAAGCAGTGTTGCTTCTACTGGCATGTAAGTTGTAAAAGCATAAACCAATGGTTCACAAACTGGGGTCCACAGGCCAACTGGGAAGCTTTCTAGGGCTCCTGCAAATTAATCCGGAAATGACTTACCATGCGGGGACGACTTTATGGGTGGACTACATTGGCAGTTGGAGGCGGCCTTGGTAAGAAATGTGAGCAGAGTGTGGCTGCCAGATGTGCAGTGCAGAGTGGGCTAGCTGTCTCAACTAGCAAGAGGTGTGCATGGACAAGCACTGAGAGTGGCCTGAAGGTTACTGCATCGCTGGGCAATCTGGATGTAACTATCTGTAAGTCAATCACTGTTTTCTTAAAAGCATTATTAATACGCTCTTTACGGGCAACACTTACATCTTCAGAGTGTCACGTAGTGCACTGGAACCTCTCCAGTCTGAAATGCTGGGGGCCATGTTTCTGGATTTTGGAATTTTCTGGGCTATAGACTGACACTAGAATGCCTAACTATTAGAATGCCTAACTACAAGGCCTGAATTTTACCTTTGGCGGGCGCGTGCGACCGTGGGCCCTGGAGCGATTGGAAGCAGACTGCTGACTGCAATCGACCCCTGACCGCGATTTCACGCTGGCTGGTCAATTAACGGCCAGCCAGTGTGAATCGTGCACTGAAAAGCTCAGCGCTGCTAGGGTGCGGGTGGGAAGAGGGCAGGCGATGGCATCACCACATGTGCGGATGAGCTCCCTGAAGAGAGACAGCTGCCTCAGGGAGCTGCAGACATTCAAATGATGAAATAAAGGTTTAAAAATTCGCCAACAAAATGTCCATGCATCACAATCAAGCACCTGGAAATATACCTCATAGAAATGCTGTCCACAGATGTTACCTATATTTTATTTCATAGCAGAGATTTCATCCCATCCTTGGATGAGGTTTGATGAAAAATGTAAAGGCTGCCTGTCCGATTTGCCTGTCCGCCAACCATAAGGTTGGACGGGACTCAAAAAATTGGAGACAATTGTGCCCTTAATGGAAATTAAATATCCTCCTAATTGTCAGTGGGCGTGCTTCCAACTTCTGCGCATGCCCACTGAGCGAAATATTATGCAAGTGCACAATGATGTCAGGACACTAGCCTAAAGTCATCTCGTGAGATTTTACACCTGATTGGGTTGGGCAAGAGCCCAGCTGCGGGATGTAAAATTCTGCCCCAAGTGTGTGAACTGGAAAACACCATAGATATAAACATTTACCTGAAACATAAAATAAAGATAAAACATTATAAAACAGTGATAAAAATTGTTTTACTTATCCAAATGCTGTATCTGCTAAGCTTCTGCTCCCAATGTATGGCACTAAAACGATGCTGATCACACTTGGGTCGACTCAACTGGTGTTTCTGAACAGTAGATTTCCAGACTGGAGAGGTTATGGTGTCTTATAATCTAGATAATGATAAATATAAGTGGTTGTTGTTGTTGTGGTTGGGGAGTCTGTGACTACTAACCCATTTGAAAAGGAGTCATTCAACAAGAAAAGGTTGAGACTCAATGGCATAAAAAAGATAGCATTTATGCCTGTTGAGCTGCAGATCACTTCATGGGGTGATTTCACCTCCTACTTCTGTAGGCAAGGCACTGGCAGTGGTGAATCCAAATGTAGGTCTCAGACATTGCTAGCCATCACTAGCTGTTAATTTATAGCTTTCAGTCTGTCCATATATGGCTGGAACTGTGATTTTTCTCCATTGTTGGCTTGTGGGCTATCTGCTGACAGAGGTGTAAAGCCATAACTTCAACTCAGAAACAATTGTGTGCACTCGAGCTTGGAGTCATGCAATTGCTTCTAGATCATGCTTTTAAACAAGTGCACACTGTTACCACGGTATAATCAAGACAACTTTGGAGATTCAGTGGGTAACATATATTTAAACACAAGCAGTTCTGTGGTAGAAATTGCTTTTTTGGGTGCGATTTTGCCTTTCATTAGATCTGAAGGAATGAAATCAGTTGACAGTAACCCTGGGAGGCTGCTCATCTCTTATTGATTGGTTGAAAAGAATTCATATACACATCGGCGGCAGGCATCCTGAACACTGCCTTCCCTTGCAGGAGCAATTTAATTTAATAATTAGAAAGCCAGCTGAGGTTTTATCTCTCTTAGGTTGGCAGGTATCCTGGACATCAGACAAAGCGTTGCCTTATCACTTCTAAACACAGCTTTGATTTACCGATCATTTAACTGTTCCAAATGTATCCCTGACAGAAACAAAACAAAAACAAGTTAAAGAAATAGGAGCTACTTTGTATTCACAAGGCAAGGATAATGAATTTTTTGAACCAATCAAGCAGATTGGAAAACCAGCAAATAAATAAAACTACTAGCGGATTGAGGACTAAAATTTTGGCATTTAAGAGATGTTCATTCTCCTGCTCCATCTGAATTATAAAGCTATCACAAGACAATAAGCAGTGGATTAAAGTCTGATGAAAAGGAATCCATGGCACACAAGAAGGCATTACAGGATTTATTATGTGCTGTTATGACTATGGAGCCACTTGTAGCTGACTTTACTAAATGTTTTTGAAGGACAACAAACAGCTATAGCATTAGTGTTGGAGCGTGCTGCTTATAGATTAACTAGGCTGGTATTTACTTCAATTTCTTACAATAGGACATTGTCGCAACACAGTTGCCACACGACACTGAGGTGTAAAGATAAAAAAAAACTTGCATTCACATAGCACTTTTCACAAACAGAGGATGCACCTAAAACACTCTACAGCCAATGAAGTGCTTTTGTTATGTAGGAAATACAGCGACCAATTTGAGCACAGCAAGGTTCCACAAACAACAATGTGATCATAGCTAGATCATCTATGTTCAAGTGAAGTTGGTTGAGGGATAAATATTAGCCAGAATCCCAGAAATCCCTTGCTGCTCACTGAATAGTACCATGGGATCTTTTACATCCACATGAGAGGACGGAGAGGGCCTTGGTTTATTGTTTCACCTGAAAGACCGCACCCGCAGCAGTGTGGAATGCTCTCAGTGCTGCAATGAAGTGTCTGCCTAGATTATATCAGGTGTGGGGTCAATGCTGTAGATTCTCTTTCATGATCTAAAACTCATAATCTACAGGGCCTTGCCTTTCACCCTGTCTCATCAGTATTGAAATGCAGAATTATTGCATCAGCTCCTACCCTAACTCAATATTTCCCTCTTTTTATTTAGCTCAACCAACAAGTATGGAAACCCAACACCATGCCTACAGGTCTTCATCTTCAGACTGAACAATTGAGAAATCCTTAACGGCGAGCTCGATAATGGAGTTCACACATTCTCCCTTTAGAGACATAGCCCACTGAGCTTAGCTTGGAGAATTTGGGCAGAGGTTAGAAGGAGCCAAAGCTTAGGCAGCCCTAAGAATGTGCGTGGGCATTGCTGAAGCATAGCTAAATGTTTTACTGCTAATCCAGTCAGAACTAGCCTTCCTACTAGGACATTGGCTTGTAGGGTGGCCTGGAACTATGTGGGAGGAATCCCACCGTCCAGTAATGAATCAAACTCTCCTAGTTCTATCAATGGAGGAAGACCAACTAGCTGGTCAACCATCAAGTGTATGCTGAGGTCCCCATCTCAGTTAAAATACTTTGAGTCAAAGTGACACCAAATATATCTGCTTACGAAGGAGGCTCATGACTAGTTCGCCATCATGCACTGTGAGTTGCTTGGTGGCATAGCAAGCAGCCTAATTTACCACTGAATGGGTGAATGCAATCCGACATTCCCCTGACCAAAGCTCCAGCACAGACCAAACTATGGATAGGTGAGTCCATGCTCACATACAATACCTTCCAGCAGATGTTTACTCATGACTCAAAGTTTTCACACCATCTTTTCGGCAGACACCTCTATAAAGAATGCTAGAAAGGCCAATAGAGGACAAGCCGTGATATGCTAGCTAATTAAATGTTCTAGATTTCCACATTGAATGCCAGGATTAAATTGTGCCCACTCTGAGGCTGCCTTCCCAGGTAACTGAGTTGCAGGTTTCATATAGAGTGGAATCCTCCATCCCTGCTACTGACTCCCCTTTGTGTGCCACAACCCACCTTAACACTATGGAACAACTTCCCTCCTTCAGTATGTCCCAAGTAATTTACAGCCAATTAAGTACTTTTATGAACATACGAGCAATGAGCAGGAGTAGGCCATTCAGCCCCTCGAGCCTGATCCGTCATTTAATAAGATCGTGGCTGATCTGATAGTAACCTCAAATCTGTATCCCACCTACCCCCAAAAACCTGTCAACCCCCTTGCTTACCAAGAATCTATCCACCTCTGCCTTAAAAATATTCAAAGGCTCTGCTTCCACCGCCTTTTCAGGAAGAGAGTTCCAAAGACTCTCTGCTCTCTGAGTGAAAAGATTTCACCTCATCTCTGTTTTAAATAGGTGACCCCTTATTTTTAAACAGTGACCCTTAGTTCTCTCCCACAAGAGAAAACATCCTTTCCACATCCACCCTGCCAAGACCCCTCTGGATCTTATATGTTTCAATCAAATCGCCTCTTACTTTTCTAAACTCCAACGGTTACGTGCCTTCTCTGTCCAACCTTTCCACATAAGACAACTCACCTATTCCAGATATTAGTCTGGTAAACCTTCTCTGAACTGCTTCCAACACATTTATATCCTTCCTTTAATAGGGTAACTAATGCTGTACATAGTACTCCAGATGTGGTCTCACTAGTGCCCTGTACAACTGAATCATAACCCCCCTACTTTTGTATTTTTGAAATGAAGTCAATGTTGTAACGTAGAATTCAGGCCTGTCAATTTGCAAACAGCAAGCTCCACAAATCACAGTAAGAAAATGACCAGATAATCTGTTGATTGAGGGATAAATATTGGCCAGGACACTAGGCAGATTTCCCGTGTTCTTCGTCAAAATAGTGCCGTGGAATCATTTGCAACTTTAGTGCCATGGGAGAAAGTTTCCCAACATTTACAGAGAATCTATTAAGTCATATTCCACTTCTGAGTCTAAATTGCCTTAGGCTGCCACTCAGGTTCTCATGAACCTTTGTACCAATTTATTGCTCACCCTTTTCCCGCAGCTAATTATAGGCATGAATGAGAATCCCCCTCTCAATGCACCTGGATGATGAAGAGTTAAAGAGGTATACTAACCAGGTCAAGCGCTAGAAGAGATGCTCTCTGCCAGCTGGCAGTGTCCAGATCTACAGAGATGAAAGTATCTTGCTTTGGTTGACCCTTAATGCTGACAGTGGCTGCTATTCCTAAAAAGATAGCATGGTGGCCAAAGCTTGGCACCAGCATATAAGCACTTTGGGGTATTTCTCTATACTAAGGGCTCAATATAAATGTTTTTGTAGATAAGATATAAGGTCCTCCCACCCCACAATATTGCTAATGATTTCTTGTCTTTTCTAAAGATTTTTTTCTGCAGTACGGTTTCATCAGTGCTGACAGATCTCTGGGACCTTGCACAAGTGTCCACTGTTTTTTACATGTAGGTCTAGATGAGTCTAAGTGCTGCCATCTGACAGTGATGGTGCATTATGGATGGAAGGTTGACATCACTAAGATATGTGATTGGTTGAGTAACCATCATTTCTTAGAAGCACCCCAATCATAGAATGCCATGCTTTCAGTGGTGATGCATAAAAGGAGATATGCAAAGATGATTAAGACACACACACTCTCTCTCTTATCGTATCTGCAGAACTTGGCACATTTACATGCCAATGACATCATGAGAGTTGCCTTCCCAATTACTGGTCAGCAGAGTGTTAGACACACAGCAGTTCCATCTGATGCAATGGCATCTGCAGCTACCTGCTGACCAGGCTAAGACATCCAGTAACAATAATGGTGCAGCTGGAGCCTGAAGCTTCCCTGTGCCTCTGTGCAGGTTAGCTGCAAGAATGGCTTATGGAGATGTTAGAGCTCAAAACCTTCCTCACACCTGGCTAATGCTCTGAGGACATGGGTTCAAATCCCACCATGGTAGCTGGTGGAATTTAATAAATTCAATTAATTAATAAATCTGGAATTATAAACAAAACATAGAAAATGGGAATAGGTCATTCAGCCCTTCGAGCCTGCTCTGCCATTCAATATGATCCTCTATCTTAATGCTGTACACTCTCTTCATACCACACTGCGCCTTTAGAGACCAGGAATCTATTTCCTTCTTAAATATATTCATTGACTTGGGGCAGAACATTTAGCTTGGTGTGTGGGTGCGTGCCCGACCTGATCAAACGTGAAATCGTGCGAGATGACGTGGGGTGAGCGTCCCGGCATCATCCTGTGCTCGCGCGATATTTTGGTTAGCGGGTGGGCTTCCAACTTTTGCGCACACCCGCCGACAATTAAGAGACCAATTAAGGTAATTAAAGGTGCAACTGCCTCCGATTTTTCGTGATCCGTCCAACCTTATGGTTGGCGGATGGGCGAATCGGCCAGACGGACTTTGCATTTTTCATGAAACCTCATCCAAAAGCAGGATGAGGTTTCCGTTCTTAAATGAAAGAAAAATAAAAATCTATGGACAGCAGTTTTGTCATATATATGTTCAGGTAACTGATTGTGATGTTTGCACATTTTGTTCCTCATCTTAAAAGCTTTATTTAATGCCTTTCAGATCTTCAGCTCCCTGAGGCAGCTCTCTGCCTTCAGGGAGCTTCCTGCCAGCGCTCGCCTGCCCTCTCCCGCCCCCACCCCAGCATCGCTGAGCTTCTCAGCGCTTGTTTCACACTGGCTGACCATTAATTGGCCAGCCAGCGAGAAATAGCGGTCGGGGGCCGATCATGGTCGGTGGTCTGTTCCCCAGCCGATCCCAGGCCCGCCAATTGCGCCCGCCCGCCGACCTAAAGATTCTGCCTTTGGCCTTCACAGCTTTCTGTGGGATATAATTCCATAGGCTCACCACCCTCTGAGTGAAGAAGTTTCTCCTCATCTCAGTCCTAAATGGTCTACCACATATCCTGAGACTGTGACCCTTGTTCTAGACCCCCCAGCCAGAGGAAACATCATCCCTGCATTCAGTCTGTCCATCCCTGTCAGAATTTTATATGTTTCAATGAGGTCTCCTCTCATTCTGTTAAACTCCAGTGAATACAGGACCAGTTTGCCCAATCTCTCCTCATGTGACAATCCTGCTCTCCCAGGAATCAGTCTGGTGAACCTTCACTGCACTCTCTCTATGGAAAGTGTATCCTTTCTTAGGTAAGGAGACCAAAACTGCACACAATACTCCAGGTGTGGTCTCACCAAGGCCCTGTACAGCTGCAGTAAGACATCCTTACTCCTGTCCTCAAGTCCTCTCATAATGAAGGTCAACATACCATTTGCCTTCTTAACCGCTTGCTGCACCTCATGCTTGCTTTCAGTGATTGTGACCATGAAACTATCACCTTTTGTCATAGGAACTCGTCTGATTCATTAATGCCTTTCAGGGTAGGAAATCTGCTGTCCTTACCTGGACTGGTCTACATGTGACTCCAGGACTACAGCAGTGTGATTGGCTCTTAACTGCCTCTGAAATGACCTAGCAAGCCATTCAGTTGTATCAAACCACTGCAGTAAAAGTCGTAGCAGATAGACTGCAGCAGTTCTAGAAGGCTGTTCATTCCCGCTTTCTCAAAGGAAATTAGGAATGAGCAACAAATGCTGGTCTTGCAATAGACATACATATCCCATGAAAGAATAAGAAAAAATTTCCACTTGGAGTGCCATCTCTCCTGCAGCAGGCATTGAACAGGGGGCTGGTTCAGGGCTGCACTCTCACGTGTGTTTGGAGAAATGCAGTGGTCCAAACACTGACCCTGGGGGACGCCACTGTTTACATCCCTCCAATCTGAAGAACATCGATTAACCACCAATCTCTGTTTTCTGTCATTCACCCAGCTTCCTATCCACCTTGTCCCACTCTCTTTAATACCATGAGCTTCAATTTTATCAACAAGTCTCCTGTCTGGCACCTTAGCAAACACCTTTCGACAATCCATCCACATAACACCCACTGCATTTCCTTTTCTGCTAAACAGTGTTACTCCATCAAATAATACCTGCTCTCTGTCCTGAAGTAATCCATTTCATTAACAAATGCTGATATTCGAGTACAGACTCTCACACTCAGTCCTCTAGCCCCTTTCCCTTATCCCTGTTGGTCTGAAACTCACCGCAGTCACGAGGGCCGGGTTCATGGTGAAACTGATGGTCCTGAACTGCTTTTAGAAAATAACCATCAATCTAATCAATCAGTTACAATATTTAATAAAACAAATAAAAGATGCAGATAAAATATTCTTTGAAGTTTTCTGACGCGGTGCTCCAATTGTTTGTGATGGTTTCATGGCAGTGTAGCCTGGGTTGATTTTATACCTGTGCCTGCCCATTACTGTTGCTGAGGCACATAAGCCCATCCTGATTCTTCATCAGAGAGAACACAGTCACTGGTCTGAGATTAGGGCCTTTAATGGTGGTTCTGACAGTCCAGCATGCACCAAAGGTCGAATCAACCCTATCTAATAAATCCCAGAGCCCAATATAAAACAGTGAATATTATCCCCACAGACCATGGATAAAGCATAGAGTAGACCTCTTCACTCTCTTTGGAACTGACTACCTCATCACCATTGACTACCATTCAGACTACTTGGTGTTAGACCAGCTGACCTCAATGACTACCAGTGAGATCTTAGAACGTCTGAAAACAAACTTTAGTCATCATGGCATTCCTGACACTGTGGGAGCGATGATGACCCTCAGCTCACGAGTGCAGAATTCATGCATTTTAGGGATGACTGGGAAATTCAGTGCCACAAATCATCTTCAAACCATCCCTGTCAAATGGAAAGGCTGAGGCAGCGGTGAAAATTGCCAGATAAAAAATTGAGTAGATAGAACCGTAGAACCATAGAAAAATACAGCTCAGAAAGAGATCATTCAGCCCAATGTGCCTGCACTAGCCAAAAAAAGTAAAAAGAAACTAGCCTGCTCATTTTAATCCCAGCACCTGGTCCGTAGCCTTGTAGGTTACAAGACTTCAGATGCAGATCCAGGTACCTTTTAAATGAGTTGAGCATTTCATCCTCAACCACCAACTTAGGCAGTGAATTCCAGACACCCACCACCCTCTGGGTGAAAAAGTTTTTGTTCATGCCCCCTCTAACCCTTCTACCAATCATCTTAATTCTATGTCCCTGGTAATTGGCCCCTCAGACAGGAAACAAGTCTTTCCTGTCTACCTTATCTAGGCCCATCATAATTTTGTACACCTCAATTAGGTCAAACCTTAGCCTCTTCTGTTCTAAGGAAAACAACCCTAGCCTAGCCAATCTCTCCTCATAGCTACAATTTTCAAGCCCTGGCAACATTCTTGTAAATCTCCTCTGTTCTCTCTCCAAAGCAATTATATCCATCCTGTATTGTGGTGACCAGAACTGTACATATAATTCCAGCTGTGGCCTAGCCAGCATTTTATACAGTTCTATCACTGCATTCCTGCTTTTGTATTCAATACCTCGTCCAATAAAGGAAAGCATTCCATATGCTTTCTTGACTACCTTGTCCACCTCTCCCGCCACCTTCAAGGACCTGTGGATATGCAGATATGTACGAGGCAACCCTGGAGTGGAGAAATACACTTACTGAAGGAATGGAATGTAGTAAAGTCCAGTGACTAATGTGACTAATGCCACAGTGCACCCAAACTACTCTTCTAATCGCTAAAAAATGACTGAAGCCAGAAGTAGTAACAGGAGTGCATTCCAAAGCCAAAGTGAAAGGACAGAAAGCCAAATTTCACTCTGTTAAAACTGCCAAATCATTTCCAGAGCTGAGAGTTGGAGAGCCAGTCTGAAGCAAAAATTCACACTCAACAAAAGGCAGCCCACTTGGCAACTTGGAAACTGGCAAAGTAGTTGTCACCTTGATCATGCACGGTGAAAGTGAACGACCGGATATATTGTCACAACCTCAGACACTTGCATGCAACCGGAGTAGCTGCTCCTTCACAGCAGACAGCTGCTGAGGAAGAGTTGATTTCACCAACTAAACAAGGAATGACCATCAGTCCCAGAGATCAACTGCTCCCCAACAAATGCAACGGATCAGCAGCCAAGGCAACAACATTCCCCGGAGAAACAATGTCAGCCCACAAACCAGCAGACACCGACCAACAACCAACAACCTACACGCATACCATTAGAAGACCTGAACCCCCAAAGGTTATGGTTGGAATTTTCCATTCTGGAGAAGTCCAGTGGTGGGTGGGAAAGTCGACATGATTCCTGCTAGGTGGTGAGATGGCTGAACAAGCATGATCTTCCACTGGTCAGCTCATTAATTACGCACCCGCAAGGAGATTGACGAATTTCATGATGGGGCAGGCAGGAAGTCACCTGCGCCGCCGTCACCCCATGAGGTCAAAGTCCCTGGAACCATATTTAAAAGGCGCCTGAACAGCCATTCATTCAGTGCGGGCCAGGAGCTCCGCATTACTCCTCCAGGATCCTTGTGGCCGCAGCTTGTATTGAAGAAATTGGCAGATGTGAGTAAACACATCCCGGGACATATGAGTTGAGAATGCCTCTGTTATTGCCTGTCATCCATCTCTAAATGAGAGTGCCATCGGCGATATACCCATGGTCAGGCTGAAGCTCACCATTGCAGTGGTCCATGTTCACCAGCCTTTTGACCTTCCAAAGGCCCCATTGCCTCTTGCTGCTCAGGTCTTTGCTCCTCCTCGCCCTGTGCCAACCTGCGCTGGGCTCTCCTTCTCCTCACCTGGATGAGAGCCATTGCCAAGGCAGGGTTGCCTGCCGCTTGCATCATTGACACTTCAGCGCATGTATGAACGAATTGAAGTAATACGTTTAGTGAGCATGTGCTTTACAGGCTTCCCTCCAGCTCAAAGCCGGCAGTCCACTGGCCTCCATCTAGACATGTCATCCCCACCCCAACCCTTCCAGGTAAAGGACATTTTGGAGGACCAGAGATGGGTGTTCCTCCCATTCTTACATGATTGCGTATGGAAACATTGTTCTGTGACCAGGGTGTTGACAGCCATGTGCAAGAAGCCAGCCTCTGACATTGTTCTGCTTGTCTCCACCACCCTCGAGACTCTAGAGAGAGACCATTACCTTAGCAGCTTGGAAAGACAAACCGCGTGATTCCTTGTCAGTCAAGAGCATTCACCCGGGAGAATGGGGGTTTGGAGTTGCGAGTTGGCTGCTCCCCACCAGCCATGCCCGTTGGATGCACCCACCTCCTTCTCTTCCTTCATCCCTTCCTCTGACTGTAGCCAAAGGCAAATGGCACAGAATGAAATGCGGCTCCACACCTTGCTTGGGACCTCGATGTTCTGAGACCTATGAGTCCGGAACAAACCTGCTACAATGCAGGCTTCAACATAGAGAAGAAGACACAACTGAGCAGTTTTGACATCCAATTCATAATTATTAGGGTGTCCCTTTAGTCTGCTATGTGCTGACATTGAACTCCACCCACCCGAAAAGACCCTCCTCCCACTTCGACGGAGCTCCACTGACTGACTGCGTGCTCAAGATCAGATTGGAAAAGTGGTGTGCATCACCTTTGAAACTCACTCCACTACTTCCTACCCTCCCCCTGTCACCTACCAACCCCCTCCCATCACCCTAGATCCATCTAATATCACCGCTCCACCATTCCTCTCCCCTGGGTCACCCTTGAACCTCCCCCGTTACCCTGGACCATATCATGATCCACCTCTACATGCCTTCTCTCACATCAGAGCCGACATCCGTAACTGCCCCCATGCCCACCATGAACCTGTCCCCTCCTATTATCCAAGTCACTTGTCTCATCCCCCTCCATGACCCCGCTGCCCACCACCCCCATTCAGACCTTCACCTACCAGACGTTCACTCTGGACCAACCACCCTACTGCATCCCACTCCCCCTTCTGATTCTGAATGTTCTTTCCTATCGCCAATACCAAGTTCACCCTCCCCCGCAGGACACCACGGTCGACACCACTGACCCCACCATCGAAGACACTCCCCCAACCTCCTCCCACTTTCCTCTGTCTAGCCTTCATTCCGCCCTTCGACCCTACCGCCCCACCCTCCCATTGCTTCCAGCCTTCACCTGCTCCCACTTCCAGCCTTGGTGCAACGTTTCCTACTGTCACTTGAGTGAAGTTATGTGAGGTCCCCAAGAAGGCAATAGCAACAGGCCCCAAAACCATGGAAGAGGTGAAGCTTGCCAGGTACACGCTGTTTATAGACAGTCATAAAACTGAATGTTCTAAATTCTCACTGGTGGGGAACTTAATTTAGAGGACGAATTTAATTCCAGTGAGGTGGCCTTTTAAATAGCATGCATGAGATGTTAATGAATGCAAATGGTGCTCCCAACATTGTCTGTCAGGAAACTCAACCTACCTTTATCCAGCCATCGAAGTCAGGAGGGCAAAATTCCAAACTAATTTTCCAGCAATGGGAAAATGACTTCTCAATCACACCAAATTAAGTGCCCCGGCCACCACAATTCCAACTGCTGGCGGGTTGGAACATTCTGCCCCATGTGGGGAATGCATGTAGAGAGACAGACGAAAGTGAGACTAACTAGAATGAAGAGTTCAGCAGGTCTGGCAGCATCGGCGGAGAAGAAAAGAGTTGACGTTTCGAGTCCTCATGACCCTTCGACAGAACTTGAGTTCGAGTCCAAGAAAGAGTTGAAATATAAGCTGGTTTAAGGTGTGTGTGTGGGGGGCTAAACCAGCTTATATTTCAACTCTTTCTTGGACTCGAACTCAAGTTCTGTCGAAGGGTCATGAGGACTCGAAACGTCAACTCTTTTCTTCTCTGCCGATGCTGCCAGACCTGCTGAGTTTTTCCAGGTAATTCTGTTTTTGTTTTTGTTTTGGATTTCCAGCATCCGCAGTTTTTTTTGTTTTTATCTTTAGAATGAAGAGTTTTCTGTTCATTCATGATAACTTTCTTTGTGTATGTGGGTAACTTGCCACTGCAAATTATAACATACAATGGATGGGGGTTTCTGCTCTGCAGGCTAAGTGTGGTGGCAGGTGGGAAAAGCGGTGTTGTGCCAGACGCAGTGATGGATTTTCATGCCTAATTGTATGCCCCTCGCCTCATTAAATATGCATCAACAGGTAACATGTCGTATTGCGGGCAGGCAGCCTATGATTCGCCTGCCCTGCCGTGACTGAAGCGGATCATCGCAGCAGGCGCCATATTTAAACTGCATCTGCGCACAGCCTTCTCCATGTCTGCAGCCCAGGACTGCTGCAACGGCAAGATGGCCCCCAAATGGATAAAAACTGCGGCCCCCATGTTCAGCGACACATTGCTGGGTCACTTTCTTGACGCTGTTGAGGATCGACAGGAGGAGTCCTACTGCCGTGATGGCAAAAGGGGATCGAAAACCCACAACTGCAGCTTGGAAGGAGGTGGCCAGGACAGTGAACACCAACTCAGCCCATAAGAGATCAGCTATCCAATGCAGGAAAAGGATGAATGATCTCATCCATTACGCCAGGGTGAATCAACCATCTCATCACTCTCAACTTATACCCTCACAAGCCCAGCAGACATTCTCAGGATGACTCTCCACACTGCCAGCTCAAGGGACATCACCACTCACTTTCTCACACACACCTTGACATTGTCATCTGAGCTCACACCCTGTGCAGCTCACGTCCTCATCCCATGCAGTGCTCCACTCAACACACACAAAAGCCAGGCATCCTTATCAGCCACCTCGGCATGCTTCCTGCCGACACTCTCTCCATCTGTCTTTATGCAGGACAAGCTCGTTCACAACAAGAGGGAGATATTCCAGAAGGGTGATGGGATGTCTGAGCACAAGGACCTCACTCCCGATGAGGAGCGTGCTGTTGAGCTGGCCAGAGAGGACCGGGACCGTGCCTGTGGCAATGGCGAGTTTGGTGGCACAGGACCAGGTGAGGACCCTGCACCAGCTGCTCCTTCAGACCGTGACACTGTGGATGCATTGTTATGTTTTGGAGTCTGCTGCCACACACTAATTATCTCTACTCCCTTTCATAGGCACCACAGCCAAACACCCCAGGGACACAGGGAACCAGCCCCTTATATATTTTCAATTGAAGATCCAGGCAACATTCTGTAGGAAGACCCATCACAGTTCTCACCCACACCCTCCACCAGCACAGAGACACACACCATGGCAGATCTAGAGCAGGCTCAGCGTTACAATCTGGTGAGCACAGCACAGATTCTGGTCCACAGCAGACAGAGGCAGGCCAATCCAAGATCACCGACACTCGGACGACAGCTGGAGGCAAGGATTCTGCTGAGTCCCAGTCAGATAACAAGCCTGAGGACTTGGTCTTAATGCAGATGTTGGAGCAGCAGCAACAGACATGAGAATATCAGGCAGGGTTGTCAGATGCATTCCACAGATTGCAACATACAATGGAGCCCATCCACATTCAATCTGAGGTCATTGCCAGTGCACCGAGGTCAACACTGGTAGGAGACCTTGCTCCAGGACAGAGCACCTGTGCTGTTGCAGAAGCTACACTCCACCGCTGTAGGCATTGGTGGCATCCAGCAGTGGCTACGCGAGAGGGGGCCAGGGCACCTCAATCTCATTCCAGGTGCCTCCTCTCCTCAAGGAGTCAGCCAGGGGCCCTTGGGCACCCATATGGACAAGGACCAGCAGCTAGACACCCAGGGCCATCCAGGTGACTCTGGAAGTGTCCAGCTGATCCCAATCCCCTCTGCATGTAACCCCCATCAGCTGCAGCTCCACAGGCTGAGGAGGGTGCACCTGCCCCACCTCCAGGTCTTGCCCTCCAGAGCACACCAGCCAAGGTCATCACAGGCAACAGGGTGCAGCGGTCAGCAGGCTGCCTCCACCTCCACTGTGGGTGTTGGGGATTTACCAAGAAATAATGATAGGACTAGGAAGATCAAGAAATGCTCAGAGAACAACAGTGGCACGGGCGTTCACCAGATGTACATAATTTCCACAATGTAAATAGAATTGCATCCATTCCACATCTCATTTTGTTTATGCCTCCTCTATGTGCTGAGCTGTGTAGTCTCACACCATGTTCCCTCCCCCTACTTATCACATATGTCGCAA
The DNA here is from genome assembly GCF_017639515.1 of Carcharodon carcharias. Classification (NCBI taxonomy): domain Eukaryota; kingdom Metazoa; phylum Chordata; class Chondrichthyes; order Lamniformes; family Lamnidae; genus Carcharodon; species Carcharodon carcharias. Next base: position 49,052,887 of record NC_054485.1, on the reverse strand, counting down.
CATGTTCTTCAGGATGATGATGTGTGCTGTCATCTCATAACAGTGAGTGTCAGTTCTCACCTCATTCCCGACATCCGTGAAGTATCACCCTCAACATAAAGTGGGTTTGTGCAAGGCACCTCTTAGATATGCCTTGCAGGTTCAAGCGATGTTCATTTCTGGCTGTGTAAGATGGAAGCTCACATTGCCCCCAACTCATCTGCATTGTGGCAAATTTAAGGCACTGTATCGAAGGAGAGTTGCAGATACTGGCGCAGGCTGGGAATCTTTCCTCGATCTCCATGAACTCTCCAACAACTGTGAGGATGTTCATTCTCTCAGCCCACATTCTGAACTTCTGCATGCTCATGTCTGCCTTCATCATTATCGACTCTGAGTGAAAATTTGCACAGCTCCCTAATGATAGTGTGCACCTTCCCATTGCAGCCTTCCTGAACTCTGATTCTCGATGACAAATTTTTGTCCTGGTGCTCAACGCTATGGCATTTACTGTTAGCAGCTTTGGAGCTGTCTGCATTGCACCCACAAGGTCTTCACTGTGGCTGCATCAAAATCCTGGAACTCCCTCCCTAACAGCACTGTGGGTGTACTGACACCACATGGGCTGCAGACGTTCAAGAAAGCAGCTCACCACCACCTTCTCAAGGGCAATTAGGGATGGGCAATAAATGCTGGCCTAGCCAGAGATGGCCACAACCCAGGAATGCATAATTAAAACAAGGTTATTACGGACATATAGGGATGCAGTGCTGTGCCATATTTCTGCTATGCATCCTCTCACCTAAACCCTTGGCGAGCTCTGTTACGTTAATTTCAGATGGTGATGTGTTGGCGTCATTTGAACAGTTAAGCCTGATCTCGATGTGCATATGTGAGCTGATGGGAATACAATGCTGAGGGCAGAAATGAACTCGGAGCAAGGATGGAATGCAGATGTGTGCTCTTTATTATCAACTATACTGAACCTTGGGGGCTGCCTGGTCTATTTGTCTTGTCCAAATCGCTGGGGCTATGGTTGACCATCAGGAGAAAATGGCTGTGTTGAAGAAGCGGCATGTTCCTGTGTGGCAGGCAGGTATGTGAAGATGTCCTCATGAGGTCCTCCATGCCCAGTGAAAGGTCAGACTGACTGTAGCCCCTCATCCCTCACTGAGAGTGCTGGATGTCAATGTTATGAGGATTGAAGTAATGCTGAGGACTCAGTATGATTAACAGACATGAACACTTGGCAAATGGCCTTGTCTGGCTTAGCCCAAAACTCGCCTCACATCTTCAACGTCAAAGTCACGCAGAAGGTGTTGTCCCATAGCTGGAGATTGTTCCCCCTGAGGCACCTTGTCAGACTGAAGGCATACAGCCATGAGCGCACTGAGGATTGTATTCCAGCTCCTGCCTCTTGTAGTCTGCCATAGCGACTGGGATGCTGGAGAGAAGACGATGCACCATCTGATGTCTGATGCCGAGACGCCCTCCTGCAGTTATTGCCACATTTCAGCAAGGCAGCATGCTCCGAGGATTCATCATCCTTCAGAGAATGAGGACATGGTGACCCGAATGTGTAACTATTCATTCTCAGATTGAAGTGGATAGTTAAAATGAGAAGGATAGCAATGCAGGTGGTAATGTGGGTCCAACATAGCAGTCAGTGACCCAAGAGCATAATCACTGCACCTTGTGATCATCCTCCTGGAATCTGATGGCTATTAGCACCTCACCTGCACGTTTGCCTTGTCTGGCCCGTGCTATAGTCTCCTCCCCTGCATCCTCAGCTTCCTTGCCCTCTCCGCCCTCAACCCTCTCGATGGCATCATCTTTGAAGGAGACATGCAGCCCCTCCATCTCATCATCTGCCAAGTCCTGTCCCCTTTGCAGTGCCAGGTTGTGCGGGGTGCAAACCACGATGACCTGTCACTGTTCCAGAGTGTGCCACCAGATCTACCAATGTTCATGGCAAAATGAGCATCATTGTACCTTCCCTTAGCAGGAGTTTATGGCCGTTGGACAGGCATCATCGGCCATGTCCTTTTTGGGTAGCCTTTTTCACCAGGAGCCAACCCTGGATGTGGTGTGGGCCCTCAAAGATGTCCAGAATCTGTGATTTACTCAAGCTGTAGCTGTTGCATTTTCCTGAGTATCATGCGCATACCTGCATGATGTGGTCACAGACCAACTACATATTGAGCAAATGGAACCCTTTTCTGTTGGTGTATTTCATTGGCTCTTGCCAGGAGGTTTTTGAAGTCACATGCATGCAGTCGAAGGCACCCTAACCTGTGGGAATCCGGAAACAGCAGCAAATCCCAGTGCTTTTGCTAGCTGGCTATCTTGATCTCTAGCAAGGTACACATAATTATGTGCCTAGGCAAAGAGGGCACATGTAACCTCCTGGATGCACCTGTGAGTGGAAGCTCAAGAGACGCTGCATAAGTTCACAGTGGAGCCCTGGAAGGAACCACTGGAGTAGTAGGTAAGAGCTGTGGTGACTTTGAGAGCCACTTGCAATAGATGTCCTCCCAGTCCCCACGGCAACAACCCCTGGAGAATGTGGCAGATATTATACACCAGATCCCTGGACATGCAGAGGCATTGACAACACTGATCCTCACTCACCTGGAGGAATGACATGCGCCTTCTGTACACCCTAGGTCTTGCAGGCTGCCTATGCTCAACAGATCTGTGAGCTTCATTCTCTGGTTCTGGAGGGGGCCCTACGGCCCTTGCTCATCACCTCCCTTTGCTGAGACTGGCGCCGATGTTGGACTCTTCTCTGCCTTTCCTCCTGCCTGCATGCGAGGATGAAGGCAAGGTTAAATGCACCATTCATCTTCCTCAATTCCCCTCTCTGCTGTGACATTGAAGAAAAACATGAGTGAACATCAGCCTCCAAAACTCCTCCTTGAGTCGCTGACCAGTGAGTGACTGTGGTTTCAAGAGTTTAGTTCCAGTCGGGGAACCTCATCGCCATGAAATTTCTTGGCAGTGCAATGAGTTTTCAGGAACACAGGAGGTGCTTCCCCCCAACTCCCTTTTCCAAGGCCTAACGCTATGAGATTGTTTTGGACAGGCACTTGGATGTTCTGCTTTTATCCCAGGCACTGGAATCCTCATCCAATGCACTCTACAACTTTTGAATACACACAAGGATAAATGCCCAGTGAGGGAATGAGATTGTTTTAGGCAGGGCTGGGGTTTCACATCTCTGAACCTACCAGCTACAGGGTTCAGAGGTGCAGTATCCAACGGCCTTCTGCAGCTTGTCCTGTTGCCCAATCGGTTTTAGATTTTGTTTTCAGGGGAAAGCACAAACGCAGTCCTCCAACACCACAAATTTTGCAGTCGAGTATCCCGCATTTGGGGACATCGCAGGCGTCAGCATACCCGGAGTGCAATGGGATAGTCTCATCCTGGGAGCACAACCTTCATGATCATTGTTTCTCCCCTGCCAGGTAAGTTTGGTTTTGGATTTGTTGTTGCACTGGGGTATTTCTATACTTGGGACAAGGGGCTATTGCAAGGGGACCAATTAGTGGCACGAATCGGAATTATTCTCATGTGCATGAGCTTTAAGGCTCCTGATTGCATCAATTGTGATTAAAATGCTCCTAACATGCCTCAGCTGTGCAGTCCTCCTCATTTGGGGAAATACAGGTATCAGTTGGGTGCCCCTTAAGTCGACCCACCAGTGCAGTGATCCATTCATCCCAGAAGCCCTAAGAGCCCTCCCTACCACAGTGGTTTCATAATTTCATTTTCCATTGCACCATAGCTTCAGATTGCAAGATGGTGATAATGAAGCTTTATTACCAGACCAGCTTCGACCCTCCCTGTGTGACTGTGGAAATCCCTCCCATTGTCCTGGTGGAGCATAATGTTCAGGCTTCACTCCCTCCAATAACTCTCAGTCCTCCCCCTGTAATCCTTGATCTCAGTGTCATTGTGGTCAATATCCCTGTCTTGCCCCGAGAATTGTTTGAGGTAGATGTGTCTATGCCCATGTGGACCTTAACCCTCCCCATCTTGAGGCCTATTGCACATGACATAGAGACCCCGCTCCCCCACCACAAGAACAATGAGTGCCCACCCCTAAACTCCCTCTTCCTGATCTTTAGCTTACAGATGTCTCCCCTGACAGTCAGTGTGCCATCTGTAGCCCAGTATTAAAGCAGAAAGTCCCCACAGACTGACAAATGTGAAGTAATGACCAAGCGCTGCACCTTGCTGGGCATTACTGACAATGGACTGACATGCCCTCCCCCTCCCTGGAATGGGACAACAACAGTCTTTGTAAGTTCAGCAATCTGAACTGAAGCGCTTCTTTACTTGGATCTCCGCCCATTCTGGCCCTGACTCACATTTGGGTTTCTGTCCTAGACTTACCTCCCATTCTGCCTCCGAGGACGTTCCCACTACCCCCCAATCATGTGTCTAATTCTACTGTATTTCTCTCCGCCCAACCCCCGCCCCCCCCCCAACTCCCCGTCAAGCCATTGCCTTCCAGCGCCTTCCCTTGCCTCTGTCTTGTCTTTCCCCGGTGCCCCCCACAAAGTCAAGCCTTTGCCATCCATTTCATGCCCTTACCGCTGGTGTGGGACGTCGAACCTTTAGAACCTTGGCCCTAAAGCCACCCCTGAAACCATTGTGCTGTTGCCTGCGCAGCCTGGCGCGGAGTGGGAGGGCGAGGAGCTGCGAAAGACGCGCGATGTAAGGTAGGTGAACATACCTGGAAGTCAGGAATGAAGTGCAGTTCGGCAGGTGCACTTCCCATTATCTCTGCTTGTGAATGATGCTGGTTTAATTAGACGCCAGTGTGGCCTTTGGATCCAATGTGGGGGCTTGATTCTGCCGAGATGCCTTCGTAACGAACATTGACGATATTCAAGTGCTGTTCCCGATATGACGCCGCGGGAGGTGGCGATCACGACCTGTTTCCACGCCCAACATAAAACTGGCTTTTGCGCTCGCGCGATACTTTTCCCTCCCACCCACCATTAGGCCCGCTGCTGACAAGAGCGGAAAATACTGCCCGATGTGTTGTTTTTCTTTTTATTAAAAGGGGGATGCTTGGAGAAATGCCTTTGTGCATTGCTGTTTTTTGTGTACTGGGGCTTGACATAGTCATTTGATCTCTGAGGTCATCTTGGGTAAAACAAAGGTTTGCAGAGAGAAGTTGTTTTTACACACCACATGAAACAACATGATAGCTTAGACTTATTTTCCATTCACTTTTGTCGGTCTCTATTAACCTTGCAAAAATGTCTCAATGGGTTTATTTACATTTTGATGTCTTTCAAAAGCTTTCAGACTTTTAGTCATGTAGGTACAGCAAGCAACTTGGAAGGAAAATGGCATGAATTAGCCTTTATTTCAAGAGGGTTGCAGCATGAGGAAGTACAGGGCTTTAGTAACATCATACCTGGATTACTGTGTATAGTTTTGGTCTTCTTACTTGTGGAATGATATACTCCTCCTGTGGGGGTGCAACAAAGGTTCATTTTATTGATTTCAGGAAGGGGAGGATTATCCCATGAGGATAGATTGAGTAAAATCTGCTTAAGTTCTCTGAAATTTAGCAGAAAGAAAGGTGATCTCATTGAAGCTAACAAAATTCTTAAGAAGCTTGACAGGGCTCAAAAGGCTCGAGGATCAAGAATTTTGAATCAAAATTTCAGGATAGAGGTTTGGCCATTTAGTTTTGAGATCAAGGGAAATGTATTCACTCAGAGGGTTGGAATCTTTGGAAATCTCTACCATAGCAATATGGATGTTCAGTTGTTGAGTGTATCCAAGACTGATATTGATAGTTTTTTGGACACTGAAGGAATTAAGGGAGTTGGGGATAAAGTGGGAAAGTGGAGTTGATATAGAAGATTAGCCAACATCTTGTTGAATGGTGGGGTAGGCATGAGGGGCCAAATGGCCTCCTCCTACTCATATATCTTAGGTTCTTACTGCAACATTCCCTTTAAGTTGTTTCCATCCCTTTCAGTTTTGCTTTTAGACAACTTTCTACTCCTGCCACTAGTTCTAGGTGCTCTCTACATTTGTGCCACTCTCAGTTATGCTAACCTTCAAGTCATGCTTTCAGTCGGCTCCATCGACTGTCACAGACATTGCATCATCTAAGGGGTAAGTGCTTTATAATATGATGACTTTTCATTTGAGCCTGTTAGCCATTGATCACTTTTGTAAGAGGAAAAAGCTAGAAGGTAGGTGAGAATAAAGATGATGTTTGACGATTAGAATTGAAAGATTTTAATCACAAAACTAGAAATATTAATTTAGATGAACATGTTTTAGATGGAATTAGAAAGTAAATGGAGTAGCCGAGCCAGATGATATTCACTCAAGAATCCCCAGAGAGACAGGAATTGCGCAGTTCGAGCCCTTGGCTATACTTTGGCAGCTCATTGCACTTTGGGATAGTTCCCATAGACCGGACTAAGTTCTTCTGCACCTTTAAAAAAAGTGACAAGGTGGGCGTAGATAATATAAGCATATCAGTTTGACATCAGCGTTAGGAATGATATTTGAGTAAATAACTAGGGCTGTATTATATGATTGAATGGATAGAGAGGAATGTATTAGGGACACCCAACATGACTTCATTAAAAGGGAGTCGCATTGTACAAATTTAATTGTGTTTTTTGAAAACTTTATGAAGATGATGGATGTAGGAAGCCCAGTAGTTGTTGTCTACATAGACTTTCAAGAAGTGTTTGGTAAATACAACTGCACTAGACACTGCTCTACAAGATTGAAGCCTTTGGTATTAGTGCTAATATATTGAGCTGGATTGAGAATTGAATAGCAAAAAGTAGTTATCTACAGATATGGAACTGTTTTGGAGACTGGTCACTCCTGGTGTCTTGCAGGGATCGGTGATGGAATTGTCTCTCTTTATTTTTATCAATGATCTAGATGTAGGTGTTGGGGGCATGTGTTAATAAATGGGCTCATGACTGACAAATGATGTTTACTTTGGGTAAGTGCAATGCTAGGCATTTGAACAGAACATACATAACACCCTTCAGGAACAGCATTAAAGAAAGATATCTGTGCCTTCAAGTGCATATTTCTAAACGTACATGAGAAATGAAGTGAAATGATAACTAGAGTGCATAGGGCATTAAGCTGCATTCATAAGGCAATTATTATAAGATGATTATAATATTTTGTCACAGTTGACCACACCATCCTTCTCAAATGCCTTTCCACTGTTGTCCTGCTCTCACATTGTTATCTATCTGATCATAGCCAGAGTATCATTTGCAATGGCTTCTCTTCCTGTTACCTCTGGTGTCCCACAAGGATCTATCCTTGGACCCCTCCTATTTCTCACATACATGATGCCCTCACTGACATCATCACAAAATCACAGCAATAGTTTACGCATGTACACTTATGACACCCCACTTTACCTCACTTCCAGCTCTCTCGACTCCCCATTGTTGCTAAATTATCAAGCTGCCTATATGGCACGCAGATGAAGAGAAATTTCCCCCAATTAAATATTGGGAAGACTGAAGCCATTGATTTAGCTACCAATTCCACCCTCTTCCTGGCAGCTGTCTGAGACTAAACAAATCTGTTCACAAATTTGGTGTCATATTTGACCCCGAAATGAGCTTCCCACTATATCCACACCATCACTAAGCTTGTCTATTTCCAACTCCATAACATCACCTGACTTAATCCCTGTCTCAGCTCATTTGCTGCTAAAACCTTTAATTCATAACTTGTTAGCTCCAGACTTGACTATTTCAATGCACTCCTGGCTGCCGTCCCATATTCTACCCTCTGTAAACTCAAGGTCATCTAAAACTTTGCTGCCTGTGTCCTAACACATACCACTCATCATCCCTGTGCCCATTGACCTACATTGGTTTCTGGTCAAGCAACATCTTGATTAAGTTCTGATCCTTGTTTTCAGATCCTTCCATGGCCTTGCTCCTCCTTATTTCATTTATCTCCTCCACTCTAACAATCCTCCAAGATAGCTACGCTTATTTAATTCTGGCCTCTAAAGCATACCCGATTTTAACTGCTCCACTATTGGTGACTGAGCCTTAATTGCCTCGGCTCCAAGCTCTGGAATTTCCTCTCTACAAATCTCTGCCTCTCTACCTCACTTACCTCCTTTAACACAGTCCTAAAACCTACCTCTTTGATCAAGCATTTGGTCATTTGATCCAATATCTTCTTATGTTTTATTTTTATATTTTGTTTTATAATTCTCCTCTGCAGTACCTTACAACATTTTATTACATTGAAGTTGTTATATAAATCTCAGCTCTTGTTGTTATTGAGATAGGCTGAGAGAATTGAGACTCTATACTTCAGAGACTTAGAAGTAATCAGATCAAGGTTTATAAGAAAATGAAAGGAATAAATTGTCTTCCATTTCAGTTTGTTTTCCTTAAGTAAGCTAATGAGGACCAGCGATTACAACTTTAAATTGCATAAGGCCAAATCTAGGTTCAGTGTCAGGAGATGGTTCTTTTTCCAGAGAATAGTGAACCTCTGGAATAGGCTGCCTGCTCGTGCAGTGAACAATTTGCTGGTTGGGGTGGACATCACTCCCTACAAATGCTTGAGGGAACTTGGGGCTCAATTGAACTCCTGGACTAGCTTTGATTGACTAATATGGTCAGAGAGGAATTTCCCAGATTTCTGAACCAGACATTGGCCTGGGATTTTAATCTGACGCTGAAAGGAATGACCACAGAATATGGTGTAGACCCAGCACATGGATCCTTGCTAAATTTCCCCTCCCACCTATTCAATTAATACTAGAATACAGCATTACTCAGGAGAAACTCTAACCTTCTGTGTCCAAACGGAACTTAATTTTTAAAAAAATCTGTATTCATCATGAATGATCATCACTGGCCATTCTGGTATCTGCTTAAATATATAGTCAATTGAAAATGAAAGCATCATTTGACAAAAGTAACTAAAACCAATTTCATTACAATCTTTCACAAACATAAATTACCTGTTAATTACTCTAATTAAAGTATTATCCCATTATAGATTAACAAGTACAGTTTGTAATTTAATATTCTTTTCTGTCAGTCCACAATGAACATCTTCCCTTATCTGTGTTCTTGCCTATTCCCTGTGTGTTTTCCTAGTATATTCAATTTGCCTGAAGAAAATTAATTTAGTCTAGGTCTGTAATTATCATTTTTCCCTCATATAGAAATGGTCCTTTCCTCCTTTTTACTTTTCAGTTTTATCTGCTGGGTCTTCTGTTATGCATGTCCCAGTGCCTTATACTATATTGAATTATAGAATCCTTGAATTATAGAATCATTGAATTCTAGAATTATTCAATGGTAACAGTGCCGAAGGAGGCTATACGGCCCACAGTGTCAGTGTTGGCTCTTTGAAAGATGCCAAATGAGATGGTAAAAGGTGAATTTGGAGCAGTCATGGTGTATCTGTCTCTTTCCAACTTTGTTACTGCAGACAAGGATTGAACCTGACCATGGAAGGAAAACTGCAGTTAAGGGCACCAATTGTCAGAAAGAAAATGGCAGTCAAAAAGAAGACTCGACTCATCTTCAGAAGATCCATCTGTCCTCATAACTAGATAATCACATTCCAGGGTAACAGTATGACCATTGTTATAGAGTTGGTTTTCCAGGCAACTTTTTTTGGTGGAAACATTGAACTTTATTTACAAGACAGCAGTAGCAACTACATGTGTGCATCAAGGTCCATAACTGTTGTAGGGTGGCCGAGTTGTGCTATTAATGATAGAGTTGATCAGCAGACACTTCTTGGGTGGAAACTTTAAGTTTATTTACAATAGACTCAGCAGCAATTACACGTGTGCTTTCAACTCCAACTCTATATCTACACTGACTGCTGAAGTAGCCTGCGCTTCTCTCCTATTGGTTACTACAGATCATGTGATCTTGCCTAACAAGTATTATTCTTAAAAGTACAGGCCTGCGTTTATCAAACTATAATTACTACAACCATTTACTACATATTTGGGTATTGTGTTGCTAGAGCATCTTTATAGCCAAGAGGCAACTAAGGAGGGCCTTGTTTGTCCAATACAGAAAAGCTTGTACTCAGTTTGGAATGTATAAGTTTGCATGTGTTTTGGTTGGGGGTTGGGGGGAGGGGAGGGTGGAGGGACTATTAGTGTAAGCTTTGTGATTTTTCTATGAACCTTCTTAGAACATTTATTCTAAGCGTTTCATAGTCTACAGTAGAATAGAATTTTATGCCTGATCTAATAAAATATTTAATTCACATGTTTGAGTGTGCTCTCATTATTTCTCATAATTCCCATGTCTGAACCATAGAGTAATCCATTGAAGGTAGAAGGATACATCCCTTGTTGTATTTTCAACATCCATATAACAGTTTACCCGATGAATTAACTTCCAAACTCATCCTCTTCTTCTGGGTACATATATGATCACCTTCGGACTTCCATGTGTTTTATGAAGGTTGACCTGTCATTTTCTTCCTTTAATCGTTTTTTTGATTTTCTTTTCCCTCAGTGAATTTTGTGTCAGGAAAGGGAACATTTTGGTTACCCAGAGTCAGCATCAAGAGTACTCCTAGGTTAGGTATAATGAGTCATCATGAGTGGTTATTTGTCATAATTATGTATTCACCACTAAGATAAATAATCAGTAAATCAGCATCAACCAATTTTGTCTTGAGTTTTTGTTTCCAGCTACTGTAGTTTTCAAGAGCACTTCAGCTCCATGTGATGTTGCATAAATCTTCCTCTTGGTTGACATGTAGCTTATGTGTTGTCTGTTAACTACTTGTGTCTGCACGTTTGGGCAGCAACATAGGGACATCTATATATATACATATATCAGGTGCTCAGCATCATAGGGATAATTGCTGAATATTTGAGGTGGAACAAGAGTTAAAGACACTGGGAGAGAAATTCAACATGGCTGGGTCTGTTTCTCAGGAGATAAATTGACATTGGAGTGATATATTTCACGTTGCAATCTCTTATTCCTCGATCATCTCCTGAAGTGTACTGGCTGCCAAATTGGAATTCAGCAATCTCTAGGTGTTCAAGGTGCCCACTGGAATAGGCGTGAAGGTACCTTGCAAATTCCAACTGTACTCCCAATGCTACTCGTAGGATGCCAATTAAAAGTGAGCAGTAAACAGGCAGATCTTGTGCATCAACTGCCACATTCAATTGTTCCAGGTCCTGAGCGACCTAATGGATGCCCCTTCAAAGGATTATCGGGAACCATTCAAATAAGGTTCAAGAGACTTTCTAACAGAATTCCTGCTCCTCCTGGTTCCTTAGAAATACTGAGAGTCAGATTCCTGTCCTCATCACTTTGGCTCCCCACCCCCCCCCCCTGCACAACCTCCAGGACCTAAATAATATCTAATTCATCAGGAAAAAATCTATTAACATTAGAATCTTATGTGGATCAGGCAATGTAATCATAATGTGCAATCTGTAAACATCTGCTGGCTTTGTTAAAAGCAATTCATGATAGAAATCAGCAATAACTTGCTGAATGAGAAGGGGCACCTTCACAGAAAATGAGGTTATGCCATGAAATGTGGCATTGCAGAGCTGGATAGGACACATCCCACTGCAGAGTTGCTGTCACTCTTTTTACAGTGCCTTCGGATTCCCCGCAGTCCCATTTATTATGACTATCTTCCTATACATGAGCAGCAATCAATTTTAAATGGTCATTACTCCTTTCAACTTTTCTTTCCTGTTTACTCCATGTTTCAAATATACCATGCTGCACTTCTTCCCTCTTCTTCCTCCAATTATACTTGCACATTACAATCAAAACTCAACTGATGTCTCCTTACTACCTCATTCAATTACACCTTGAACCTGTACAGTGTCATTATCTTTATGAACTGTCCCAAGAAACTTGACACTGAGCATGAATTGGCAGAAGGGTGGGAGAAGATTGTGACAACAGAAAGCTGTGGTTGGAGGCAGGCTGGGAGGATTCACATAATAACTATGAACTCCAAAGAGTAGATGGTATAATCATAGGTCTACAGGGAAGGGTTTGCTGGAGCGTTGGGGGGACTGAGGCAGAGATTTATAAAGGTTTCCAATTCAATGTGGTGAGGAGCCAGTAAAGAATTCAGGTCATAGAATGGCATGGGATGTGGGCAGTGAGTTTTTGGAGTGTGAAATTTTGGAGATCTGCTGAGCAAGCACCAGAATCATGGAGCTTAGAGGCAATCAGAGTGGAGTTGGGGGTGTTATTCAGGGCGAGGTAGAGGGATGGAGGCAGTTGATACTTTAGAGATGCAAAGACGATTGGTAATTGACTGAATATGGGATTTGAAGCTCTTCAAGGTCATCAGGGCACGGAAGTTGTGAGCAATCAGATTCAGCATGAGTGAGTAGCCTTGGAAGGAGTGGAAGGAGGGTTTAAGGAGCAGAGTTTACAGTGAGAAAACAAAATTAATCTGATTTAGCGAATATTGAGCCATCAGAGGCTCTGACCTACTGTAACAACATGAAGCAGTTAGCACAAAGTAGCACAAGGTGAGGGATCAAGAATGGAGAGAGAGGTAAAGCAAAATGAGTATGCATGTCGACCAAATACATGCTTACAGGTAGTTCCCAAGCAAGGAATAGGAGAAGCCAAAGATGGAAGATTAGCGCAGTTGCCTATGACCATCTGGACATAGGAAGGAAGATAAACTATTACCAAAAGTTTACAAGCTGTGTTCAGATAGGTTGTAACTGAACCATGAAAAGACAATGGCCTGGAGGTGGACCAAAGTGCATACTCAGTAACACTGGGGGACATTTTCTCCTTCTCCTATTCTGTACAGGCTTTGTACAAAAGCTCAAGCTCTGCATTAAGGCTCAAGGTGGAGAGATAAAGTAAGACTGCTACATCTTGATTTATCCCACCTGTGGTGAATAAGGACTCAAAACACAGTTGAAATGTATTGTTGAAAATAACTCACCAGAACAATCAATACTAATTGGTTGTCATGATCACACACTCATGCCTGACCATTACCCTTTCAGACTGTGCTGGTGTCAGATGCAAAATCTGGATTGGATCAGTACCCTGGAGTAAAACTGATGTGGATGAAAGCATTAGGGAGAAAGAGCTGGGGTGTCAGAGATGGAACAGGATCAGGAAAGCAATGAAATCGACTCTCCTGCCAGTGGAAACAGTTCCTCCTTATTTGCTTTATCAAAACACATCATTATTTTTTCTTAGTACTCTTTTCAAAAACCTGTAACATGACTAAGTGTGCCAAATATGCACAATTATATATTAATTTTGATTTTGTAGCCTATAAGCTACCTTCTATTAAAGTGCATTGATAAATTGATTTGTTCTTACATGTTGAAGGTTTCTATTTACTCCACCCCTATGGTACGGGCTGTTTGAGATATGTCTAAAACAGACTGCAGCCCTGAAGCCTCTGAGGGATTGAGAATCATAACTGACAACACTCACCACAAATCTAACAGATTTATTGCCAATACTAAAACTTGAAAACAACACGGAATGAATTAAAACATACTCCTTAGTTAGGCAGACTAGGTTGATTGTAGGCCGACTAGATCGACCGTAGGCTGACTGGATCCAATCTCAGCTCAAACCAATCCGTTTCCAGTGGGGCTTCTCCTATTGATGGCCGTGCTCCTGATGGTGCTGTCTTGCTGAGTGCTTTTAGCCTGATTTTATACTTTGGTTACATGGCAACAGCTCTCGTGCTCAATCCCTCTGAGCCATTAACTGACTCTGATTGGTTTCTGGAGTACGTGGTAACACGTTCCAAGAATTGTCAGCACACTTCCATAGCAAATTTAAACAAATTTTAAAACACATAGCTCCATTTATTTTTTCATTTATAAATTACTTTATGCCTACCATATGTGCCAAATGTTTTCAGCCTGAGCCCACGCTGCAGTTTGGTAACCAACTAACTTTCAACCTCCAGTGAGAAGTTGGTAGAAGCTGCTGGTTCATGCAAAAAGTGGCTGGATTACCATGCAGGGCTTAGGTCTCAGTCTAATTCTAGGAACCCTGCTTATCTACCCAGCAATGTGGAAAAGTGCCCAGGTATGTCCTGCATACAAAAAAAAGGACAAATCCACCCCGGACAATTAACGCCCCATCGGCCTACTCTCAATCATCTGTAAAGTGAAGGAACAGGTCATCAACAATGCTATCAAGTGGCACTTGCTTAGCAACAACCTGATAACTGACACTCAGTTTGGGTTCTGCCAGAGTCACTCAGCTTCTGCCCTCATTACAGCCTTGGTTCAAACATGGACAAAAGAGCTGAGCACCAGAGGTGAAGTGAGAGTGACTGCCCTAGACATCAAGGCAGCATTTGGCCAAGTGTGGCATCAAGGAGCCCGAGCCAAATTTGAGTCAAAGGGAATTAGGAGGAAGACTTCCACTGGTTGGAGTCATACCTAGCACAAAGGAAGATGGTTGTGGTTGTTGAAGGCCAATCATCTCAGTTCCAAGACATCATTGCAAGAGTTGCTCAGGGTAGTGTCCTAGGCCCCCCCATCTTCAGCTGCTTCATCAATAACCTTCCTTCCATCATAAGGTCAGAAGTGGGGATGTTTGCTGATGATTGCACAATGTTCAGCACCATTTGTGACTCATCAGATACTGAAGCAGTCCATGTCCAAATGCAGCAAGACTTGGACAATATTCAGGCTGGGGCTGACAAGTGGCAAGTAACATTCATGCCACACAAGTGCTAGGCAATGACCATCTCCAACAAGAGAGAATCTAACCATTGCCCCTTGACGTTCAATGGCATTACCAAAGGCTAGGAAGCGTGCAATGAGTAACTCACCTCCTGACTCCCCAGAGAATGTCCACCATCTACAAGACACAAGGCAGGAGTGTGATGGAATGCTCCCCACTTGCCTGGATGAGTGTAGCTCCCACAACATTCAAGAAGCTTGACACCATCCAGAACAAAGCAGCTCACTTGATTGGCACCACATCCATAAACGTTCACACCCTCCACCATTGACGCACAGTAGCAGCAGTGTGTACCATCTACAAGATGCATTGCAGCAATTACCAAGGCTCCTTTGACAGCACCTTCCAAACCCATGACCACTACCATCTAGAAGGACAAGGGCAGCAGGTAGATGGGACCTTGAAATTTCCCTCCAAGTCACTCAACATCTTGACTGGGAAATATATCGCCGTTCCTTCACTGCTGCTGGACCAAAATCATGGAACTCTCTCCCTAACAGCGCTGTGGGTGTACCTACACCACATGGGCTGCAGCGGTTCAAGAAGGCAGCTCATCACCACCTTCTCAAGGGCAACTAGGAATGGGCAATAAATGCTGGCCCAGCCAGCGAAGCCCACATCCCATGAATGAACAAAAATGAAATAAATGCAGTTCTTTCTTTCTTTTATTACAAGTAATATACTCAGCAATGATTACTAGCATCATTTTTCATTATGTTTCAGCTTAACTTAGCACTCAGGCACTCTTGCTTCTGGGTCAGAGATGCGTGGGCTGAAGCTCCAATCATCAACTTGTGTTCATAAACTAAGCTAACCCACCAGTGCAATACTAAGGGAATGGTGTATTGGTTAGAGTAGCTGCCCTTCAGATAAGGCAGTGATCCTATTGGCTCATATAAATAAGTGACAAAGACATGTTTGAGTGCAATGTTTTTTGGCACAAAATGTCACTGAGTTTTTGCACAGCAATATCATATGTTCATTGTCTTTCTACTGTCCTGTTTCAATGTTTGAAAAACTCCATGAAGGCGTTCCTTTTTGTACTCTGAAAGCCATCCTCAGCATTTGCTGCTGCAGGACATCTAATGATTTTTGCCATTAGTTATACATGCCCCCTGCAACCTTCAGCTCAAAGGAATTTTCCCACCAAGTGCTGAAACATCACATCGAGGGATATAGACCACCTGATATCAGAGTGAAGTGGGCAAGCAAAAAAGCATCTGTTTACCCAATGAGATTAATGGAGTGGGGAAAAGAACAGTTAGTTTTGGTGGGGTGGGGCAGCTGTTGGAGACTTGATAGTGTAGTGGCACTGTAACTGGACTAGTTTCAAAGGCTCAGGCTAATAATGCTTTGCGGACATAGGTTCAAATCCCACCATGGCAGCTGTTCAATTAATAAGTTTGGAATAAAAAGCTTGTTTTAGTAATGGCAACCATGACAACCATCGTTGATTGTTGTAAAAACCCATCTGGTTCACTAATTTCCTTTAGTGAAGGAAACCTGCCATTCTTACCTGGTCCAACCTACATGTGGCTTTAGACCTGCAGCAATGCAGTTGACTCTAACTGCCCTCTGTCTTGCAAGCCACTCAGTTCAAGGGCAATTAGGGAAGGGTAATAAATGCTGGCCACGCCCCATGAAAGAGTTTTTAAAAAGCTGATGGCTTGGGAAGGAGCATTAATTAAAGGGAGTGAGCTCAATGTCAAATCAAGCACATGAAGAGAAATAAAAAGAGGGAAAGAAAGACTTGATTAATAGAGAAAGAAAAAAAGAGACAGAAATATAAAAATTTAATATTTTTAAAACCTTCCAGCAAAATGTAAAACCTGAAGGAGTGAAACTTCAAACTTGGAATAGCCAATGATAGTTAAACTGTCATATCTTTAATAGTACATATGCTTGTAATGACCAGACTTAAGGGGCTTTTTCCCCCTCTGTAGTACCAGTGGTTTGGGTGACAGGGTCTTTGAGATGGCCAAGATGGGAACTTGAGCTACAATATCTGGCAAAATCTGTCTTAGCACAAAATGCCATCTTGGTAAAGGAGTTTAAGTGTGTACTAGGAAGAGCACCTCACGTATGACTAAGCCCCTAATGGCAAATCAAATTGGCTCCTAACCCTCATTAAAGAGGCTGCATGCCATATTGCTGGCAGTCAGGTATATATGTGCCACAACACTACGGGGAGCAATTCCTGCACATGTGCAGATGGCATTACAGTGATCAGGAATCACATTGTTGCATCTGCTGCATGCTCCAACTTAAAAGTATGCCTCAAAATGAAGACCAGGATAGCAAAACCATTACAGAGTAAGGGGAAAAAATGCCAATGAGAAAATTGCAGCAATGGCAGCAACAATAACTGGTTCTTTAGGAGCTAAATCCAGGTGCCTTCCAACGTCTATGTCAGCTACAACATTTCATAACGGAACAAGCCATATATTCCACTGTGCCCAAACTACCTTGTCCAAAAGTTTCTTGCTCTAACTTGTGAGGGACAAAAAACTTAAAAGGTTTTTTGGCAAATGAATTGTCAATCTGGTAGCCAAGTTGAAAAAGCTCTGTGCAGCAAGGTCCTGTACAGCCAGGCTACCTCAGTTGGCTGTTAATGGCTCTCTTAATACCAGGGACATGGTCCAGAGCCCCATGTTGAGTGATGATTTTTTAATTTATTACTTTATTTAAGAAGATAATAAATTGTAGAGGAGGTTGTGTGGCCCAATGGGACGTGTTCCTGCCTCTGAACCAGAAGCACCAAGTTCAAGTCCCACCCCAGGACTTGATGGCCACAGAAGGTGCATTCATAATGGCGCCAAGCACATTGAGGATCAACTTGTAAATTCCTCCAACATACTCCAATGGCAGGCAGCAAGAGTGGGAGGGACTCCTGGTCAGCCATGTGATAGAAAGAAATTAGAGTCTCTACCATCACTATCAATAGCTCCAGACTACAACATGCATGTAAAAGTGCACACTGCCACAGCCAATTGCACTCCTTGGGGGTAAGCTTAGTTGGCTGACCGGTGTGGATCAGATTTCTGCCAACAGCACAGGGTTCAATCCCCGTTCCGGCTGGGGTGTATTCAGGACCTGTCTCCCTGCCCTATCTGTGGTGGAGGTCATGGTGCTGTGGGTCAGATCTGCCTTCGGGCAGAGAACTCAAGAAGAATAAACTGTACTCAATTAGCTGGCCAAGAAACTTTTAAGAACTTGAGAAATAGGCCCATCAAGCCTGCTCCATCATTTGATATGATCATGGCTGATCTTGGGCTTCAACTCCATTTTCCTGCGCACTCCTCATATCCCTTAATTCCCTGAAAGACCAAAAATTTGCCTATCCCAGCCTTAAATGTATTCAACGATGGGGGATTTTGGGCCCACCGCGCCCCGACCTCTACTATGAAATATTGTAACTGACACTTTCACTGTTATTGTAACTGGTGCTGCTGCTACTTTCTCATTGGCACTTTCTGTCCTTACGCTGTCATGGATTTGCTATCCTGGTCTTCAATTTGAGTCATAATAACATTTATGAAACAAAGTTTTAAAACTTCACCAATGCTCCTGCTGCCGACCGGAAAGGTGTCAGGAACTGTTGCACTTGTGCGGGCGGCCATTATGTGGGCCAATTGCACATACATAAATGTTCTAGATACATTTCCGGTTCAATGGCGGGAGTTACAGTGTTTGCTGGCTAATGCTGCAACTAGTGACCTCTTCTAACAGCAACCAATTAACAGGAATAAATATGTCATCGGGGAGTATTGCGAATGCTACTTATAGCTCAGCTTTCAACAATAACAACTTGGATTTATACGATGTCTTTAACTAATATGTCTCAAAGTGATTCATAACATGTTATAACTTGAAATTTGATACCAAGCTGCATAAGGAGCTATTAGGCAGATGACCAAAAGCTTGACCAAGGAGATTAGGTTTCGGAAAGTGAGACAGAAAGGTTTAGGGTGGAAAATCCAGAGTTTAGGACCTTGGCAGCTGATGGCACGGCTGACAATAGTGGAGCAATTAAAATCAGGGATGCTCAAGAGGCCAGAATTAGAGAGTTGTAGTGCTGGAGGAGACTACAAAATTAGGGAGGGGTAGTGCCATGAAGGGATTTGAAAACAAACATGAGAATTTTCAAATGTGGCAGCAGCGCACATGGTGGATGGATGCTGAGAATCTGAAGCAGGTAGTTCAGATATCCTCCTGCAATGTCCTAGAGAGGCTATGGTTTGTGATGGCCTTGTGTCAGACTGCACTATCTTGGTTTGAGTTGGCTTGAACAGTCTGGGCCACCAGGCTAACAGGCAACTGCATGGGTAATGGTGGAGTGGCTGGGGAAGGAGTAGCATTGCTGTCATCCACAGAACAGTCAATAGGCCCATACTCCATGCTTCTTTCAACACTACCTCAGGGTGCTTGTTCAGTCAGCCAGTGATCCAGTGATCTTTTGGAGGATAGACCTGTGGGCATCGGAGACACTCTGCAAGCCCCTTTCAACCAAAGACCCCAGAGCCACCATGGCAGCTCCCACAGAAGATGCATTGGAAGCTGTGACCTGAGTCATCAAATCCTGCATGATGTTGGGCTCCAGAATTTGCTGGATGGAAGTGGCCAGCCTCTCCATGCTGGAGAGTTTGTGTTCCAGACTCTTCATTAAGCCACGGTCAAGCTGAAAGCAGATTCCTTCAACCCCCTAACTGTGAACCACAAGCTTTCAGACAGGATTTCCATTGCACCAAATATTTAGTTTGTCAAACCCAACAGCCTTCTTCTGAAGCATGGACCTGCGAGGCCCACAGGGGTGATTATCCAAAACCCAGCAAGGCAGTCTCTGTAGTATTTTGTTCACCTGGCATGGCTGCTGCCCACTGCATGCCACCCTGAGGACCTGCATTCTACCCTAGTCTCTCAGGTACATGGAGTGTCACTCTTTGAACTGGTGACTGGTAGAAACTGATGCAGTGCCTTCTTCCTTGTTCTCCTCTTCCTCCGCTTCCCCTGGGGGTGGGCTGGGGGTATGTCTCTTCCCCCTTCTCCCTCTAGTTTCCCTGGGCATGCAAGGTGGAGCTTCTTCCTGGGAGTCTGCAAAGATGAAGTTGGAAGGTTATGTGCAGTGTGTGTGTGCCCACTATAGCAGAATGTATGTGATGAGACCATATGAAGCTTATGCTTGAGGATTGGTTTGAGGGAATAGGGGTCAGGAATACTTGTGGAAGCTGGATGGCCACATACCTCTAGGTAATATGTCCTCTGCCCTGCCTGTGTCCTAAGCAACACTCCCTCATCAAACAGTTTACAGAGTGCGGAGACATGGAATGAACACTTTGAGACAAAAATTTCTGGAATAAATTCCTTTGACTTAAAAACGCAGCAAGAGATAAAAAGTACGCATCTGATAATACGGACTCACAGTAACCCCAGATTACACATAAGCATATCTCTTTACTCAAAGCTCCAGTAACTATGAGAAAAACCTCATACGGATGAACACCAGCGAGTGGTCAGTTCGGCAGTGACTCAATTTAACTCTTTGGCCTGAATTTTACTCTTGGCGGATGGGCGCGTTCAGTGGACCCATGACCTGTCAGGAAATAGGCCGCCACCCGCGATCAGCCCCTTGACCACGATTTCACACTGGCTGGCCAATTAAGGCCTGCCCAGCGTGAAACGTGTCTTCCCAGTTTTCGGGGAGGTGCGGGTGGGAGCAGGGGCAGGGGCCTGTTGGCCACTGGGTCCAATGGCGATCCAATGGCTGCTTTAAAAATGGCACAGGCGGCTCTTTAAAGGCTGCCAGGGAAGAACATAGCTTCTGTGTTATGAACACTGAAGCGATGGCATCAAGTGTGGTTGGAGACGCTAGGCTGAAGGGCAGGTTGGGTGTCGCTTGGCCCCCACCCCCTGGATTTCAGATGAATGTCTTGTGGTCCTCCTGGGGGAGGTAGCTGCCAGGAGGGACACCCTTGTCCCTAGAGATGGAAGGAGGAGGCCACTGCACCTAACAAAAAGAGCTGAAGAGGAGGTGGCCGTGCATGTCAGCAGCCATGACATCGTATGGTACACATGGGTGTAGAGCCGCAAAAGGGTGAATACCGTGTTGGCATGGATCAATGTGGGGAAGTGTTAAGGTCTGGCTGTACCCCCCAAGGAGGTCAGGGATGCTAGAGTCTGAGTGCCAACTGTCAATGACGCTGGAGCTGACCAAGTGAGTGAGCCCTGGCTGCTTGGACTGAGTGCCTTGCGGCTCGAGGGCCGTGACACAGATGTGCCCTGTGAGGTATTCCTCAGGTGAGGTCGGCCAGGCTGCAATGGCGCTGCAGGTAGAGGGTGGACTAATCAATGCTTCTCTGTCCTTTCAGGAGGAGACAACCCATACAACATTGAAAGGTCGCGGATAGGTGGAGGCCCCCAAACCTCCTCATCCTGACCAGATTCGAGCAGGATGCCTTGGATCTGGAGGGGCGCCACACACCTCAGTCAATTGGCCGTGGAGAGGCTGGGGTGTCAGACGAAGGTAAGAGTGCAGCACACAGAGGTGAGAGTTTCAGATGGTGCAAGCATTCTTGTGTAGTCTCATCATTGATGGGAGCCTCAAAACTGGATTCCCCCATTGATCAATGAAAGATGATAGCATCATGCTGCAGATCTCAGTTTTCTCACCAGGATGCCTGGCAAGCACAGTGACAGTGTGCTGACTTAAACTAATGACATGTTGTTGTTCTCCCTTAAATTCGCCATCATGCATTCAATCATAGGACCCCGACGATCCACCTCTGAAGCCAGAGCACTGCCAAGCTTCACATACGCCTGTGTCACACCTGCTCTCTGAACCAGGTACCAGTGCAGATATCAGCACCTCAGTGGGTATTAGATCTTTAGCTAGAAGGTTGGAGCACAGTGGTGACGGCACTTCAAACGTGCTTGAGGAGCAGGCAGAGGCAGAAGGTACCCAGGGTGCTGGCAGTCGGCGGCGATGCTCAGTCGAAGGCAGATGATGAGCCTTTGGAGTTGTCCATTAGGCGGCAGATGCTAGATATCCAGCGAGATGTGCGGGAGGATCTGGTGGAGATCCATGAGGGTATATGTGCCATGGTCTCTGTTGTGCAGGAGTCCATACGGAACATGAGCCCAGGGTTGACTTTCATCGCTGAGCGCACTGCCTCCTCCATTGAGAGAGTGGTGACTCTCATGGAGAGGCAGCTCCAAGAACAGAATCAGGGGTTCCTGGAGTTGTGCTCAGACCTGAAAGCCCTCACACAGGCAATGACCTCCGGTGGTCTCATGGATGAGGCACCCAGTATCCCAGCTAGGTGCCCGCCCATCAATGGCAAGCAGGGAGATCCAGAACGACCCCACATTGGGGAACAAGCTGCTTGTCATCTCTGCAGGCTCCTCTCAGGGCGTTCTGGATAATGGCATCAGCCGTTCTGCCCCTCTGCCAGGACCGTGGCATCTAATAAGGTTGTGATGACTGGGGAGATGCCAGCCATGGCACTGGCTGCTCCCTCCCAGGAGGGGACAGCACAGGTTCCACTGGCCAGAGGACATTAAGGCCAACAGGACAGCAGGCTGTCTCCAATGCTGTTGCCAGTGACGGGGGAGAACCAAGACGTAGCACTCACAAATCTTAAGGCATCATGAGCACAAAAGGGACTGGTCACGAGTGATCTTCTGTTGTGTAAAGTTTTGTTTACGTTTACTGGTCTGGGAATTAAGACCAGAGACAGTGATGTTAATTTTTTTGGATTGCCAAAATGAGATAAATTTTGCTTTTGTCTTAATGACCCAAATATGCTTCACCTTTGTATTTTTTTTCTGGTACAGGGAATGCCAGTATGTAATGCTGGATGTGAGTGGCTCTAAACTTAATTGCACAGGCACTGAATGGACTTTGGGTTCAAATGAAAGGGTCATTTCAGACAGCCGTGGAGGAGGCGGCAGCCCTGGTGTGATGTGGAAGCAGATCTTTGGCAGCCTAGCTGAAGAAGTGTTGGATCATGGTGCCCCTGGTGTCCCTGCCTCCCGGAACGATACAGAGGTCTGCCTCCCTATCCTCACCATTCTCCTCACTTTGATCCTCTTCTGACTCACTACTGTATTCATCCTCTGTGGCCTGTGGAGCTGCGTCAAAATCCTCTTCCACCAGTTCGTCCTCCCTTTCCTGTGCCAAATTGTGGAGACCAAATCAAGCAATCACTATCGGTGACACAAGCTCTGAGGGGTATTGTAGTGCTCCCCTGAATGGTCCAGGCATCAGAAATGCATCTTCAGAAGACCTGTGGTCCTCTCTATCACCGCCTGTGTGGAGGCATGACTCCTATTATAACGCTGCTCTGCCTCTGTTCTTGGGTGGCAGAGAGGCGTCATAAGCCACCTTTTCAATGAATAGCCCTTGTCACGCAGCAGCCATTCATCCAGTCAGGCTGGAGCACTGAATATCCTCGTACCTGGGCGTGTCTGAGGATATAAGGGTACTTTGCACAGACTCTGCATCCTGTGGTCACACTCAATCTGGACATTAATTGAATGAATCCCTTCCTGTTGATGAAGGCACCCGGTTGACCTGCCGGCACCCTGATGGCCACATGTGTGCAGTCAATTGCACCCTGGATGCTGGGGAAGCCAACAATCGCTACAAAGCCTGGCTGGCCTTGTCCGTACGAAAATGAATAAACATCATTACCCGCCTGAACAGAGCTTCTGTCACCAGCTTGACGCAACTGTGTACAGCTGATTGGGAGACTCCACAAAGATCTCCCACTGATCCCTGGAAAGAGCCAGAGGCACAGAACGTGAGGGCCACTGGGACCTTCAGAGCCACTGGCTTGGGATTTCCACCCACACAATTGGAGGTGATCTCAGGCCCAATCAACTGATAAACGGAGGTCAGGGTCTCCCTGGAGAGGTGGAGCCCCCTTCGGCATTGCATCTCGGATATATTGAGGTAGCTGCATCCCTGTAAACCCTGGCAGCAGGATAGTGGTGCCTTCTGCAGCCCCTTCCATCTTGGACTTCCTGCTGGCCCTGCGCCCCTTGTGCCTGCGCCTCTGCTCTCACAGGTGGCTCCCCTGAAAGCTGCACTGGGTCACCTGGCCTCCTCTCCCTTCTGCCTCTCTCTTCCTCAGAGGAGGAGGTGCCACCAGCGGAGACCACAATCCCCATTACCAGGGTGGGGAAAGGCTCCCTGATACCTGGAAGGGTCCACATGGTCCGAATCCTCAGGGGGCCTTGGAGACAGCAACGAGCCGTGAAATGCAGCCCAGAAATGCTAAGAGTGAAGCTCAGAATGGAGATGAAGCTGTCAGGTTCAAATAAGCAACCAGCAGCAAACTATCTCCTAAACTCCTCACTACTCACAATGGCAATTTTGATGAACCTTTTTATCCCGCCCTTGGATGAGGTTTTGCTAGATGTAGGCTGCCCACCTGCCCGTTTTTCCCATGTGACAAGCGAAATTGCACGGGCAACGTAAAATCAGGTTCCATTGGATTTTTAATGGCCTTAAATGGCCTCTTAATTGATGTCAGATGTGGCTCTGGCTCCCACGTGCGCCCGCCGACCTGAAGATTGCACACATGTGGGATGGCTTTGGGTGCTCGCCCACCTGCAAGGCATAAAATTCAGCCCTTTACTGACCGAGCTGCCCTCAATTGCGGCCTCAAGTGTCTTTTTACAGGTCAACCTGGGTGTTATATTGACAGGAACTTATTGTTCTATAAATTGTTCTATAGAGGTTACCCTTATAACAAAATGTCAGATAGAATTCCAAGTTCTCTGTCTATATGATGGGATAGAAGCCCACCATTATGTTATCCACCATCCACAAACTTCCAGAGCCTTAGCATGTGTTTTCTATCTTCAATTAATCAGGCCTTTACATCCACTTCCGTTATTTCATCTTGCGCTGTTACCCATGATCAGTTTCACAATGCCCTCAAAACATCCCACCTCCAGCCTTCAAGCTAAATTTTAGGGGCTTCATTCTTCCTGTTTTCCTGTTATCAGTTGTTTATGCTTAGAGCTGTTCAGCAAGCCTGCTAATAAGCTGTTCACCAGTTCAACCATTCTTATTTCTTATCAGGTCACTAGTTTGTTAATCAGCACAGGCCTCAAAGTCAGAGATGCCATGGTCCGGAGATGTGTTTGTTTCTTGTAATGGTCCAAAGTTTGTTCCTGCACTGGGTCTTTCTTATCAGTGAAAAACAGCTTGCAGCATTCAACAGATTTATTTTACTTTGAAAAGTATGTTAGTACATGATATTTGGATAAATCGTAAGTTTGGTCAAGTTACAGCAAACTGTATAGCAGTAATCTGTACTCTTACAGACCACAGCACCTGCCCCTTCCTTCCCGATTGCCAACAGCCATTTCATGGTGTTGTTTTTCCCCTTCCTTAGTCAGGTCCTGCTGGCACCTGTTATGTGCTATCCTGACTTGGAAGAGAAAGAGTGGTGATTGTGAATGAGATGTGTTTACATTTGAAGAGCTGTGAGATGTGTCTGGAGTCTGAGTAGCGCCTGAGTGTTAGGTGTGTGAAATTCAGTATAGAGTTAGGTGGTGAATGCAGTGTTAAGCTTGCTGATGATAAAGTGGTTATTGAGATTATGTGTTCATGAGGTGGGACTTTACCATAACCACTGGTGTCAGTCATTCATTTTTTTTTGTGGCACTGGAGCCATGTCTTAGGGGCAGGGTTCCTGGCTGTGACCGCTTCGGAGCTCTCCACCCATGTCCATCACATTACTTGCCTCTGTGGTATCCTTACGCATTGCATGTACAGGACATCCCTCCTCCTCCCCTGTATCTCCTCCTCCAGGACCTTCAGTGCTGCCTTGGAGAACCTGTGAGCCTTTTCCCTAGGTCCCTGAGCAACATAGCCTCTAATGTTTTTTGCAGTTAGCATAATTCGCTTATGTGTGTTAACTTAAAAGGGCCACTTGTGCACAGCTTATGCAGTTACTTTTGGATTGGTGTGCAGCCGCATAACCCCGCGGCTTGGAGAGACTATTGAGCCTGATCCAGCTGTTGTCTGTCAGCCAGCCTAGTTCATGCAAATTGCTTCTAATCACCCTGCTAAATGTGCAAGTTTCCGTTTTAAGAATGTTAAGAATGCCTCCAAGAATGTTTGTGGTAACCCGCAATTAGCTCCAGTATTGCAGAATAACACATTCTTATTAGCACAAAACCCACTTTGCACCTGTTTTAATCTTTTCCTCAAAATAACCCTCTTAATTTTCTGCGGTGAGTTTGGCAATTATTGGGCTAATGCAGAAAGGTCCCACAAAATTGAGGAAGCATTATTAATGCTGGTTGCCATTCTTGTGAAGCTCATCACAGAGTTATGGGTGTTCACGTTTAATCGCGCATCTGCTCCCTGCTTGGAGCTGCAATACCATTTACCCCGAAAGAACGGTAAGCACTATTATTTTGACAGCAGACTCTGGCCTGATTTTTCTGACACTGCCTGCAATATCAAATCCGTGCATCCAATTCAGCCATTGATTTCCACCTGTGCAATTTAGGGAGATAGGGGAGTTTTCATTTTTTTTCAGAAAACGTCGGGGCAAAAGGAGTATAACAGAAAACTTACAGATGCTCTATATTCAGACTGTGATTCAAGTTGCCAATACAACGAATAAAGAATCAGAACACACATAGCTCAGAATAATTCAAATTCAAACTACCTTCAACTGTATAGCCTTAGCTAAATGGTTCTTGTATGCACTGTCAATTCTGACCTCTAATCAGACTTGTGTCAGATATAAAGTGTGGAATGGATCAGTGGACTACATAATGTTTGAACCAACTCTCCTGACCCTTTGTGGTCTCTTAGTGCCTTTCCTTGGCTTCCCCAATGTGCATCATAGGATACAGCTCCCTACCCTCTTCAACACATCTAGTCAATTGATACCCAAATGATGTGGAAGCTGCAAATTGCTGGAGCATTGGTTCAGCTTATTTGATTATGATGAACAACATCTTTTCTTGTTGGGTTTCTCAGTGGTACCCCAAGCCTTCATTTGGTATCATTTAAAATGTAAATTTAATTTCAATCATTGCAAACAGTGAAATTCTGATTCCTGTTGAGATAAAGCTTGTAAGCTGAAAGGGATGCCAATCTCTATGAAGGTTTATGAAGGTTGGTCAGGACAACAGGGGCATGATGGAAACTTTGGTAGGGACCATCATGAGCGGTAATCGAAAATGTGCAGTGATAATTAATACTGAACGAATGGCAAACATATGGGGAGTAATATTGGACGCTACAGAACAGCAGGGATATTGAATCAGTTGCCTTCATATACATTTCTTCCCAACTTTCATTTCATTTTCATTTCCTGTACCTGCTGTGGCTACTCATCAGAAAGTAGTGAATCAATAAAAATACACATTAAACTATGTCAGTGAGCATCAGAAAATGTATCAGGCAAGATAAATTCATCTATGTAATTGCTGTGTAAGAAGTTATTGAGTGCTAGATATATCCTAGTTCCCAGCTCCCAAGCACTGGGTATATTCTATAACCTTTGGGCTGCAAAGTGTGGTGATAGACACTTTTAATTAAACGGTGAAGAGTGTCTTACATAATGCATATTACATAATGATCTCTTCCTAGGTCAGCCAGTCACAGTACTGCAAAAGGTGACATCTAATGCTACATAAATCATAGGCAGTATCTGACAAAATAATGTAGAAAATGTCACTTTGTTGGACTGTGTCTTCCTAATTTGATGTAAAATTCAGTCCAATGTAACAATTGTCCTCACATTAAATAACTCCTATATTTTGATTAAGAGCTCAACTCTCAGTCTCAACACTTAATTACCAGCCAAATATTCCTCATTTTTCCTCCTAGGATATTTTTCTTCTGTTGCTGCAGTCGAAAAATATTTTTAAAAATGCTTATTATAACGTAAGCTCAGTGACAGTTCCAGAATTAATCTGGAGTCTTTATTACAACATGACAGCCCTGATTTGAGATCAGCGCAGGATTCACTTTTTTTAGAAGCGCGAATGCTGATAAATGTCACTTAAGTATGATGGAATTTTACTGCTGATCTTGTCTTTGCTTATTCTGAAATGTTTGATAAGCTGAGGTTTGTTCAAAATGAGGTAATGAAAGCAGAATAAAATGAAATCTTTCTCCACCCAGCATAAGGTCCTGACCTCACAGATCATGTTCAGCAAGGGCGGAATGTAATTGTTCTTTATACTCTCCTTGGGCCCAATCCCATTTTTCCATTGACTTTTCTGAGACTTTCACCTTCATAGCTTTGTACACAGACTGTATACCCTTCAGGACTGCTTCTGCTGGCTCCATTATTCCTTCTCTGCTAGCATTTTTCAATACAGCACTGATTCATTGTTATTCATCCTGACGTAGATTCTGCTCTTGTGAGCTGAATGATGTTTCTGCTTTTCTAATGTTTCCCATGGCTGCTGATTCTCTTCTGCCCCACTCGTGCTTTAGGATTTCTCTATCACCCTTCATTAGTTGACTGAACAGGTTCCTAAAACTCCTTCTGTTTCTCCCAGTTTTCTGTATATCTGCCAGCCAACAGCTGTTCCTCAGGCTAGCTCCCAGATCTGCACTGATCCCTGATCTACTCCTCAATGTCATCAACTCACTGGCATTCATTAGTCTTGATCCTTGGGTTTTACTTCATTGCTCCTCACCTGCTCCACTGTATGTACACTTCTAACACCTTCCTGGACCCTGGGATCTCTGTCTGCTAGCTCATTGTTGATCCTTTGCTTCTTCTCAGCCCTTTCATTCCACTGGACACCTTCCACAGCCCCTAAAATAGCTATTGGATCTACTGTCTTTGCATAATTGACTTTGAACATGGGCATTAGTTCAAGAATGGTCCAACCTGACTCCACACTGTCTACAGCTTCATTCAACCACAGGACCTCAGATTTTAACTTTGGACTGTTTTGCATTATTTGTCCCCTGTCTTCTGTTTACAACCAGGGCATGTTTCAACCAATCTCTGCCACACCTTTGTAATTCCAATTCCCACTGGGTCCATTTGCGTGTCCATGAATAGCCACAAGTCCATCACTTCAGTTACCTCTTTATTCCTTCTCAGCCTTTCTCTGGTCACTGCCCGCTGTCTCATCCCTCTTGTCCTCACAATTCATTCATGCCACTTTTCACTTCTTCCCTCATAGATACTTTAAACCCTGCACCCAAACCCACTATTACTTTTCTACTGCTGTCCCAGACTTGAAATACCTCTTGATTAAGATACTGGCTATCCTCTATAATTCTCTTGGCTATCGCCAATAGTCAATTAAAATGTCAGTTGCTGCTTCCTTATGAGCACTAGTTCCAGCTGCTCCATCCACCAATCTACTGACCTTCCAACTCCTCACACACACTTTGGCTGACCCCTTCAAAATCCTTCCCATCCCATTCACCCCACCCACTCTTGTTCTTTTGGGCTATAGTGGTGGATCAACAAGCATTGTCACTCCCTGTTTCTCTAGGTTAAACCTGCTATATAAATGTAAACTATTATTTAGGAGTATTAAGATTAAATCCTCCCTTAAGGAAGATACCCAAAAATGGACATAATATTTTCATTGTGGCTTAAGTAATGACATGAGTTGACTTAATGTTAACTTTTTTGTTAATATCATTCTTTAGGATGTGGGCATCACTGACAAGGATGGCATTTATTGTCCACCCCTGCTTGGCTTTGAGAAGGTGGTGATAGGCTGTCCCCTTTTACTGCTGTAAATTGGAGGTGATAGTGTTCCCATGTACCTGCTGCCCTTGTTCTTGTGGATGGCGGAAGCCAAGGTCCTGGGAGGTGCTGCTAAATATATATTAGCATCTTGCTGCACTGCATTTCGTAGCTACACACACTGCTGTCATGGTATGCTGTTGGTAGAGTAAGTGGATTTTTAAGCCAGTAAATGGGGTGGAGGCAAGCAGACTACTTTGTCCTGGATGGCCTTAACTGCACACATTTAGTCAAGCGGAGAGTATTCCATGACACTCCTGTCTTGTGTCTTGTGGGTGGTGGAGAGGCTTTGTGGAGTCAGAAGGTTTGAGGTTTGCCACTCCTGTACCTCTTATCCACTCTAATTGACTATGCTAGAAGAGTTTCTGATCAATGTTGTGTCTGTGAACACTGATGGACCCATAAATTGTAATACCATTGATAATTGAACATCAAGGGGAGTTGGTTAAACTCTTTCTCAGTTGGAGATGGTCTATGCCTTTTTAGCTTTGCACTCTGCATCTATTTCTAAAAAATAAAACTTTGGACTCGATATATTCTTTTGCAATTTCATCAAGTTGTCTTCCCAGCAGAACACCACATTACAGGCAGAAAGTGCATACACAGCAAAATGCTAGTATTTACACACTTGGCACTTAAGCACAAAATCTAGGCTGACGCTTCAATAAAGTACTGAGGACAATTCTTTTGTACATAAATTGCGCCTGTTTCAACTAAACAGAATAAGTTAATTCCCCAGGGCAATGCCATGACCAATAAGAGCTAATCTGCTTGGTTTCAATTAAAACAAAGCTTGGCAGTTAACAGTCAGTCATCAGTTAACTGGTGCATTATCCATGGTAACACCTCTACCAATCAGAGTCCACTTGCCGACCAAGCAGCATTCTCCTCTCATGAAGTCTAAATTGTTGTTCCCTTTACATTTGGTATTGTCCTGATGAGTACAAAATGAAAGGCTTCAACAACGTATCTTTTTTCAGCAATATTCAAGTTCTGTATTACTAACCAACTAAAAGTACTGAGGAATGCTGCACTGTCAGTGGTGCCATCTTTCGCTAATCCCCAGTCACATCCGCCCACCAGGAGGATGTATTAAAGATCCCCTGGCCATTATTTGAAGTGGATCAGGGGAATTTTCCCCCAGTGTCCTGACCAATATTTATCCCTCAACCAACATCACCAAAACAGATAATTTGATCATTATCACCTTATTCTTAGTGGGACATTGGTTTGCACAAACTGACTGCCACGGTTCCTGCATTATAACTATAGCTACATTTCAGAAGTACTTAATTGTCTGTAAACATTTTGGAATGTTCTGAGGTTGTGAATGGCTCTACATAAAATTAAAGTCATTTTTCTGCTTTTTATCACAAGCAGGTACTCCAGCACAATACTGACATACTAACGAATACAGAAGCAACAAGTTGTACAGCAGTAAACAATGGTGTGCCACCAAATCGACATACCAGCCACTGGTATGCTAATCAATATCAATCAATTCACATTAACACACCAGAAAATTGGTATACTGGCAACACATTGCCACCAAAGAAGCCTACATTTGTTTCTTCACCTTAGAAACTTTCATTGGCTATTTTGCAACAACTCAATTACCTTCGACCGCAACACCATAAAGCACAAAGCAGCATTCCAGATCAATGGCATGTGAAATAGATAGAAAGTATTTATAAAGGTGTCAAAGTGCATAATATGCATCATCATGGTATCCAATTGAGTAAATGTATTGGGTGTGAACATTTGGTTTAGCTTGAGCAGTACATCACACTGCTTCAGCAATTCCATAAATGCTGTGTGTAGAGCAAGTTTGTAAAGGGCACGAAGTTAGCCATAGATTTTAAAGTGAATATGCATCTTTATAAACATCAATAATCAAATTATTTCATTAAATGACCAATTTGGTGAAGAATAAAGAGGCAGATAAACCAAAGGAAGAGCAAAACTGCAACAACCCAAACCCTCCTCATATGTATTTAAATAATTTCAGTGCTGAGCCCCATTTTTAAATCTATGTCAAAATACATATTCATGTCTAGGTTTTAAATACTTTCACCATTTATGCATCAGGATTCTGTTTTTTCCCAAAATCTGAAAATATCTGGTCATAAATAATTATATGTTATTAGGTAGAATGTTAAAGCTTTTATTCCAAATTAAGGGTTCAGTGAAGTGAAGTCTGAGTCAGAAGCTTATAGCCTTATTTCCTATTTCAGATGTGAACACAAAATCTATGTTAACTTTTCAACTAAATGTGGCAAAGTACTGCATTGGCAGATGGGGTGACTTTCAGATTAAACATTAGTTCTTGGCCCTGTTTGCCTGCTCAGGTGGTTGTAAAAGATTGTATGACAATATTTGAAATACAACAGGAGGTTTTCACAGTGTCCTGGCCAACATACCTACCTCAGTCAACACCACTCAGCCAACTGACTTCCCAAACCAATTAAAACTGGGAAAAGTATAACTGAGGTTTTCAGAGGAAAATGGAATAAGTTAGAGATAGAGTTGGGTGAAATTACCAAGGGGAAGCTCTGTGCTCTTGACGTGGTGTTTGAAGATCAGCTCAGAGTCAAGCAGGACACTAATGTTTTATGTTGTTGGGATAAGTCTACTGTGAGGAACTAAGACCTCATGCTGTATATTTTTATATAGATATGCTCATTGCGAATTCTAAAATTTTAAAACTGACCAAAGATCTTGAAAATGGCTGAACCTATGCCTGTTTGTGAAACCCCCTCCCCTCCACGCCATCTCCCCCCCCCCCCCAACCCCACACACCGCCCCTAACAAAAGAAACCACTTGGCATTTTCAGGAAAACTCGCAACTCGTTATCTCTGAGGTGCCACTAAAGACCATCTGTGCACTGTACAGCCCAACATCAAGAGAGCTATACAACGGCGATCTGCATTTAATAACCCAGGCTAGTCAGAAGGAGGTGGATCATCTGCTGAGATTAAGGCCCCACAACCTTCGTTTTAACGGCTGAGCCATTTAACAGACTCTGGAATCCAGGTGATGGATACACTCCTTTGCCAAAGACCTGGTGGAGAGGTGGGGGTCATGTGACATGGGCCTCCAGCTTGTGGAACAAGGAAAATTGCCTTGCTGAACTGCATAGCTTGGTCTGCTGTTTACCATCTAACTAGCAGCCTCACATTCAAGGAGTTCTACACAGGTGGCACACCTGGCACCCATCTACACTTCTTCTGCTGGAAATTCAGTACCATCACCTATAAGATTGATGCATTTCTGCATGCCTGCCTCATCGTGTGAAGTCAACACCACCAGAAAAGTGAATTATCCAGCATCAGTTTTCAACCCACTGACCTCCATGAAGGAATACCTCATTAGACTTTGATTCTGGAGCCTGGAACTCATGTCAACCAATATCTGGCTTCTCTGTGGTCTTTGTACTGTAAAACCTTCTTTTCTCTATCCCTCTCTTTACTGCCTGAGCATGAAGGTGACATTGCAACCCTCTTTTTGCAGCTTGAATGAGTGCAATAAACTAACCCATTTTTAGTTTATCCTATCTCAAGTTTTCTTTGGGGTTATTAATAGAAAATTGGATCACACAAAAACTGAGTGGGTTGGGAAATATGCCACTGTTTATAAAGGGGGAAACAAGTTAAATACCCTTCTGTTTATGGATGGGTGGTGAGAGGAGAAATTAGTGCTGTTTAAATTAACCCCCCACCACCCCCCACTCCTGCTCATAACAATACATGGTTATCCAAGAGGGATCATAAGCTTACTGCATGGGGCTTCTGTTAGAGACTGAGCAGGATGGTTTCCGTTTAGCCCATGTTGTGCTGTTGCAAGTTTTGTCTCATCCATAACGTTGAGATCATCCAGTGACAAGCTGATGGTAATGAATTCAAGGCTGGTGGCAAAGAGGTAAAGCTGGGTATCATTGGCAGTTCACTCTGTGGTTGTGATTGATATCAACAAAGGGCTCTTATCCTGCTCACTCATGCCATAGGTCCCCTATAGAGGATGTCACAATGGATCAGCTGCCAGATTACAGGAAATCTATGCTGAGAAGCCAGCAAAAGGTCAGTGGGCAATTCTCAACTGTTCCCTTACCACTGACCGTAAAAAAAAGTTTTGCCTTAGTCTTGCAGCTTTGGCATATGCAAACCACCATAAGACAAGGACCATTGTTTGGGGCCTTTTGTGGGTTATCTCTTTTCCAAAATGTCTAGAAAAGAGTGGGAGATTGTCTAATGTGAAGTGAAAGGGTTAAGATTATTTGCAATGATTTCTACAATGATTAATGAATCTTCTGGGACCTACAGATGCGTTCTTGGTTTATAAAGTAAAATGGTAGGACTGGATTAGCAACCCAGATGTTGTCCCATTATGAGAAGTTGTTAAACGGAATTTGATAAAACTGGTAATTTGTGGGCTTGTATATAAGAACATAAGAATTAGCAGCAGGAGTAGACTATCAGGATTTTCTAGCCTGCTCTGTCATTCAATACGATCATGGCTGATCTATTGCCTCCACTCCATTTTTCTGCCTGCTCTCCATATTCCTTACTCCCTGAAAGACCAAAGCTCTAAAAAGTAAATCGAAGAATTCCAAGGATTCACAACTCTCTGAATGAAGAAATTTCTCTTCACCTCTATCTAAATGATTGATCAATCCTGAGACTGTGCCCCCGTGTTCTAGATTCCCCAGCCAGGGAAACAACTTATCAGCGCCCACCTTATCAAGCCCCTTCAGAATCAATTTCAATGAGATCACCTCTCATTCTCCTAAACTCCAGAAAGTATGGGCCCAATTTACTCATCTTATCATCATGGGACAATCCTCTCATCCACAGCGACCAATCTGTACCTCCTCCAATCCTTTATGGAGTTCAAAACTGGACACAATGCCCCAGGTGTGGTCTCACCAAAGATCTCTACAAGTGTAACAAGACTTGCTTATTCTTGTACTCCAATTCCCTTGCAATAAAGGGAATTTGCCTTCCTAATTGCTTGCTGTAACAGCACCAGTAAATGATCTTGGAAGCTATTGGATTGATGCTAACATTCAACTCATTGACAAATTCCTTAGGGAAGGGAATCTGACATATTTATCTAGTCTAACCTGCAGGTGACCCCATGCTACATAGTTGACTCTCGGGGTCACAGGTTTGGGCAGTAAATGCTGCCTGCCAGTGTTGCCCAGATCCCAAGAGCAAACCGAAGAAAAAAAGGTTTTGTTCATTCTATTCGAATGCCACCAAATGTTAATTACTGTCCCAATATTAAATGATCACAAAAGTTAAAAGCACCACGTGCAATCTGGATAAAAGCAAAATACTGCGGATGCTGGAAATCTGAAACAAACACATGTTTGGAATGGTCCATACGGAATGCTGATGGTTCTGGGAGGGAGAGGAAGATGTGAGGGCAGGGGCGCGCGGGAGATGGGCCGGACACAATTAAGGGCCCTGTCAACACAATGAGTGGGAAGCTTTAGTTAAGGAAGAAGGAAGATGTGTCAGAAGCACCTCCCCCCCCCCACCCCCCCCAAGAACCGTGATTCAGTCCTCTTGTCCTCACCTTTCACCCCACCAGCCTCCGCATTAAAAGGATCATCCTCCAACATTTCTGCCAACTCCAGCATGATGCCATCACCAACCACGTCCCCTCACCACCCTTCCCACCACCACCCCCCCTCCCTGCCCCCATCAGCATTCTGTGGGACTGTTCCCTCAGGAACACTGTGGTCCACTCCTCCATCATCCCCAACACCTCATCCCCTTCGAAGCCATGGCACCTTCCCATGCAATCGCAGAAGGTTCAACACCTGCCCCTTGACGTCCTCCCTCCTCACTGCCCAAGGGCCCAAATGCTACTTTCAGGTGAAGAAGCACTTCACTTGCACCTCCTTCAATTTAGTCTAATGCATTCACTGCTCCCATTGTGGTCTCTTCTACATCGGAGAGACCAAACGCAGACTGGGTGACAGCTTTGTGGAACACCTTCGGTCTGTCCACAAGCATGACCCAGACCTCCCTGTCGCTTGCCATTTCAACATACCATCCTGCTCTCATGCCCACATGTCTGTCCTTGACCAGCTGCAATGTTGCAGTGAAACACAACACCAACTGGAGGAACAGCACCTCATCTTCCGATTAGGCACTTTACAGCCTTCCGGACTTAACACCGAGTTCAACAACTTCAGACCATGAACTCTCACCTCTATCACACCTTTTTTATCCCCTTTTTTCAAAATTCATTTTTATTTTTTATCCACTTTTTTAAAATTTATTCATTCTTTTATCCCCTTTTTTCCCATTTTCGATCCTTTTTTCCCCACCACCGCCCTCTCCCACCACCCCACCCCGACAAGGGCCATCGATTACATGTTCATGTTGTTCTTTTCAGAGTGTTTCCCCTTGTTCTGCTATTGTCACATTCTGCTTTCTTACCTTTGCCACTATCAGCACATTTTTAAGCCTTTACCATTACCATTAACACTCTCTTTGTCCTTTTGTTCATGACATCTTTGTCAACCTCTCCTTTGCCCCCACCTACGCTGGCCTTCTATCCAGCTTCATCTGCTCCACCCACCTTACACAGTAGAAATTTCATTACATTTCTACTTCTCTGCAGCTCTGAAGAAGGATCGTAGAGACTCGAGACATCAACTCAGTTTTTCTCTCTCCACAGATGCTGTCAGACCTCGAGTTTTTTCCAGCATTTTCTGTGTTTGTTACATGCAATCTGGAGTCTTATTTGGATTTCTTTCAAATGCTGACCTTTAGCTAAACTCTAAATATTCCAATTAATACCAATTTATTAGAAGGTTAATACCGCACTACAGCAATCGAATAGTTCATGCTGAACATTTATTCCAGAAAACAAAATAGTTTCTATTCAGCTCCTATTTTAATAACCCAACTTGCAATTAGCAACATTCAACTTGTACTTTATACAGGGCTCATTCTCAGTTACCTAGTCAATCTTTTCCTACCTCAGTGATAGCTTTTAGTACACTCTCATTTTCTCAAAAGCTTAACATGCGACTTAAGTGTGTGGGAAGGCCTTTGTTATGTGGCCAGATCAATTATGGTCCTGGAAAAACTCAGCAGGTCTGGCAGCATCGGCGGAGAAGAAAAGAGTTGACGTTTCGAGTCCTCATGACCCTTCGAGAGAACAGTTATGTCAAAGGGTCATGACGACTCGAAACGTCAACTCTTTTCTTCTCCGCCGATGCTGCCAGACCTGCTGAGTTTTTCCAGGTAATTCTGTTTTTGTTTTGGATTTCCAGCATCCGCAGTTTTTTTGTTTTTATCAATTATGGTCCTGCTGCCCTAATGTGATTGCTAAAACTGTCCACTAGATGGTGTGTAATGTGGACTGGCTTTCTGACATCCTGTTTGATGGAAGATTGAGCCCAACAAGAAATTTTAATTATGTCAGACAGCTGTTAGTGGAATCCTAAACCATCCCAGGAACTTCTTATTGAAAGGGTGATAACTGCCTAGAAAATTGTCTTATCTTTCCAAAACTTAGGTTAGGGTGTATTTGCTTGAGTTGCTGTGAAGGAGAGGGTGGAGTCTTCAGCTTGAGTCTGCATTACACGGTAGCTATATTATTGGAATTTCTTCTGTATTGCAAGAACAGCCATTTAAAGTGATGTTGGAATATTGAATTACTTTATCATTGGAGCATGAAGATAATTCAAATTAAATTATTTGTAGAACCCATCAGTGTGTGATGGAGAATTATTTATTGACGTTTTGAACTATCCTTTACTACCATCATATTTGCAAGAATACAGGTTTGATTTACTTGATCAACCTTAAAAATTGACCAAATATTACCAGCATGAGTTGCAAGGCCAAACAAAATTGCACTGCTGAAGTCTGCAAGCTGTCTTTCACATATAAGAGAGAGCTTGAAAAGGCAAGTGTGCCCCTGATTGTTAATCATTGTGTAGACCTTAGTGAATGTTTTGATAGTCTGATACTGGATAGTCATTATGAGCAATTCTAAGCATAATCCTAGTAACAGGCAAATACAAACACAGAAGCCTCTGAGGATATTATTTGAGGGAATTATGGAACTGGCCAAAGTAATAGAGGGAGATAAGGAAAGCAGTCCTGAACACACTGTATGTGCAAAAGGCTGCAGCAGATCACGGAAGGTGGAAGGTAACTTAGCTTAACTGGGGAGTTTTACCTCATGGTTTAAGCAAGGAACCTGAAAGGGGTATAAAAGATATGGTAAAAAGGATCTTTTTGACTACAGTCAGAATCGAGTGACTTGGCCAGTCACCTAGGACTTAATTTTGTATGCATAGCTCCATGCATAGTTTTGAATCTGCTTAAGTAAGTGTACCTCTAAGCAGGGCTCAAGTCTGAGTGAATTGTCAATATCTCAAGAATTCTTGGGTCCAAACTTAAATGAGACCTCAGGAGTGCTGTTGTACACATCTGTATATTCATTTTGTATTTTCATGTTTTCTATTTAATATTTTTTAAACAGCTAGTGTTTCAAACCTGAGGATGGAATTTCCCCTTCCCACCAGCAGTGGGAATCATTGCAGGTGAGGGCGGAGGTTATGGCAAATGGCAAAAATAAGCTTCCCAACATCGTGAAATCAGGTGGGAATCTTCCTCTCCTGACTTTCATACCGGGTTAATGGCGGATCACCTTTCCCACCATAGAAAGTCAAGAATGCATTATATATTTCAAGAATGCTCATTAACTGGATACCCAATTGGAATCTTGCACCGTCATCCAATCTACCACCCTGCCAGTGAGATTTTACACCATTCAGATACCCAACTTGACAAACGTAGTGTGCAGCTGGCAAGGGATACTTACTGGACTTATTATTCAGTCGGTGAGGACCGTAGGGGATGGTACACAATAGGGTGTTGAGAAAGGGGTTGAAGGCATGAGGGGAGGGTGGATGTGTGAGCAGGGAAGGGTGAGTATGTGCGCGGGGAAGGGTGGGTGTGTGAGCGGGGAAGGGGGTGAGTGAGTGGGAAAGGGGGGGTGAGTCAGCGGGGAATGGGAGTGAGCGGGGAAGGATGGGTGTGTGAGCGGGGAAGAGTGGGTGTGTGAGTTTGGAAAGGGGTGAGAGTGTGGGGAATGATGGGTATGTGAGCAGGGAAGGGCGAGTGTATGAGTGGGGAAGGGTGGATGTGTGAGCGGGGAAGGAGGATGTGTGAGTGGAGTAGGGTGTGAGTGAGCGGGGAAGGAGAGTGAGTGAGCGGGGAAGGGGAGTGAGTGAGCGGGGAAGGGCGGGTGTGTGAGGGGGAAGGGTGGGTGTGTGAGGGGGGAAGGGTGGGTGTGTGAGGGGGGAAGGGTGGGTGTGTGAGCGGGGAGGGTGGGTGTGTGAGCGGGGAAGGGTGTGTGTGTGAGCGGGGAAGGGTGTGTGTGTGAGCGGGGAAGGGTGTGTGTGTGAGCGGGGAAGGGTGTGTGTGTGAGCGGGGAAGGGTGTGTGTGTGAGCGGGGAAGGGTGTGTGTGTGTGAGCGGGGAAGGGTGTGTGTGTGTGAGCGGGGAAGGGTGTGTGTGTGAGCGGGGAAGGGTGTGTGTGTGAGCGGGGAAGGGTGTGTGTGTGTGTGAGCGGGGAAGGGTGTGTGTGTGTGTGAGCGGGGAAGGGTGTGTGTGTGTGTGAGCGGGGAAGGGTGTGTGTGTGTGAGCGGGGAAGGGTGTGTGTGTGAGTGGGGAATTTGGGTGTGTGAGTGGGGAATTTGGATGTGTGAGCGGGGAAGGTAGAAGGGTGGGTGTGTGAGCGGGGAAGTTGGGTGTGTGAGCGGGGAAGGTGGGTGTGTGAGTGGAGAAGGTAGAAGGGTGGGTGTGTGAGTGGGGAACGGTGGGTGTGTGAGCGGGGAAGTTGGGTGTGTGAGCGGGGCAGTTGGGTGTGTGAGCGGGGAAGGTGGGTGTGTGAGCGGGGAAGGTATAAGTGTGTGAGTGGGGAAGGGGGACGTATTTTATAGGGTGAGGTCACTGGCGTCAAAAGCAGAGTCCTCAGGTGAGAACTGATGGTATTGATGGAATGAAGGGACGGTGACAGTGAGAGGGAGAAGTGGGATGCGGGTGGGTTAGGGTTTGGGTGTGGCAGGTGTAGCTTTCATTGGGAGGGTCATTGAGAGGGACAGAAATGGCAGCACAGATAATGGGAATGGGCATGATTAAGGTGGGCATGGGCACTGTGACTGGTGTGGGCTCATTGGGAAGGAAAGGCATGTCCAGCTGAATGGTAATAGGGTCCAGGGTGATGGTGGGACTTTCAAGGGTTACAGAGGGGAGACTGAAGGTCACATTGGGGTGTCAGTGGTGTTGGCAGGTAGTTGGTGGGTGACAGGGGGAGGGTAAAAGGTGGTGGTGACCATTTGGAAAGTGATGCGGACCATCACGTCACATCCCACTGAAAATTGTTGAGGTGGGCAGAGGGTCATTTTGGGTGGGTGGAGCTGAAGGTCAGCACCACTGGACATCAAAAAGGGAACCCTAATTTTTTTTTATTCAATCATGGTATGTCCATCCCTAATTGTCCTTGTTCAGGGGGCATTTAAGAGTGAACAACATTGTTGCGGGTTTGGAGTCACTTGTAGGCCAGACCAGGTAAGGACAGCAGATTTCCTTTCCTAAAGGGCATTAGCGAGCCAGGTTTTTACAACAATCAGCAATGGTTTCATGGTCATCATTAGACTTTTAACTCCAGATTTTTGTTGGAATCAAATTTCACCATCTGCCATGTGATTAGAACCCAGGTCCCCAGAGTATGGCCCTGGGTCTCTGGAATATTAGTTCAGTGACAGTACCAGTACACCACCACCTCCCCCCGTGGTCATGATAATCATGTGGAGGCTGTTTGAGAGCATTGTTTTTGGAAATCCACACGGCAGCAGGTCTGGCCCAGAGGGTTCTCATTACGAGACCCCAGCAAGGTTTAGAGCTGCCATTCACGTGAGCCATTTGCCATCAGCTCCAGTCATAGGGGCGAAGTGTGGGAGAGAGGTGGATGCCTACAAGGGGCATGCAGGTGAATGGCAGCCAACTTACAACTGCAAACCCCCATCCTCCCAAGGGAGTGGTCCTGCCTGACAAGGGCTTATGTGATTAGTCTTTCCATTATGACAAGGCAAAGATTTCTCTATAGACCCTCGAGGCCAGTGGAGACAAGCAGGACAGCTTGAGAGGGAGGCTTCTCGCACATGGCTCTCATCACCCTTGTCAAAGAGCGATGTCTCCATGTTCAGGCAAGCATTAGGAGTGCAAAACCATTCAGGGTTTCCCAGGATGTCCTTCACCTGAAAGGGATGGAGCGCAAGACCGTTAAAGCACTGGCAGCAAGAAGTAATCCAGGAGATTTGCAAACAGGGCAAGTGAACATGTATTTACAAGTGTCAGAACTAGATACAATGATTGTACACCCGTGCCACCATTGTGTTTTCAAAACTTCTTAATTTCCCTTACTGTACCACCATGCCTGGGTACAGCCCTCACAGCCACGTAGAGGTGGTGGCAGCCTGCTGAGTGAACTATCCTGTTGTCAGCATATTTCGGCAGGCGTCCTCTGGAGGTCTGAGGTGGGGGATGGGGTCCCTGGCCTGTTAAGGGTTTCCTGCTGTGGGGCAGGTGTACCCTCCTCGGCCTGACCAGCTGCAGTTGATGAGGTCCCAGGCCGAGGGGATTTGGAGCAGCTGGACACCCTTGAAGCGTCCTGAATAGTTGGCCCCAGGGTGTCTGGCCCCAGGGTGCCTGAGGGCCCCTTCCCGACTCCTTGAGGAGATGGGGCATCAGGAGAGAGTTTGAGGTGCCCCGTTCCCCACTCTTGCCTGGCCACTGCTGGAACGCAGTCATGGCTAGAGTGATGGTGTGCGGGTTCAAGTGCATATCCGGCAGAAGCTGCTGGGCCTGGGTCTCCATGGCGTCTGCCATCCTCCCCTTGGAAACTTCCATGTATTCAAATGCTGGAGCCATGACATCAGAGAGCACGCGGATGGACTCCTCCATCTCTTGGCTGTCACTGCCTCCACTTGCTGTGGACACGTGTGTGTGTGAAGTGATCACCAGAGTGTGACCCTGAGCCTAAACTAGATCTATGACCTACTGAGGTCTGTATCTCGGCTGATGGAGGGTGCATGCAAACGCTGTGATGATTCTATAGGTTCAAAGTCATTGTCTTCCTCTGAGGTGGACTGGGGACTGAGCTGTCTGCTGAGGTGGATGTTGGCCTGCCTGGGAATGGCAACACCTGCAAGTTGCCCTCCAGTCCCATGGCTGTCCCTTCATTGTAGCTGGGTCAAAACCCTGCAGTTACCTCCCTCACAGCACAGCACACGGGCAGCCGTGGTTCATGAAGGCAGCACCCCACCACCTTCTAAAGGCATTTAGGGATGGGCAGCAAAAATGCTGGCTTTGCTAGTGACGCCCACGTCCCATGACAGAATCACAAAACGAATGGTGATGTGAGATTGGAGTAGAAGGTCCACTTGCCCTAGCAGTGGGTTAGATCATTAACCCGTTTCCTGCACTGCAGTGGAGGGACCTCCTATGGATCCCACGAGCACCGACCACCCCGGTAACCTGCTCCTAGGCCGCCATGGAAAGAGGATGGAAGAGCCTTTCCTCTGCGGCCTGGAGGA
Organism: Carcharodon carcharias; assembly: GCF_017639515.1. Classification (NCBI taxonomy): domain Eukaryota; kingdom Metazoa; phylum Chordata; class Chondrichthyes; order Lamniformes; family Lamnidae; genus Carcharodon; species Carcharodon carcharias. The sequence continues at coordinate 49,010,753 of NC_054485.1, read as the reverse complement.
GAGTCTCCAGGGAGGCATCACTAAATTGTGGGGCCAGAGGTTGCTGCTTTCTACTGCACATCTCCCTGCGAGGCGTCCTGGTGCTGTTTAGTGAAGAGCTGCCAGGATGCCTTTCTGCTTGCCCTGCCACGTGGCCTCACGCGAACTGTGCGCACACATAAATAATGAGGTGGAGAGCGCACAATTGCATGTAATAGGCAGCCCCGTTCAACAGAGGAAGTCATTCCGACTTCCCGCTCCCACCATGGAAATTGGGGTTAAAGGGAATGATTCCGCCTTAAGTGTCTCTATGAGATCTTACTTCAGTGAAGACAAGAATGGTGCAACCTTTCAGAAGGACTTCTTCAACTGCTGGGAGATTGGCTTACACTTTTCTGCAGAGTCAGTCGAACATATCAGAAAGAGGCCAGTCAAGACAATATGTTCTGTCGAAGGGTCATGAGGACTCGAAACGTCGGCTCTTTTCTTCTCCGCCGATGCTGCCGGACCTGCTGAATTTTTCCAGGTAATTCTGTTTTTGTTTTGGATTTCCAGCATCCGCAGTTTTTTTGTTTTTAAGACAATATGTTTGATTGTTTTCCCAGAGTATTCAGCTGATAGTAATCATTGAACACAAATGTTTGAAATAATCAATATACATTGCTGGACAATTAAATAACGCCATGATGTTATCTGGATTGCACTCGTATAGGCAACATTTACCAGGCACTGCAGTTGGCCATTAGCAATGCAGCCTTCTATGCATTGTGAAGTTGGTTGTTCATTATTCAAGTTAAATGTTTCAGTATTATAGACTGACCTCTCAAAAGTAAGATTACATTTTAAAGGGATTCAGAAGTATATGATCAGATGTTTTGATTTTTGAATTAATTTGGTCTTTCTGAATCACACAGGGCTTTGTGAGTAAGACACCTGCAGTGTTCTGAGATGGATTGTACTCAGTGGAATGTGAATGGTTATTCCTAGCTATTTAACTAACATTTGTTCTGCAAGATCTGCAGTTCATACGGGCTGAGTTGACTGGATTGTCTGTCTAACACATTCAAGAAAACTGAATTCTTTGGACTGAGTTTTAAAGCTTCCTTTTTCTGCTCGCTGCTCTAAATTACTTACCTATGAATAAAACCTATTTTGTTATTTTAGTCTATGAAGCTGTATGGTGTGAGTAGTTTTAATAATCTTTCTGAAGTGATATGCACAAGAAGTGGAAATCTTACTTGTAGTTCAGAAACAAAAAATCAGTTGATCATTTGCCCAGGGTCTGTTATTCCTGATTCTTTTGAGTACAGGCCACAATCCCAATTATTTGAGTTATGGCCTGCCTTTATCAGCTGGCATGTGTTGTACATGAGTAAAAGACCTTGCAATTGCCTGGGGCATGATTTTGGACTTGGGTTGCGGGGGTGAGGGCCAAGAATTATGGTAGAATGTTGTGGGCATGTTGTTTTTCCAAACAGATTTCTACCTGGAGGCCGGCCTAATTGATAGGCTTGGCTGCCTGTCGTGGGAAATCCTGTGGTGCAAGGATTCAGCCCGGGAGCAGGCAGGATTAGTGGTTGGTGGAGGTAGGGATTGCAGAGGGTGGTAAGGGAGGAACCAGGTACAGTGTGATCAGGTGGGGGATGTGAGGGTGGGGAAGCAGAGATTGGGGTCCGGGAAACCTGTCTGACATGGGTTAAAGATAGAAACACTAAAAATAGAAGTTTCCTTAAAAGGTTTTAATGACCATTGCAACTCTGGATAGTGGATTAGTCAACCAGGTTTGAGGCAGGTTGGGCTCCTGCTTCAGATTTTTAACGTTTCAACCTCCTACCCAACCTAAACTCACCGATTTGTGGGAGTTAAAGTTTGCACTATAACGGCTGTGGAAGCCTGCACCATAATAAAAGATTGCACTTTTTCCCAATTTCACAGCAATGAAGCAGGGAAAGGCATTGAATTTCCTGTTTACACACTACTTCACAGAGAACAACAGTTACCAAGATCTCCAATTCCTCTTCATAAATGCAGCACAAAATGTATTATTTTTTCACAACAAAAACAAAAATAAAAATACCTGGAAAAACTCAGCAGGTCTGTCAGCATTTGCGGAGAGGAATACGGTTAATGTTTCGAGTCTGTATGACTCTTCAACAGAACTAAGGAAAAATAGAAGAGAGGTGAAATATAAGCTGGTTTAAGGGGGAGTGGGACAGGTAGAGCTGGATAAAGGGCCAGTGATAGGTGGAGATTGCCAAAAGATGTCATAGACAAAAGGACAAAGAGGTGTTGACGGTGGTGATATTAGCTAAGAAATGTGCTAATAGGTGACATTAAGGGTAGAAAGCAGGACGAGCGAGGTACAGATAGCCCTAGTGGGGGTGGGGTGGGGGAGAAGGGATCGAAATAAGCTAAAAGGTAGAGATAAAACAATGGATGGAAATACATTTAAAAATAATGGAAATAGGTGGAAAAAGAAAAATATATATAAATTATTGGAAAAAAGTGGGGTCGGAAAGGGGGTGGGGATGGAGGAGAGAGTTCATGATCTAAAATTGTTAAACTCAATATTCAGTCTGGGAGGCTGTAAAGTGCCTAGTCGGAAGATGAGGTGCTGTTCCTCCAGTTTGCGTTGAGCTTCACTGGAACATTGCAGCAGGCCAAAGATGGACATGTGGGCATGAGACCATGGTGGTGTGTTGAAATGGCAAGCGACAGGGAGGTCTGGGTCATGCTTGCGGACAGACTGAAGGTGTTCTGCAAAGCAGTCACCTGGTCTGCGTTTGGTCTCTCCAATGTAGAGGAAACTGCATTGGGAGCAGCAAATGCAGTAGACTAAATTGAGGGAAGTGCAAGTGAAATGCTGCTTCACCTGAAAGGAGTGTTTGGGCCCTTGGATGGTGAGGAGGGGGGAAGTAAAGGGGCAGGTGTTGCACCTTCTGTGGATGCATGGGAAGGTGCCGTGGGAAGGGTTTGAGGTGTAGGGGGTGTTGGAGGAGTGGACCAGGGTGTCCCAGAGGGACACTTTTTTTGACTTTTTTGACTCTATATCAAGGGTCAACCTAAGAAGTGCTAATTGTTTTTGCTATCTGCAAAGGTTTGAACATATGATCCAGGCTGACATACTGGTGCAGTACTGTAGGATTGCTGCACTGTTAGAGTTGCTGCCTTTTGGATGAGATCTTAAACTGAGGTCGTGTCTGATGGAAGTCAAAGATTCCATGGCGCTATTTGAAAGAAGAGCAGGGAGTTCTTTCCAACATTCCTGCCAATAGTTATCCTTCAATCAACATCACCAAAACAGAATATTTGATCAATATCACATTGCTGTTTGCAGGAGTTTGCTGTGTGTAAATTGGTTGCCACGTTTCCTACATTAATACAGGGACTACACCTCAAAAAAAAGCAATTCCTTCGCTCTAAATTACTTTGGGATGACCTGAAGTCATGAAAGGTGCTATTCAATGCCAGGCTTTTTTTTTTGCCTAGATATTGGGAAGATGAAGGTATACCTTGGTACATTGAGGACACTAGCTGTAGTGGTCTCTAATGCCAAACCTAAGTGTTTTAGATAGCCTTGCATTCCAGAACAGCATCTGACTGCACACACCAAAGACTCACTCTCCGCTGAATTTTGTAATGTAAACTCAGATTTCAAGGACTATCATTATCAGAGACTCACAAAATATGATCGATAAAAACTGCTTCCACATTGAGGGAGTCTATGCCAGTTGTGCAAATGCAGGGTGAAGTCAGTGCTTGCATACTGGAAGCAAAGAACCGTTTGGAAGCAGAGTTATTTCTATTGACTACAGAAACACAGCTGCAAATCTGTCTTTCACTTCTCTGGAATCCAAACAACTTCTTCTGTCTTCAAGCAAAGAAAAGGAAATCAGCTTTTGCTACTCTGCTGCATTATATCACATCTGCTCATTGCTCATGCATCTGTGTCACTAAGGTACATGTGGCTGAATACCCTAAACTGGTGTCACATTGGGTTCACAGCATTATTTAGGGACAATAGTTGAATCATATTTTATGATTCTGCTTTTCAACTCTTCAAGCACCAAGCTACTTGTAATGTTCCATGGCAGATTCAGACAATTATTGAAGCAAAACATTGTCAGCTGTAGCATTTATTTTGATGCATGTATGACATCAATTGAACACATTTGCATTAATTCAATACAGAAGTACAGAATAAAGCTTTCTACTTATGTGATAAGATCAACATGGGAGAATTTTAACCCTAAAGTAATAATGGGTAGATGAGCAATCACAGGCGGGAGATTAAAAGTAATGTGTAACATGACCCCAATCCGCCACTCATCTGCCTACTTCCATTAGGGCAGTGGTAGGTTCTGAGGTGGGGCACCTCATTATAATATTTAAATAAGGCTCCCACAATGCAGTTGGGAGCTTGATTTCAATCTAACACTGTCTGGCTGTGTTTCTCTGGACTCAGGAAACCTGACAGTTAAGTGGAAATGGGATTTCACAGGGGAGTGCTTTTTAAAGCACAGCTTATGGGCCAAGACGGTGTTATGACACAACAGTTTGTAAAGGCTGAGTTATTTAAAATCCTAGAGGGAAGCTTTAAACAACTGTCATAACCTACATTTTCAACTGGTATGTTTTGAGTTGCAGCTCTAAATTCAGGAATAAGATCAGTTCTCGAGAGGTTTTTATACCAAACTAAATGAAACATTTATTAGTTTACAACAAATTAAATACATACACATGGATACAGACTACTACTATCATAACTTTTAACAAATTCGCAAACTAATCTCCACTAAGGCAACAATAACCAATAGACTTAACCAGACACCAGGCAAAGTATTTTCATCTTATGAATTCAAAATGAGGTCCCTTTCAATTTGTTCTTTTGCAGTCAGTTGTAAGCTTACAGGCTTTGATCTTACATGCCTATGACTTGTACATACAAAACTACTTTCTGTTATGCCCAGCTTTCCCCTTTGAATATAAAATTTCATTGTATCACACCAGGCCCTTTTAACCCCTTTCAAAGTACCAATTGTATTAGTAATATAAACATTGCTTGGTGTCTCCTAGCTAGGTGCAAGACTTCACTCCCACACTTGAAAGCTCTATTCGACTAAATGCAATGTACCTCTACCGACTGTTTTCATCTCAAAACTACTGTACATTAAGGCACCCAGACTAGCTGGCTTTAATCCAATTAACACACAAACTAAACCTTTATTTAAAAAAAAATTCCAATAACATTATATACATTAATATCTTCTTGACAGAGGGGCAGGAATATTTTCCCCCAGCACCTCAAGCAAATCTTCTGCTACAACCTGCTGCACCCCAACCCCAAATCCATGGTTCCAAGCTTTATGCCGAATATTTATTGATTGGTGAGGGCTGTCCACAGCAGTCCTTGGCAGTGGGTTGTTAATGTAGGCTTTCCCATCCAACAGCTAGACAACCTGTCAATCTGGCTGGCTGCCAGCTGGGAAACAGAATAAAGAAAGTTGATAATCAGGTTCTGCAGTGAAATTTATCCTGGCTTTCATGTTCCTGGGATTTCCAAACTCTACTCAACCCTTGTAAAAATACATTTCTTCGTTCCCTGCCCGCCTCCCCACATTATCGGAGACCATATCTCTCTGCGGACAGATGGGAAGGATTGAAGGTGAGGGTTTTCGCTGTGTATTAAGAATCAAATACTTTCATCAAAAATTGAGTGGATAATTGCTGACATATGAAAATCTCTCCAGCGCTTGAAATTTCTCAACACTAGTCATTTTCTGAAAATTTATCATAACATCTTTTGGTAGACAGATATGTCCTCTGACAATTTTCACTTTTATGACAGACTTGGAAATTTTTAAGGTTAATAGTCAGGCTTGCCTTTGAAAGCTTCTGTAATACACTATGTCAGAAAGATAATGTTGAAAACTTGAGGGGAAAGTTGTCATTATTGCCAAGGTGTAGAAGAGCATTTCTGCTCCTTAAGTCTTTGGTAAGCACTTGGGATCTATTTTAGCTCAAGCATGTTTGCATTGAAGTAGGTAAAGCTGAGCCTGAGGATTATGTAAGTATTGACTGGACTTACTGACAGTATCTATCATGAACTATGGAGGTAAAGGTATTGTGAATCATTCAAATCATCTAAGGTTTTCTCCACACTCAGTGTAAGATATATGTAAGTAATGGGTTGATCATCTTATGTCTTCATAAATACCAAAGCCAATGTTATTCATTATCTCTTATGGCCATCATAAGATGAGTAAGGTGGTTGGGAGTTTCCAGTAATCCCTTTGCCAGGGATTGTTTGTAACTGCATTTTATCTACTTATGCCATTAAAAATGGACTCTAACATGGGTAGGTGTATTTTGAGACATTTGGCTGCTATTACTTGAGTTTTGGAACCACAGGATGTCACAGCACATTTGATTTGTTGATTCTACACATATGTTTTTCTTCACGAGCCGCTTAATCTAATCCCACTCTCCTGTTCATTTCCCTTCAATATTTCTTCTTTTCAAGTAACTATGAATTCCCATACAAAAGAACCTGCAAACTCTTTCAACAATGGAGCAGCAGAGTTTATCAAATTCCATCCGACTTGACTGGGCCCCAGTGCAGCGGATGTAGCGAGCCAGCCAAAATTTCATTGGCTTCGGCAGGACTTGAAAATCCTGCCAGCGGGAGGGGCTGGAAGATTCCAGCCACCTTTTCTTAATTCTTTTTTGCGATGATCCCTCGTGGCTATCTCACAGGTTGGTGAAAATAATTCATCACCTTTTTGTAAATGTGAAGACCTGTATCAAGTCACCCCAGACCCTTCACAGTTTTAGTGAATAAAGCTCGAACTTTAAAGTTCCTTTTCCGAAAACACTTCAGAGGTGGCAGCAGTGGCTCCATGGTAGCACATTCAGCCTCTGGGCTGAATTTTCAGGCCTCCGCCTGCCCCCACCCCAGGAACAGCAATGGGAGGGCCCTGAAAATAATGGCAGCAGGCAGTGTCTCAATTTTAAGTGTCAGTTTTTTGTTTATATTAATTGACAGGATATGGGCTTCGCTGGCTGGACCAGCTTTTATTGCCCATCCCTAGTTGCCCTTGAGAAGGTGGTGGTGAGCTGCCTTCTTGAACTGCTGCCGTCCATGTGATGTAGGTACACCCACAGTGCTGTTAGGAAGGGAGTTTCAGGATTTTGACCCAGCGGCAGTGAAGGTACGCTGATATATTTCCAAGTCAGGATGGTGAATGACTTGGAGGAAAACTTCCAGGTGGTGGTGTTTCCATCTCGCTGCCGCCCTTGTCCTTCTAGGGTCCAGTGGTCATGGGTTTGGAAGGTGCTGTCTAAGGAGCCTGGTGAATCCCTGTTGTGCATCTCGTAGATGGTACACACTGCTGCTACTGTACGTTGGCGGTGGAAGGAGTGAAAGTTTGTGGATGTGGTGCCAATCAAGCAGACTGCTTTATCCTGGACAGTGTCCAGCTTCCCCAGTGTTGTCGGTGCTGCACTCATCCAGGCAAGTAGGAAGCATTCCATCACACTCCTGATTTGTGCCTTGTAGATGGTAAACAGGCTCTGGGGAGTCAGGAGGTGAGTTACTCATTACATGATTCTTAACCCCTGACCTGTTCTTATAGCCACATTATTTATATGGCTAGTCCAGTTCAGTTTCTCATCAATGGTAACCCTCAGGATGTCGATAATGGAGGATTCAGTGATGGTAATGTCATTGAACACCAAGGGGTGATGGTTGGATTCTCTTTTGTTGGAGATGGTCATTGCCTAACACTTGTATGGGGCAAATGTTACTTGCCACTTGTCAGCCCAAGCCTGGATATTGTCCAGATCTTGCTGCATTTGGACATGGACTGCTTCATTATCTGAGGAGTCACGAATGGTGCTGAACATTGTACAATCATTAGCGAACATCCCCACTTCTGACCTTATAATGGAAGAAAGGTCATTGATGTAGCAGCTGAAGATGGTTGGGCCTAGGACATTACCCTGAGGAACTCCTGCAATGATGTCCTGGAACTGAGATGACTGACCTCCAACAGTCACAACCATCTTCCTTTGTGCTAGGTATGACTCCAACCAGTAGAAGGGTTTCCCCCTGAATCCCATTGACTCCAGTTTTGCTAGGGCTCCTTGATGCCACACTCAGTCAAAAGCTGCCTTGATGTCAAGGGCAGTCAATCTCACCTCACATTGGGAGTTCAGCTCTTTTGTACACGTTTGAACCAAGGCTGTAATGAGGTCAGGAGCTGAGTTGCCCTGGCAGAACCCAAAGCGGGCATCATGAGCAGGTTATTGCTAAGCAAGTGCCACTTGATAGCACTATTCACTAGTGTCCATTAGGGAAGGAAATCTGTCGTACTTACCTGGTCTGGCCCGTTGTAACTCCACAATGTGGTTAACTCTGAAATGGCCTAGCAAGCCACTTAGTTGTCAAGGGCAACTCAGTTGGACTAAGGATGGGTAATAAATGCTGGCCTCTGGAGCCCAATCCACCACCCTACCCCATGCCCATCAAAATCCCTCCCATCGTGCTGGAGGAGCATTATGTTAAGGTTTCCCTCCATCCAATCACTCCCCTTCCTCCCCCTCTATCCTTGATCCCAGCATTATAGTCGTTGGTATCTCTGTCCTCCCCAAAGCCAGTAAAGCCCACATCCCTGAATAAAAAAAAAATCACAACCAGATGTAAGTGGTATGTGCCTTACTAACCCTGAGGTATGTTCACTTATCATCCATTGTGCTGTACTCACAGCTGCTCTAACTCCAAGCCAAGGCTGAGCAGGCGATACCAACGGGAGCCCACGGGGGGTGGGGGGGCAGTGGTTGGTGGTGACTAGATAGAGGCAAGGGAAGGGGATGGAAGGCAAAGGCTTGACTAAGGGGGAGTGATTAGGGTTGAGAGCAAACAGACACATGACTTGAAGGAGGGGTGAGGTGGTGCTGTGTAATTAGTTGGGGCCAGAAAGCATAGTCAGTCCAGTGGATCTGCGCCAAATCTTCACATCTCAGGGAGTGGTGGCTCACGCCTGCTACATTTTCTGGGAGGGGTTGACATCACAGGGACTGAGAGGCCAGCCATTGCCAGTAGCTGTCAAGGTGACAGCCGTTCTGAACTTCTTTGTGAGTGGCTCGTTCCAGGGCTCCACTGGAACCTCTGTGGGATTTTCCAAGCATCTGCATTTGAGAGGTTACAGATGCACTATTTAGCAAGGTGCACAATTACATCCAGTTCTCCTTAGATGAAGCCAGTCAAGCTGCTAGAGCAGTGGGATTTGCAGCAATCTCTGGATTTCCACAGATGCAGGGTGCCATCGACTGCATGCATGTGGCTTTAAGAGCTCCCTAGGAACAGCCAATACAATACATCAGCTGGAAAGGCTTCCACTGTCTCAATATGCAACTGGCCTGCAACCACCAGAAGCGGATGGTGCAGACATGTGTAAAATACCCTGGAAGCTCCCACAACTTGTCCATCTTGAGTCACCCACCAGTGCCACAGATCTCTGAGGGCCCTCAACATTTCCAGGGTTGGCTCCTCAGCGACAAAGACTACCCACAAATTACATGGTGGTTGATGCCTTTGCAGTGGCCACAAAGTGCATCAGAGGAGAGGTAAATGCTGCTCACTCTGCAACACCCTCATTGATTGAGCAGACCATTGGCATCTTGAAGATGCGTTTTTGATGTCTGGACAGGTCAGGCGGAGATCTCCACTACTCTCCCCAGAGAGTCTCCCACATCATCGAGGCTTGCTGAACTCCTCACACCCTGGTGCTCCAAAGGAGGGAAGTCTTGCCAGAACAGGAGATGGAGAAGCTGCACATGTCCTCCAATGATGAGGACATTGAGAGGGCTGAGCTCAATGAGGGAAAGGAAGCTGAGGCTCCCAAGGAAGAGGCCATAGCCTAGGCCAGATGAGGCAGACGTGCATGTGACATACTTACAGCCATCAGATTCCAAGAGGATGATGGTGCCTAGCTCATACGAGCCTTTTTGACCAGTGCTACCCATACTGGGTCCACTTTATCACCTTGGTTATGATCCTATCATCAAAACACAGCACATCCATCTCTGAAGTGGAGTTACAATCTTGAACCATGATTTTCTTATCCTTGGAAGGTATGGCAGCTTCAAGAGCATGTGGTCTTTCTGTTATGAGATACTAACTGCAACACAGCATTTTGTGCACAGAGTTGAGATTGTGCAGCCTCTTCAAGCTTCTCGCCAACATTCCACTGCCCATGGAAGCCTTCAAAAGACAGGAGCAGCATTATAATCCTCAATGCTCTTGTGGCCGTATGCCTGCAGTCTGGCAAGGTGTCCCAAGGAGGACAATCATCGCTCAGTGGTTTTTACCTTCATGTGTGTGGTTGATTCTGAATCTGCACTGTGGTGTGTCCACACAGGCAATCATTCAGGCAAGGCCAGTGTTCAGCCCTCATCATCATACTCAGTCCCCAGCATTAGATATATCTTCAGAACGCAGTCATCTGTAACTCACAGTAACGGAGGCAAGGCTGCACTGTGCTCACCTTTCAGTGGACCGCGAAACCTTCAAGAGCGGCAATAGTCTGATACCTGTCAAGCGCTCATGACCATGTCTCCGTTTGGAGTCTCCAAACTTCCTGTACAGCCTAGCTGTAGCATTTGTGGGCCCGAAAAAAAAATGACACTCCATCTGGGCCTCAAGGACCCCAGTTACTGATAATAAGGAGCACACATCAGATGTCTCGGAGACTTGCTCTGATCCCATTTGAGTCCTCCATATTCTCATTCCAACAACTTGACCAATGTACACAGAACCCAGGCACACAGGGGCGATGGTAAGTTGCACATTACCATGTCAATTGACCAGCTCAGAGCTGGCAGAGGGTTAATATGATGAGACGCTAGCCAGACCTTCTGGCCCAGCACTGCATCCCCCCAGATCCAAGTCAGGCATCTGGGGCTTCTGCACACAACTCCTAGGTCGTACCATTTTAACCATCTAGCAGAAATCACAAGGCTCAACTCATGTCAGCGAGGCCCATAGCTCTAAATCATGGGAGGTTGGAAAGTGGGGACTAATGTTGGGGTCGTGTTCAAATGCACACATGGACATGACAGGAGGCAGACAGGAGCATGTAAGAGTCCTGAATTTAGGTTCATAAGTAAAGCTGACTCAAGGCTGACGGACAGTACATGGAAGCCAATGAAACTTACACTAACTCCAGGCGCATCGCCATTCAATCCTGTAGGATTCACATTGGGCATTCGACAACGCAGCAGCATCGAAGGACTAAAGCAACCTCCAGGGTCTAAACTCATGAAGCAACATTATATGACCTGCTGAAGCAGGTCCCAGAGATGCCTCGGCCAACCACCAAGTTCTTAGAGGCAGAAACTTCACTGATATCGATAGTGAACAGAGAATCGTCAGGCGCTGTAATGAGATGGTTCTAGATGCCATAGAGTGGAGGCAGACACTATCTGGGAGGTGAGGGGAGCATCTGCAACACCTGACAGGCCACAGAACGTATCATCAGATAGAAGCGGCAAACATGAGAAGTGAATGTGTCAAAATTTATGTAAATTTGTGTAAATTCTATATAGATTGTGGGCCATGTTTATGCTCCTAATATCTCTTAATCTTCCGTACCCTACTGCTACACCTTAGTGCATCCCCAACATCCACAGCGGAGGTGGAGGTAGCCTGCTGACTGCTATACCCTGTTGTCTGTGATGACCTTGGCTTTCATCCTCTGGAGGCCTGAGGCCTGGAGGGCCCCAGGAAACTTTGGGTCTCCTGCTGTGGGGGCAGGTGCACCCTCCTTGGCCTGTGGATGGGCAGCTGATGGGCTCACAGATAGAGGGAACTGGGATCAGCTGGACACTCTCGGAGTCACTTTGGTGATGGCCCCAGGGCGTCCAGCTGATGGTCCTCCTCTCTATGGGTGCCTGAGGGCCCCTAGCTGACTCTTTGAAGAGAAGGGGCACATGGAGTGAGTGTGAGGTGCCCAGTCCCCCTTTCACATAGTTACTGATGGATCCCACCTATGTCTACAGTGATGGAGTGCAGCTCCTGGCACAGAGTAGGTGCAAAGCCCTGGACCAAGGTTTCCATGGCGTTTGCCATTCTTCCAGCGTTGATCTAGGTGCACTGGCATTTTTATGCAGCAACATCAAGGTTGACTTACTCTGGCAGAACAGATGAGATCATTCATCCTCTTCCTGCACTGGATGGCGGTCCTCCTCTGAAGAGCATTGGCGCTGACCACCTTGGCGACCTGCTCCTAAGCCAGTGTGGTGAGGTTGGCAGACCTCCTTCTGCCGTCATAGGGGTAAAGGATGTCCTGATATTCCTCAACTGCATCGAGAAGTGTCCCCTACACATTGTTGCTGAACTTAGGGGCAGTAGGCTCCTTTCCTTACGGGGCCATCACTTGCCATGATCAGTCCTGGGCTACAGAGTGTGTGAGTGCGGGGGTGCAATTTAAATATGACGGTTGGAAAGATGACCTGATGAGGTCATGGCAGGGTGTACGAATCCCAGCCCACCCCTTTATGGGATACCATGTCCTTTACATTGGTGCATATATAACAAGCTGAAAAGCTATATATCTGGCGTGGAAACCTGCCATGCCAGTGGGAAACACGTCACTTTTCCCACCTGCCACCACAATTCTCCGGAGTGGAAAATTCCACCCTTCATCTGATCCACCTCCATTTCTGACTCCACAGACTGTTAGTGGACAGGAAATCCAACTCTGTGCCAATTCAGGACTCACTCCTTTGAAAATAAGTACAATAGTCACTATTTGCATGAGAAACGGGTTTCTGACCCAAAAACGGACTGGTCCTATTTCCCACCTCTGTGGAGAAAATTCAGCCCTCTGAACTAAAAGGTTGTTGGTTCAAGTTCCACACCAGAGACTGGAGCACAAAATCTAGGCTGGCACTTCAGTACAGTACTGAGGGAGTGCTGCACTATTGGATGAGATGTGAAACTAAGGCTCTGCCTGCCCTCATAGATGTATGTAAAGACCCCATGGAATTACTTTGAAGAACAGCATCCAAAATTCTTCCAGATGTCCTGGGCAGTAACTATCCTTCAACCAACATCATTAAAACAGATTACCTGGTTATAACATTGCAATTTGTGAGAACTTGCTACTCAGATATTGGCTGCTGTTTCTCCAATATTGCAAGAATAACTACTCTTCAAAAGTACTTCATTGGTTGTAGAGTGCATTTGGATGCCCTGAAGTCATGAAAGATGCTTTGTAGATGCAAGTTTCTCTTTCTTCATAATCATAATCGCTCATTCCCAGTGACATTTAACTAAATCCATGTTGTATCTTATCCACTTACATTGGACACTTACCCTGGATGCAAAATTAGAGCAGGGAATTGTTCCATTTTTTTCCCTTCATCTTGCTGAATAGAAAAACTGTCCAGGTTATTTGTACAAAATGGATTTTTTAAAAATTGACTGGATATTGGCGTTTTAATATATTCAGTGATTTGTGGACTACAGATCAGAATTTTTTTAAAAAAAAAACAGCAAATGCTGGGAACGCACAGCAGAATATGTGGAACCTGTGGTGAGGGGAACATTGGGCTGAATTTTCCCTTTCGGACACTAAGTGCGGTGTGCGGGTGGGTTTTGTGGCGCGTTTCCTGCTGGGTGGGCATGGCGGGAAATCTCGCCCAATTTCATGCTCGGAAGCTCATTAATTATGCATCAGCGAGTAGCCCTCCACATCACATCGTGGGGTGGGCAGTGATTCGTCTGTCCTGCCATTACCTAATGGGGTCAATGGTCCAGGTGCCATATTTAAATGCCACCTGAGCACACACATTACTCTCAGCAGGCTAGCTCACTGCCAGGAAACATCTTGGCATGTCTGCACTGAGGAAGAAAGCTGCACCGGGGTTCAGCAATGACTACCTTGAGGCCCTAATCCTTGGAGTCTGCCAGCACTGGGATATCCTCTACCCCAGCAATGGTTCCAGGCGGCCCACCAACCTCACCTCACCGGCCTGGGAAGCGGTTGCAAGTGCGGTCAGCTCGTCAGGCACCCACCCAGAAATGCCTTAGAGTATAGGAAGAGGACAAATGATCTCATCCGCTCCACCGGGGTAAATCAACCTTCAGCTCACTCCAATCTCTCAATCACATAATTGCCTCATGCACTCGACAGGATACACACAATATTGCAATAGATACATTCCAATGAGAGAGAAAAATTCCAATGGGCAGGCCTACCGTTCGTGGTTGACTAAAAAAGTTAAAGATAGTATCAAACTTAAAGAAAAAGCATATAATTGCACGAAGATGGATGGCAGGCCAGAAGATTGGGCAGAATATAAAAAACAGCAAAGTGACAAAAAGATTAATAGTGAGGGAAAGAACATAAGTATGAGAGAAAGCTAACTAGAAATATAAGAGTTTCTATAATTATTTAAAAAAGAAAAGAGTTAACAACGTGAGTGCTGGCTCTATACAAAGTGAGTTTTGGGAGTTAATAATGGAAAATAAGGAAATGGCAGATGAATTGAACAGGTATTTTGCATCGTTCTTCACTGTAGAGGGCACAAGTAACATCCTAGAAATGGTTGTAAGTCAGAGACTGGAAGTGAAGGAGGGACTCAAGGAAATTACAATCACCAGGGAATTGGCACTTAGCAAATTGTTGAAACTGCGGGTTGACATGTCCCTGGGCGCTGATGGACTTCATCCTAAGGTCTTAACAGAAGTGGCTGGTGAAACAGTTGATGCATTGGTTTTAAGTTTCCAAATTTCACTGGATTCAGGAAGGTTCCTTTAGATTGTAAAATAACTAACATAACTCCTTTATTCAAAAAGGGAGGGAGACAGAAAGCAAGAATCTATAGGCCAGTTAGCTTAATATCTGTAATAAGGAACATGTTAGAAGCTATTATTAAAGATGTTATAAAAGGACACTTAGATAAATTCAAGGTAATCAGGCAGAGTCAATATGATTTTGTGAAAGGAAATCATGTTTAACCAATTATTGGAGTTCTTTGAAGAAGTAACAGATGCTGCTGATAAAGGGGATCTGGTATATGCACTGTACTTTGATTTTCAGGCAGCATTTAATAATGTGCCACATCAAAGATTATTGAGGAAAATAAAAGCTAATGGTCTTGGGGGTAACATATTGACATGGATTAAAGATTAGCTAACTTACAGGAAACAGAGTAAGCATAAATGGGTCATTTTCAAATGGGTAGGATGTGATGAGTGGTGTGCCACAGGGATCAGTGCTGGGCCCTCATCTATTTACCATTTATATAAATGATTGGGATAAAGGAACTGATGGTAAAGTTGCTAAATTTGCTATGACATAAAGATAGATAGGAAAGTAAGTTGTGAAGAGGACATAAGGAGGATACAAAGTGATATAGGTAGATTAGGTGAGTTGCCAAAGATCTGGCAAATGGAGTATAATGTGGGAAAATGTGAGGTTGGCCAATAAAAAAGAAGCATGTTATCTAAACGGTGAGAGATTGCAGAGCTCTGAGATGCAGAGGGATTTGGGTGTCCTAGTGCATGAAATGCAGAAGGTTGGAATGCAGGTACAGCAGGTAATTAAGAAAGGCTAACAGAATGTTATCATTTATTGCAAGAGGAATTAAATACAAGAGTAGGGATGTTATACTTTAACTATACAGGGCACTGGTGAGACCACATCTGGAATATTGTGTACAGTATTGGTCTTTTTTCAGGAAAGATGTAAATGTGTTGGAAACAGTTCAGAGAAGGTTTACTAGATCAATACTTGGAATGGACAGGTTGTCTTATGAGGAAAGGCTGGACAGGCTAGACTTGCATCCACTGGAGTTTAGAAAAGTAAGAGGCGACTTGATTGAAGCATATAAGATCCTGGGAGGACTTGATAGGGTTGGACGTGGAAAGGATGTTTCCTCTAGTGGGAGACTGTTGAGCTAGGGGTCACTGTTTAAAAATAAAGGGTTACCCATTTAAGACAGAGATGTGGAAAATATATTTCTCTCAGAGGGTTGTGAGACTTTGCAATTCTCCTTGTCAAAAGGTGATTGAGAGTTTTTTAATATCTTTAAGGCAGAAGTAGTTAGATTCTTGATAAGCAAGGGGGTGAAAGGTTATCAGGGGTAGGCAGGAATGTGAAGTTGAGGCTACAGCAGATCAACCACGATCTTATTGAATGGCAGAGCAGGCTCAAGGGGCTGAGTAGCCCCTCCTGCTCCTAATTCGTATGTTCGTGTTAGCAGCGGAGACATCAACATAATTGTCTCACAGACACTTTAACATCACCAGCAACTCATCTATCATGCTGCACAAACTTCATCCTCAGCCCTTATTGGGGAGGGCTCAGCACACACAGCAGTCAAGCATGCTTCCCAACCTCTCCTCCATCCCTTCTCATCATGTCCCATTCCATTTATCTTTATGTAGGCCAAGCTCGCCCACAACCAGAGGGTGGTATCCCAGATAGGAGGTGGGATAGCAGATGCCCAGGAGCTGTCCCACTTTGCGGAGGATGCTGCCGAATTGGCGGGCAAGGACTGAGGCCGCTTTTGTGGGGAAGGCGAGATTGGCCTCTCCCAACAAGCCAGTTGATAATCACAGTGAGTGACATCCGATGTTGTGTTCTGCCTGTTTATGAACTAAATCTATCCTGTCTCTCTAACAGGCACCAGCAGGCCCAGACAGACCACCAGAGCTAAAATAAGGCCCAGCCCCCAGGCCACCTCAGGAGAGGATGTGGAAGATGCATCAGCGGAAGATCCATCACAGGTTCACCTGCACCCTCCACCAGCACAGAGACACACAGCCCGATCGGTCATGGATCTGGATTAGGCTCAGGGTCACATTCTGGGGAACACCTCACAGACATGTCTCTTCAGCAGTCGGAGGCAGTGATAGCCCAGGTCTCTAGAACTCAGAGAACTGCTGGAGATCAGGCACCCACTGAATCTGAGTCAGGTGATGAGCCTCTGCAAGGGTCAGTCTCTAACGTGATGGAAAGGGCGTAACAGGTGGCGGAAAATAAAGTAGCGTTGCAAGAGACAGTCAACAGATTCGAGCAAAGGATGGAGGAGTCCTTCCGTGTTCTGTCTGATGTTGTGTCTCCGACATTTCAGCACCTCGAGGTCTCCATGGGAAGGAGACCTTGATCCAGTAGATCGTGCCGGATTTGCGCCTGGACCTGCACTCCATCACTACAGGCATCGGTGGGATCCATCAGTGGCTAGGCGAAAGGGGGGCAGGACACATCAACCATCCTTCAGGAGTCCCAAAGTAGGCCAAGGCCCTCCAGGTCTTGGCTCTTTAGAGGACGCCCACCAAAATTATCAAAGACAATAGGGCGTAGCTGTGAGCAGGCTGCCTCCACCTCTGCTGCAGATTTTGGGGATGCGCCAAGATGTAGCGGTAGGGTTATTAAAAATTTTGACATCACTTTTGGGTCATGGGTGTTCAATCACTGGATATATCATGCACCTTTGTAAATGCATTTGTTGCTCATGAGAATGGTCTCATCATTTGAAAGTGTGGTCCATATGCATCTATGTGCCCTCTTATTGTGAGGGTGAGCCATGCTCCCACTCAGTGATCACTTTGTGAGCTTCACATTCATGTGATGTGTAGTTGAGTCATGATAGTTACTCACCCCTTATATGTCAATGAGATTTGTCAAACTCTTAAATGGAAAATTTTCTTATTGTCCCACAGTACCATGCCCGTGTACTGAAAGGCCTTTTCAAACAGTAACATTGAGAGCAAGTTCAGCATTCGGACTTGCACCTTCAACCCTCATGATTCACCAGGCCCTAATCTTTGGAAAGGTTAGTTGTGAACCCTCTGTCCATGCGCCATATCTAGGGAAGCCTGAGATTGCTGCAAGCCCCAGAAATCTAGCAGCCTGGCTAGCTTCATCGAGTGTGAACCTCACTTAATGATGAGCCTTACTGTAGAGGTCGTCTGTCACCTCATTGATATATTAATGTGCTGAGGACAGTGAGATACCACATAGATCCCCTGTGGATCCCTGGAATGATCCAAAGGCAAAAAACTTGAGTGCAGCGGTGACCTTCAGGGCAAAATGTGTAGGTAACATTTACTCCTGATAAGATAAGGGACAGAATGAATGTGGCCGTGTCCCTTTGCCTGCACCTTACTCCTTCTGGAATCTTGTGGTTATTAATTTGACACAGACACGTCTGCCACATTGTGCTTCTTCGATGGCATCCTCGCATGGAAGCTGAGCCTTATCATCCTCCTCAGCCCCTTCCATGTCTCCCACTGGCAAGGAATCCCCCCTTTGAAGCATCAGGTTGTGAAGAGCGCACAGACCACGATTATGCAGGACACCCTCTGTGGAGAGTACTGCAGAGCCCCATCTGAATGGTCCAAGTGGAAACACATCTTCAAGATGCCCATTGTCTGCTTGATGATGGATCATGTCAACTTATGCACCACATTGTATCTCTCTTCCGAGGCACTCTGAGGACAACACACGGATGTCATGAGTCATTGTTTGAGTGGATATCCCTTATCCACAAGCAGCCAGCCTTGTACCCACTGAGACCCTTTGAATATGTGAGGCGTCTGGCAGTGACTCAGGACATATGAGTCATGGGAGCTCCCAGGATACCTAGCACAAACATGCATGATGTGCTTCTGATGGGTGCACACCAGCTGAACATTCAGGGAATGTAACTCTTTCCTATTAATGAAGACCAGGGGCTGCTGCCATGGAGCTTGCAAAGCCACATGTGTGCAATCAATTGTACCCTGTGGAAGCCTGAGATAGCTGCAAACCCCAGAGATCTAGCAGTCTGGCTAGCTTTGAGTGTGAACTTCACATAATGATGAGCCATGCTGTAGAGGTCATCTGTCGCCTCCTTGATACATTTATGTGCTGAGGACTGTGAGATACCACATAAGTCCCCTGTGGATCCCTGAAATGATCCACAGGCAAAAAAATTGAATATAGCGGTGACCTTCAGGGCCACTGGCAAGGGATGTCCTCCCAGTCCACAGGGCGTTAGATCCTCCCGCAGAATGTGACAGATATGAGCCACCATATCGCTCACCAATTGCAGATGTGCGCAGCATTGTCTTTCGCCCATCTCCAGATAGGGAAGTTTTCTTTGGTGGACCCTTTGTCGTGCGAGTCGTCTCCATGGGATGGGTCTGACCTCCTCATCTCCCAGGTCTTGGCTGGGCTCCCCAGCCTATGATTCTCATGCCAGGCTTCCTCTTGAAGCCGTGCTAGGCAACACTGGACCACTCTCTTCCTCTTTAATCATATTACTGCCATCAAGAAGGCAGCATTGGGCACAGGCTCCATTATTCAATCCTCTTTCTCCCTGTGGACTAATAGATGTAACAGATTAATGAACACTGGACAAATATAGAAGACCTCCCACTCACACACACAAAGCCACTGTCATGCCCTAGAGCTGTGTCTGCACTACGAGCTTTTCACTGATACAGGCTTGTAGCTGAGGCGCACACTCACACTGACCAAGATGCCAACCCCGATTATTGACATCTCAATCCCACAAAGGTTGGAAGAGGTTTAGACGCATTCATGGAATGTGCCACCTTACCAAAGGCACTCCTGCAATCTCTGATCTGGTATATTGACCAAGCTGAACTTGCACTTCAGCAATGACTGGATGCCCTTTGGCCAATTGAAGAAAGCACATTAGAGGCTTTTGTTGATGATCTGGCAGATATGCAGCAGCTGTGCTTCCTTAACCATTGCCTACATTTTCCATTCCCACAAACCTCTCTGCTAACGTTCAAATGGAACAACTGTATAATGAAGCCAATGACTCCTGCAGTCTCTTGTTAAAGCGCACCAAAAGGCGCCTTCTCAAGGAAGTCTTCCTCTTTTCTCTCAGCACTCTATCTCACTATTGTAACACTATGCAGTTTGAGGGTGCCCCCTGAAAGGGCCTTTAGTCCTGCTGTGATCTCCTCCCACATTGCCTCAGACCCCTTCCATGCAGATTCTTTTCCAGTTTCGATTTCAAACTGCGCAACAACTTTGGACTTTCAAAGATGGTGGTGCTGTATTTTTATTTTGAGACCAGCTTCAGTCTTTCCCCTCTCACTGTTCAGGTCCTTCCAATTTTCCTGGCATTCTCGTGGTCTGCAGGTAGATCTCCCTCCAGTTATCCTCCAGGTTCCCCCAGTATCCCTTTGTCATTGTGGTGGACATTCCAGCCCTCCCCCCCCCAACCGAACCTATCACTGTTGATGTTCCTATGCCCCATGTGGACCTCACCCCTCCCCATCTTGAGGTCTTGTGCATGGTCACATACAGAGGTGACGATCCACCAACCCTCACCAGGAGAGCTTCAATATCTCCCTTATTGCGTTTTCCCCATTTACAGGCTGCAAATGCCTTTCCTAACCATGACCATCCCATCTGCAGCCCAGTGCCAAGCCAGATATCCTCATAGCCACTGACAGTAGTACCATGAACCTGCACACCAAGCTGTGCACACCAAGCCATGCCCTATCCCAATTGAGCACACAGGCCTTGCACTCCTTGGAGTGGGATTACAATATGTGTGCCATGCAAATCCCTGTAACATGGCTCAGAAAGCCCCATGACTGCCTTTAATCCCTCATCCTGACTTTGAGGTCCACACAGCCCCAGACTGCCTTTAATCTCTCACCCTGAACTCTTGGCCCCAGACCAGGGACTGTGACTGCCTTTCAATGAGGTCTCCTGTTCCTTCATGACTGATCACAACACAATCTCCCTCCCACCCCCCATGAGTTTCTGTACAGCCCATCCCTCATGTGCAAGCTTGTTCCCTTCCCCACCTCCATGAGTCTCTGTGCTACCCATCCCTCCCTCTTGTGCAACACTAGCACAATGTCACCACTCAACCCCCCCCCCCCCCCCCCCACCCCCCCCACCACCACCCCACCCACCTCACCTCACCTCACATTCCGGAGTCTGCGTACATCCCCTCTCCCCTCGCACTCAGTTCAATTCCCATCCACCTCCTTCTGTGCCTGTGTTCTAGTCTTTCATGTCAGGCACCAACTCCTCCACCCTCAATCCCCGCCTCTGCTCGTCATCGTTCCCACCTCCCCATCTCCAAACCCACCATAGCCCATTGTCCCCCGTGTCTCCATCTTCCTTCCCAACTTCTCAGGCACAAGGCTGGCTTCTGCCTCACAGTGCAGCCCTGCCTGAGCCCTGCAGAACACACCCTCCCAGAGTACGGAGGGAGCCAGTGAGCTGACCAGCCCTACTCCCCCACCAATGTAGCATCTCACTGCCATTAGTGAGAAATTGGTGCAGGTAGGCTTTGCATGTTGCGCACACCTCGAAGTCACAAGTGAAGTGAGGGTGGACAGATGCACACCACTTACATCCTCTAGTAACTTGGACCGGTCTAATTTCCTGCTGGCATTGCACGTAATTGGGAGGGGGAGCGTGATTCCAGCAAGAAGCATTTTTAATGAGCATTCATGACATGGTAATGCATGCAAATGGGGTTCCCGACATGGATCAGTGGGAAAGCCAACCCGCCATCAGCCCGCCGTGAAAGGGGCAAGGGGAAAACTCTGAAATGATTTCCCATGAGCGGAAATCCAATTTTTGGCCTCTCTCCGAATTTTCTGCTCCTGCTCGCTACGAAACAGGCCTTTGGCAGGACCTGAAATTTCCGCCCATTGAGTCATTCAGAATTTGTTAGGTCTATGTTAGGGAATGAAGTGGAAAGATTTTCTCTGTGCTTCAAGGTCCAGCAATATCTCACAACAAGAGAAATGTGCTCTGCATCTCAGGATTTTATTGGTTTCATTGGAAACTAGGGTTGTGGAGAGTTCCACCAACTCCTTGTTGGCTAATGTCATTTGTACAATTTTCTACCAGAAGCGATGTTGAATGTGCAACATGTTTTGTGAAATATGGGTGGAGATCTTTCAATAAGGTGGAAATGGTGTGAACACAAAGGCTGAATGGGTTATATGTTGCACTTTTCATCTTATGGGTCATAACACTACTGATTTTCTAAAGTGGTAGATGGGGAAATTTAAACTTGAGAAAAGGTCTAGACATGGAGCAGCCAGGAACGCCCCCTCAACAAAGTGGAATTACCATCTACCCATTATTGCTTAAAAATGGGTTTATAAGTTGTACCAGTTAATAAGCTAAGAAAATCCTTCCCCAGGTTGCAAACTTTAAAAAAAGCCCTCAAAGGCACATTAACCTACAAGCCCCATTCCCTGATGTAAGGAATATATCTTTTTATTTCTGTTGGGCTGTTGTAAAGAACATAGCTTTATATTTTCTATTGGACTGTGGATTAAAATCACAATGGCTGAAGTTTGAAAGATATGCCCACTGGAACAGGAAGAGGGATATATACAATGTTGTGGTCCTGGAACAGAGTGGGCCATGAAAGACAGGATCGTTCTGGATGAAGTCCTGGACCAAGGGAGATGCCTGACAACAATATTTTAATTGGCTCCTGATCAGGAGAGCAGGTTTTGTGTGAGGGCAGTGCAGCAGAATAACTCCTAGCCTGAAAGGAAAAAGACTTAAAATCTCTCTCTCTCCTATGTGTGTAAGATTCCAGTAATCCTAAAATAATAGATAGCTGGCTTTGTCTCCTTGTATGTCTATTACCTGCTCTCTCTCTGAAAACCCCTGTCAAGAGGCAAAGGGGAAAATCACTGTTAGAAACATTGAAAGACAAGTGTTCAACCAATGAACTAAATGCTGAAAGTGTTGGAAGACTACCTCGTGTTATCAACAAGAACTGAAAGGAATTTGAAAGACATCGATCAAAATCAACCCATCAAATCCGGTATTCCAGAATTGGTGCTATTGAACTGTCTTATCCCACCCTTATCGTCCATGTTTCTGAGTGTTTTATGTGTGTGTATAGGGATTTAAGAAGGGGTAGGGTTTAGGTTATTGAGTTAGAAATTAGCAGTACGTACTTCTGTCTTTTGCTACTGGTTAACAACAGTTTGTTCAATAAACAGTTATTAACTTATTAAGTTTAACCTGGTTCTTGTAGGTAGGTTGACCAAACTTTTATCATATTTGTCGCGGCTCAAGGAGTAGTGGGGCTTGATATGGCAGCACACTATCCCCAGTGTGTCATGACACTGAATGTTCTTTTTTACGAATAACTGAAGAACCTGATCTGCTAAAACCTTCTCTGTAAACTAGTTAATGTTTCCATCTTTATTAATAGTAGATAGGAAGTTACCTTTGCCCACAGCAACTTGCCATGCTAAATTCCCAACCAGTGAAGATGCAGATTCTTGCAAATTTCTCATCTCTACTTTAGACAATCAAGACTCAGGACCATATTTTATGGAGATGGGAAGACTCCATGGACCTTTAAAAATGGCGGGCATGACCAGGATGCAGAAGACCTGCCCCCATTTCTAACAGGTCCTATTTTTGCCAGTATGGGAAAGAGGGGAGGGGCACATAAAGGAAACCAGGACTCAGTAAGGCCATTTGAACTTGGTACAGTTTTCAGACAGACCCGATTTTGGATGCTGCAAATGTTTTAAACTGTAGTGTAGGAGTCGCAAATTTGTAGAGTAGACATAAACGCTCTTGAAGTGTAGATGAGGTCTGTTTAGCCATCATGATATATTTTTTTTTTAAATTCCTCACTCATTCAGACTATAAAAAAAGATTGGCTACAGCTGTCAGTGAGAGTTAAAAAAAACAGTCTATGCTGGACTGTATTGCTTGACAGGCCAGGTGCTGTAGCATCTGTTTGTACAATTTCAATAGCTCAATAGAAAATATGGCTCCAAGTCTTGGTGGTCTAAAGTATAGATGAGAAATCCTTGAGAATTTCTCTAAGGCTCTTCAAAAATATTTGGTTGACTTTCAAAGGCTACAATTCTCTCAGCAGGAGTCCTGATTCACAGTTAGATTGACAGGTTAAAGAGCCTGTTAAGGATAAGCTGTCTTTGATGTGGGTTATGAACAAAAATATGTTTGTTTTTATAAGAGATTACACACTTGACATTTAAAATCTTTGAATGAGCTTTCATGAATGGGATTTTTTTAAATATCAGGTCTGTATCAGGAGGCGGTCACACCCGGTAGATTAAATACCTCGTCTGGTCAGTGGTCAGGGTCAGCAGGGTGTGACTGCAAGTGAGGCAGGTAGAGGGATCCTGTGTTCAGGAACAAAGGAGCCTCGGCTCTTGACCTTGTCCAACAGGTACAAGGTACTTGCTCCCTGTATCGATGAGGAAGAGAGCTGTAGGGAGGATGAGCCAGCTGACCACAGCACCGTGACACAGGAGGCCATTCAAGAGAGGGGAACAAAAAGACAAGTGGCAGTTTTTGGGGATTCTATAATTAGGGGAATTGATAGCTTCCTTTGTAAGCAGGATCGAGAGTCCCGCATAGTATGTTGCCTGCCCGGTGCCAGGGTGAGGGACATCTCTGACCGGCTTGAAAGGATATTGGGGAGGGAGAAGGAGGAACAAATAAAATAGGTAAGACCAGGAAAGAAGACCTGTTTGGGGATTATCAGAAACTAGGAACTAAATTAAAGAACAGGTCCTCAAGGGTTATAATCTCCGGATTACTACCCGAGCCACGTGCAAATTGGCATAGGGACGCGAGAATAAGGGAAGTAAACACATGGCTAAAGGAGTGATGCAGAAAAGAGGGGTGCCATTTCATAGGGCACTGGCATCAGTATTGGAACAGGAGGGATCTGTATTGTTGGGATGGTCTCCACCTGAACCGATCTGGGACCAATGTTCTAGCAAAAAGGGTAAATATGGTGGTCAACAGGACTTTAAACTAGAAAGTGGGGGTGGAGGGAAGGGTAAAACTCCAAGAAATATGACTAATGGAAACAAAGCAGCAGATTAGCGTGTGGGGGGGTGGATTCAACTTCATGGAAAATTATGAAAAAACTGAAAAGAAAGGAGAGCCCAGGAGAGGCTATTAAAGTCTCCAGAACACAAAATAGGACAGAGTGTTTGGAAAGGTCTAGGAATCTAACTTCAAGCACATCAGATAAAGGGACGACAATGAGAAAGGGGATGGGAAATACAGGACTGAAGGTGTTGTATCTGAATGTATGCAGTTTACGAAATAAGGTAAGTGAGCTTGTGGTGCAGAATGAAATTGACAGGTATGATGTGGTAGGCATCACGGAGACATGGCTGCAAGGGGATCAGGACTGGGAGCTAAATATCCAAGGATATACATCCTATCGAAAAGATAGGCAGGTTGGCAGAGGTGGTGGGGTTGCTTTGTTAGTAAGAAATGAAATTAAATCAATAGCAAGAAATGATGTAGGGTCAGATGATGTAGAATCTGTGTGGGTAGGGTTGAGGAACCGCAAAGGTAAAAAAACCATAATGGGAGTTATGTACAGGCTCCGAGCAGTAGTCAGGATGTGGGGCACAAGATACACCAGGAGATAGAAAAGGTGTGTAAGAAAGGCAAGGTTACAGTAATCAAGGGGAATTTCAATATGCAGGCAGACTGGGAAAATCAGGTTGGTAGTGGATCCCAAGAAAAGGAATTTGTGGAATGTCTACGAGATGGCTTTTTGGAGCAGCATGTGGTGGAGCCCACTAGGGAACAGGCAATTCTAGATTTAGTGATGTGTAATGAGGCGGATTTGATAAGGGAGCTTAAGGTGAAGGAACATTTAGGAGGAAGTGACCATAATATGATAGAATTTACCCTGCAATTTGAGAGGAAAAAGCTGGAATCAGATGTAACGGTATTACAGTTGAATAAAGGCAACTACAGAGGCATGAGGGAGGAGCTGGCCAGAATTGACTGGGAGATGAGCCTAGCAGGAAAGACAGTGGAACAGCAATGGCAGGAGTTTCTGGGAGTAATTTGGGAGACACAGCAAAAATTCATCCCTAGGAAGAAGAACCATACTAAAGGGAGGACGAGGCAACCATGGCTGACAAGGGAAGTCAGGGACAGCATAAAAACTAAAGAGAAAGCCTACAATGCAGCGAAGAGCAGTGGGAAGCCAGGGGATTGGGAAGCCTACAAAGACCATCAGAGGGCAACTAAAAAAGAAATAAGGAGGGAGAGGATTAACTATGAGGGTAAACTAGGCAGTAATATAAAAGAAGATTGCAAGAGTTTTTTAGATATATAAAGGATGAGAGAGAGGCAAAAGTGGACATTGGGCCTCTGGAAAATGACGCTGGAGAAGTAGTAGTGGGGAACAAAGAAATGGCGGAGGAACTGAATAGGTACTTTGCATCAGTCTTCACAGTGGAAGACACGAGTGACGTCCCCGAAGTTCAAGAGAGTTGGAGGGCAGAGGTGAGTATGGTGGTAATTACCAAGGAGAAGGTGCTAGGAAAACTGAAAGGTCTGAAGGTGGATAAATCACCTGGACCAGATGGATTACACCCCAAAGTTCTGAAGGAGATAGCTGAAGAGATAGTGGAGGCATTAGTGGTGATCTTTCAGGAATCACTGGAGTCAGGGAGGGTCCCAGAGGACTGGAAAATTGCTAACGTAACCCCCCTGTTTAAGAAGGGAGTGAGGCAAAAGATGGGAAAATACAGGCCGATTAGCCTGACCTTGGTCGTTGGTAAGATTTTAGAGTCCATTATTAAGGATGAGATTTCAGAATACTTGGAAGTGCATGGTAAAATCGGGCAAAGTCAGCATGGTTGCATCAAGGGGAGGTCATGCCTGACAAATCTGTTAGAATTCTTTGAGGAGGTAATGAGTAGGTTAGACAAAGGAGAGCCAATGGATGTTATCTACTTGGACTTCAAGAAGGCCTTTGACAAGGTGCCGCACAGGAGGCTGCTCAGTAAGATAAGAGCCCATGGTGTTAGAGGCAAGGTACTAGCATGGATAGAAGATTGGCTGTCTGGCAGGAGGCAGAGAGTGGGGATATGGGGGTCCTTCTCAGATGGCAGCCGGTGACTAGTGGAGTTCTGCAGGGGTCAGTGTTGGGACCACAACTTTTCACTTTATACATTAATGATCTAGGTGAAGGAACTGAAGGCATCCTGGCTAAGTTTGCAGATGATACAAAGATAAGGTGGAGGGACAGGTAGTATTGAGGAGGCAGGGAGGCTGCAGAAGGATTTGGACAGGTTAGGAAAATGGGCAAAGAAGTGGCAGATGGAATACAATGTGGGGAAGTGTGAGGTCATGCACTTTGGTAGAAAGAGTAGAGGCATTGATTATTTTCTAAATGGGGAGAGAATTCAGAAGTCTGGAGTATACAGGGACTTGGGAGTCCTAGTCTAGGATCCTTTTAAGGTTAACTTGCAGGTTGAGTCGGTAGTTAGGAAGGCATATGCAATGTTGGCATTTATTTCGAGAGGACTGGAATATAAAAGCAGGGATGTGCTGCTGAGGCTTTATAAGGCTCTGGTCAGATCACATTTAGAATATTATGAGCAATATTTGGCCCCGTATCTCAGGAAGGATGTGCTGGCCCTCGAGAGGGTCCAGAGGAGGTTTATGAGAATGACCCCAGGAATGAAAGGCTTAACATATGAGGAACGTTTGAGGACTCTGGGTCTATACTCAATGGAGTTTAGAAGGATGAGGGAGGATCTGCTTGAAATTTACAGAATATTGAAAGGCCTGGATAGAGTGTACGTGAGGAAGATGTTTCCATTAGTAGGAGATACTAGGACCCGAGGGCACAGCCTCAGAGTAAAGGGAAGACCTTTTAGAACAGAGATGAGGAGAAACGTCTTTAGCCAGAGAGTGGTGAATCTATGGAATTCATTGCCACGGAAGGCTGTGGAGGCCAGGTCATTGAGTGTATTTAAGAGTGAGATAGATAGGTTCTTGATTGGTAAGGGGATCAAAGGTTACGGGGAGAAGGCGGGAGAATGGGGTTGAGAAACGTATCAGCCATGATTGAATGGTGGAGCAGACACGTTGGGCCGAATGGCCTAATTTCTGCTCCTATGTCTTATGGTCTTATGTATAGTGAAAGTATTAGACTTTAAGAAATTCATTTTATTTCATCTCCACATGGCTGCCAAAGTCTGCCCATGGTAGAAACTGGATGAATTGCCATGAGTTCGCATGGGGGGCATAAGGGACATGGGGGAAGGGTGGGATGTGAGGGGTGAGAGCTGGAGGGCCTAAAATCTTATAACATAACTGAGAGGATGTCCCAGAGAATTGAGGTGGGCCTTCTAACCAGCATGCCTCGGCACCCAGCTGCCCCTGTGGCCACCTTTGCACTCCTTCCGGGGTTGATGTGCTTGACTCTATCTCACATTGACACCCAACCTGTGCACCCCCCCTCCCCGCACCCAACCCCAACCTGGAGTGAAGATTGCGTCATTTAGGGGGCTTTTATCAGATGCGGGCATGGCAAATTGGGAAATTTCCTGACTTGAGCCATCTGCCTCGGTAGTGAAAATTCAGCTCTCAGTGGCAGCCATTTGATGTGAATGTAACAGCTAAATTAATCAGAGTAAATTGTGAAGGTAAATTGTTATTGTTTTCTCTCTCTCTTGTTTTGGTATCTGAATGGAAGTTGACAGGAGTAGATGGTGCTGGAATTAATGGCTCTGTTTCTGCGTCTCAGCTGTGTCAGTCCATAGTAAGGCCACGTTAAAATTAATTGGGATGACAAGACATGCTTGCTTTCTTAATGACGCCAGCTATAGTTTTTTTAAAATTTGAATGGATGCATCCACTAACAAACCAAATGAGTAAAACAGTGACATTTACATCACAGTCACGTAATTATATAACATCTTGTCACCGAATCGATAACATTAAAATGTTTAGACAATTTGCACTAAGAAGCAAAAACATCTTTTAATTGTGAATTTAATATGAAGCACCGATTCATCATTAAGAATAATTTTTCAGCCTACAACTTACCCAGTAATACACCTACTCCAGAGTCCAAGCATAATAGACAGTTTTTTAACGGCTTGGAGCTTTTATCAAATCCTTTAGCTCTCAGATTGGATTGTTGTTTTTCACTGGGATTTTACTCATTGGTTTGAACCTGTTGCAAGGGAATAGAGAAAAATATATAGGGCAGAATTTTGCCCTAGGTTGGCGGGCAGGCCCCACCGGCTCGGCGATTGCCACCACCAAAACGGGCCCTGCCGCCATTTTAAGTGGGCGGGCAAATTAAAGCCCACCCAGCAGGCAGCGCTATGCACTTCCTATGCGGGCGGTGGTGGGGATGGGGGGGGGTTGGAATTCCCCAACTGCTAGAGTGTGCTCTCTCACCCATGCACATGAAAGAGTGCACATCTCCCTGAGGCTAAGTGCTGCCTCAGGGAGAGCACTGACAGTTTTTGTAAGTTGAAAACGAAAAAAATTATTAACATTAAACTGTTTAAAAACCGACATGAAACCTCATCCTGCCAGCGGATGAGGTTTCATGTTTTTTCAGAAGCCCGCTGGGGCTCCTGGCCTGCCTGCTAACCTTAAGGTTGGTTGGGCAGGGCCTTTAATTGATAAAAACAAAAAACTGCGGATGCTGGGGAAATCCAAAACAAAAACAGAATTACCTGGAAAAACTCAGCAGGTCTGGCAGCATCGGTGGAGAAGAAAAGAGTTGACGTTTCGAGTCCTCATGACCCTTCATGAAGGACTCGAAACGTCAACTCTTTTCTTCTCCGCCGATGCTGCCAGACCTGCTGAGTTTTTCCAGGGCCTTTAATTGGCTTAATTATCCTGTCAATGGCCTCAATTGGCCGTTGGCCATTGGCAGGTCGGTGGATGGACAGTTGATTGCGCTGTCCGGCCGCCTTCCTGAATATTTAAATGGGGTGGGATGATGTCGGGGGTTACCACCAACATCATCCAGCGTCATTTTCGTGTCGGCGAGCGAGCCTTGCCTACCGAAAAATTCTGCCCATATATTCTTGTCTTCCTTTTCCCTGAGGTTTGTTGATTTATCTCATTGAAAGCGGCTTGGGATGGGATTGCATTGAATGGGGAGGAGCTGAGATCCCATCGAGAGGGGTGGAATAGGATCCTATTGAAAGAGAAGGGGATCCCATTGAAATGTGGCGCTACCTCGACCACCACCCCCCCCCCAACATTATGAACCATACAGATTTAAAAGACAGAAGGAGGCTACTCAGCCTATCATTTCTATGCCAACTTTCTCCGAGAACAATCCAAAACTGTTCCCTGTGCCTCGCTCAATTTCCATAGCTTGCAATCTTCCTCTGCTTCAAACATTTATCCAAAATTCCCTGAAAAGAAGCTGTTGGCTCCACTATTCTCCATGAAAAAGAATCCATACTGCAGCAACCCTCTCTGTAGAAACTAATCCACCGAACTCCCCTTCTCTCTTTCCAATGACAATTGTAAATTAATGATTTCTAGTAAACAAATCCCTAACAGGAAGAAATAATTTTTCTCTATTCACTTAATTAAAAACATTCATAATTTTTTAAAAGTACTCCATAAAACCTCCTCTTGACCTTCTCTGCTCTGTGGAAATGCACCCAGTATTTCAAGCCTTTCTTGATAACTCTAGCTTCCCATCCTCCACTTCACCCTGGTTTTATAATTTACATATGAAAATTAAATTAACCCATCTACCCACATGAATGTTCCTGAATTATTGTAATGGATGCCTGCAGCCATGTTTTCTTGGCCCCTTCATGAAGCTGTTGCTAAAAGATGAGAGGAAACCAGAAAGACGTTGCCAGTATCAGCACTTTGTTCCAGATCTCCCACAATTTTCTGCCATTATAAACTATGATTAGTAACACAAATTAAGGACCTCTTCATTGTCTCACTCAGAGTGTTTTCTGTTGCATGCAATAAATCCTCCACAGGTGACCATTGCTCCTTACCTGAGTTGGAGTAATTGTACCCCTGGGAAAGGTGAACATACTCGTGAGTATTGCACATTCAATTCTTAGTAGGAGACAGATAGCAAAACAGGAATAAAGTTCTCACTGAAGGTTCACAACCACTCACACCACCTCCCCACAGACCTGTATAGTAATAGACTATACTGTACATGATCTATTTTCCTTTGCTGTGTCTTAATTTAAAATAGGCGCTTTTAAAAAAAAGTTGTCACACTTAAAATGGAAATTGGCTTTAATTAAAGAGCCAACATCTGAACTTGACTGGCAAATCAAGGTGTCCTTAACTCAACTATTTCAGTCACAAACAAGAACAGAAAATGCTGGAAAAACTCAGCAGGTCTGACAGCATCTGTGGAGAGAGAAACAGAGTTAACGTTTCGAGTTTGTATGACCCAAACTGTTTTTGTTTCAGATTTCCAGCATCTGCAGTATTTCACTTTGATCAACTATTTCAATGCTCTCCTGGCTAGTCATTCCTGTATCCTCAGTTAACTTCAACAAAAAATATGGGAAAAGGAATAAGCATTCAGTCACTGGAGCCTGTTCCACCATTCAGATAGAATATATGTTATATAATTCCAATGACCTGCCTTGGCTCCTTAAATCTTAATACCCTTGAATCTATCAATCTTAGTTTTGAAATTTACAGTTGACTCCTGGTCTCAACAGCTTTCTGCTGCCCTTGTTTTTTTTACTATTCTTTCACAGGTTGTGAGCGTTGCTGGTTTGGCCAGTATTTGTTGCCCATCCCTAATTGCCCTTGAGAGGGTGGTGGTGAGTTGCTTTCTTGAACCGCTGCAGTCCTTGTGGTGTAGGTACACCCACAGTGCTGTTAGGGAGGGAGTTGTGTTAAGGAGTGCTACCTGGCATCTCCTGTGAATGCCCTAGCTCTAATTTTAGGGTTATGCCTCCTTCCTATGGACCGCTCCCCCCCTCAATCAATCAGCTCATGGAAATAAAAATTTGGAGAACTGTAAGATTTGCCCATTTTACACTGGTGCACGAGGTCAACAACTTCTCTTTTCTGCAACAAGTCTGTTAATAATTCTCGTACAAATAAGTGGTTGATCTCAATAGTTTTGAAGTGGTGTGAGTTAAAAATTGTGAGATTCTGCTCTTGATGCAACCTTGCTCAGCAGGAGTATATTGATCAGAGTATTTTTTTAATTTATTTGTTCATGGGATGTGGATGTCGCTCTCTAGGCCAGCATTTATTGCCCATCCCTAACTGCCTTTATGAAGGTGGTGGTGAGCTGTCTTATTGAATCGCTGCAGTCCACGTGGTGTAGCTACACCCAAAGCCTGTCCACAATCTACAAGTCAGGAGCGTGATGGAATGCTGCCCACTTGTCTGGATGAGTGCAGCTCCCACAACACTCAAAAAACTTGACACCATCCAAGAAAAAGCAGCCTGCTTGATTGGCATCCCTTCCACCGCTTTCAACATTCAGTCCCTCCTGGCAGCAGTATGTACCATCTACAAGATGCACTGCAGCAATTCACCAAGGATCCTTTTACAGCACCTTCCAAACCCACAGCCTCTACCACTTAGAAGGACAAGGGCGACAGATGCATTGGAACACTCTCAGGATGTTGATAGTGGGGGTTCAACGATGGTAATGCCATTGAATGTCAAGCGGAGACGGTTACAATGGTCAACACACACATGATTTCCAATGCTCCTGATTTTCTGTTCATTAAAATCAATGATCAAAAATACTGGAGCACAGTAAATTTTGTGAATTGCTCCTCACAGTCAAGTTTTTACTTTGCACTACATTGGGCAATCTTGCCTTTTGTTAATCTCCCAGTGACCTCACAAATTACTGTGCCCAGAAACCTCAAAGCAAGAATTATAACAATACATGTGTAGAAACCAATGTTTAAATTACTTATGTACAATTCCTCCAGGCAGTGAGTATAAAGTCTGTAATTATGTGACTGGATTGGCAATCCAGCAGCTGTGAGCTTCATAGCATTTACCCGACGGACCCAGTCAATGCTGGTGTTTATGTTTTATGAGCTTCCTCCCACTCTACTGCATTCAACTCTATCAGCATGTCCTTCTGTCCCTTTCTCCTTCCTTCACTTATTCAACTTCCCTTTTAAATGAATTATGTGTTCATTATATCTAAATAGCAGTTCAGCTCAAGTTCAATTCAATACATCTTGTAATTTGTAGACTGGCATCAGGAAATAGCTATGAAAGCTATTGAATTGTTATAAACGCCCAACTGGTTCATAATATCCTTCGGGGAAGGAAATTTTCCATCACTACTTGGTCAGCCCCACATGTAACTTTAGTCACATATTAAGTGGTTGATTCTTATTAAAGGCATCAGGGCAACAAAAGGTATGAGCCAGTGTGGCTTGCATCCCAAGAGCAAATAAGAAAAACTGCATTCAGTCTGCGTTCAGTTGCGGACATTGCACTTTAGGAAGGATATATTGGCCTTGACAGTATGTACAGATTCATCAGAATGATAATGTTACTAAAAGGGTTAAATTATGAGGATTGACTAAGCCAGTATTCTCTGGGGTATAGAAGTCTAAGGGGAAATTGAGGCATTTAAGATGTTTAAAAGATCTGATGGGGTAGATAGAGAGTAACTGTTTCGCTGGCGGGGGAGTACAGGACAAAAGGGGCACAATTTTAAGATTAGAGCTAGGTGTTCACAGGTGACGTTAGGAAGCACTTCTTCCAGTGAAACGTATTGGAAATGTGGGACTCCACCCTTCCCTCTCCACCACACCCCCTACCCCAAAGAAGAGATTCTCAGAGTGGGAGTCAATTGAAAATTCTAAAATTGAGATTGATAGAGTTTTGTTAGGAAGGGAATTAAGGAACCTGGAATCAGCATGGGTAAATGGAATTATGGTAAAGGTCAGCTCTGATCTACTTGAATGGGAGAACCGGCTCATGGGACTAAATGTCCACCTGTTCGTATGTTCCGAAAAAGCAGTTTTGCAAAAATAAGCAAAATGTATGTTTTTTGTGACTTGGTAAGAATGCCTTGTGCAAAATCCATTGAATTATCTTGCAGAACTGATTGCAATGTCTTCAAATTTACAGATAAAGGCACTGTATATTATATCTTCATACATGTCAGGTTGTAGTGATGCCCAATAAAACAGCTAATTGTTTGTTCAGGATAAACTAGCTACAAATACATTATTGTGTACAAAATCATCCTTTGATTTGCAGGAAGCAAGAGTTTGTATTAGGCACAGTATTTTAGCTTTGGACGCAAGACAAATATTTGGATTAAGCTTAAATCATACCATGTGCATTGCTGTTGGATACAGATTATAGAACAAGCTTCTTTCTGCTAGACTCCAATCATCACGCTGATGGTCATGGGCTGTGTGTAAAGGTAAGTCTAGCAGCTGAAACCTCCTTTGGTGATAAGGTGTCTGGTGTCAGCCCCTCACCTTTAGCACTGGTAACTTCCATCAGTGGCATGCACTGCTAAAATGGATGGAGTTTGATATTCCTCCTGTTGCTGTTCCTGTTACTCCTGAGAGGTAGGAATGATGAGACCTCTACGCCCGTCATCTGAGAAGGATCATAGTAGAGTTTGTCAGTATTACTGTGCAGTCATGTCATACTTGTTGCTCGAATATCTTTTTCAGCTGTGGGTAGAACCTTCGGCTCGGGGAGTGGGGGCTGGGGCCTGTTTGCCGAGGCGTAAAATGACACGTGTGTCCCGACATCACCGCGTGTCATTCAGATTTTCAGTTCGACGGGCGCGCAGCTGAGTTGGCTGCATGCCTGCTGAAATGTCAAAGGCCTATTAAGGCCATTTAACAATCAATTAAATCATTGACCTGAGCTACCCATCCAACTTTAAGGTTAGCAGGCAGGTGAAGAGCCCAGGCGGCCTTCGCATTTTTCTTGGGCGGGATGAGGTTTCATGAACGTTTTTAAAGTGCTGGAAAAAATTTTATTCACGCTAATGGACATGTCCCAGCTCATGTGACAGTTTTACATGAGGGGGCATGTCTTTAAAATTTTTTCTCCCTTTATTCAATGTTTTACACATGAAACTAAACTCCCTGAGGTACCTCTGTGCCTCAGGGAGGTTTTGGTGCTTTCGCGCGCATGCAAAAGAGCGCACCCCTGACTCAGCCTACTACCCCCACCCGCACAGGGAGCGCTCAGTTTTTCTGGGCGCGCATCACACTGGGCGGGCCTTAATTGTCCCGCTCACAAGAGAAAATTCTCCCCTTTGATTCTGGTCACCTACAGACTATACATGACACAGAACATGTGTTAAGGCATCCATACACTTTTTGCATTAAGTTGCATAGAATGTACAGCACAGAAGCAAGTCATTTGGGGTCCAAGTGATTTGTGCCAATGTTTATGCTTCACATAAGACTTCCCCCAGCCTACTGCATTCAAAGTTATCAGTGTATGTTTCTATTCCTTTCTCTCTTGTATGCTCACTTATTTCCTCCTTCAATGCATCTATGCTATTTGCCTCAACTACTCCTTGTGGTAGCAAGTTCCACACATTTTAACTATTTTCCAGTCATTAGAAGAAGGTTAACTCGACTTGCTTTTTGGATTTATCAGTGACCACAGCATATTTATGCCCCCTGTATTTTAGTCTCATTTACAAGCGACAAATCTTCTCTACGGAATGGATTTTATGGAGTATTACTACCCTATGCGTACCCCACCTCCAGTCAGAAAAACCTGTTGTGAGCCAGCCGACTCAGAAGCCGGCTGCCCTACAGCAATATTACGCTGGGAGCAGCCTTAATTGCTTCAGAGTGGGCCTTCTACTCCCATCTGGGAGGAAGTCCCACCTTAGAGGGCTGCTCGTCAATCTGATTGGTCAGCAACTCTATAATCCCAGTCTGCCTGGATCAAGAGGTGGCCACTGCTGAGACTACAGGCAGTCTCCAAGGAAGAAGAGTCCGGACCCAGTGGTAAGTCCTGTGTTTTGGACAGGCCTGTCTGGGAGACCCCAGCAAAAGAGATGAGGGGGGTAGCTGGTTGTGTTAGAGAGGCTGGGAGGGGATAAAAGTGGGGAGGGATTCTGATCGTAGGGAGGTGGCTCCGATGGGCACGGGGAGCTCCTAAATCAGGTACAGTGCCTTTCTTTCCCAACAGTAGCCTACACAGTGAAAGCTGGTCTACCCACCAAGCTTCCATCTTCCCTTGTCGAATGTAAAATAGCGTTGGAGGTGGAATGAGGCCCTTCAGTGTCTTTTAATGTCCGCTTAAGAGCTTTAGTTGGCGTAAGGGTGAGCGGGCTGCCTGGCGCCTTCTATGCCCACCATAGTCTGGGAGACAGTTCGGGAGGGGGCAGGAAGGAGCTGGGAAGGCAACACTCTTTATTTTATGAGCCCCCACGCCCACCCCCACCTTCAAATACATTGGCAGGGGATGTCAAATCCAGGTCTATGTCTACAATATCGAAACCATTCATGCTTTAAAAAAATCTCTATCAGACCAGCCCTCAGCTTCTCTTTTCTAGAGAAAAGAGCTCCAGCCAGTTCAGTCTCCCCTGGTAAGTATTTCCTCTCCGTAAAGTTAGAGACTTCCAAACTGAGGAAAACCTTCCCGGATGGAGCTCAGACCTCACAATCTCAACTGAGCATGAATCCCATCTTCTACAGTCGTTTGGATACCAATTCAAGATGTCAATTTTGTAAGCCTGGTCTAGATCAAGTGCTTTACTTCTATTTTAATAAAGGTCTTAAGATACCACTGTTTTACCTGCATGTGGGAGTTAGCAGCAGCACTTTGGAGGCTCAGGACAGCTTGTGTCATTCATAGTCTGCTGTGCCAAATCATGCATCTGACATTATTCATTCATAGCTTTTCAAACACGGATGAGATTGACTGGGAGTGCACGTCTTCCTCTTGGCATTCAAACTCACCTGCCTTTAGTGCAGAGTCTGTACTTTCCATACAAAATTTAGAAATTTACAATAACAGCAAGGGTAAGGTTTCCACGTACTGGGATTTAGAGGGGCTGCATTATTTGTAGGCCATATGCATATTAGTTTCAATTGCCACATGATAATTCCAAGATATTATACTAGGATATTTGCACTCTCAGTACTTCGTTATGCATGGCCTTATGATTCATCTCCATACTTTTTCACTTGTTTCACACATCAACCATTTATTAGCATTGGAGTTGATCTTCTGTCTCATTTCATTCATTCATCCTGTTGATAATTTTATGCTAGGCATGCCCGACCTTAGCGTAGTAACTCCTGAGAACTCATGAAGAGCCTGCACCGGATTTTATGCTCTTCACTCGTGGGTTTGGAGGTGGGGGAGACTCATATAATTCCATGTGTGGCCTGCCCAACACCTACCCACCTGCAAACAATACCTGTCCCAATTTTTCTGGGGCTCGAGAGGCAGTGGAAGTCTCTGTTGTCCTGCCCGTCTTTAGACCTATTGAGACTTTAAGTGGTCAATTAATGGCCAGTTAAGGGCCTCATCCCGGTCCTGCTGCTATTTTATCTGTGGCAGGTGGAGGTGCACACCAAGCGGGCAGCCTGGCAGATTTAGATGTGTAGGCTGGTGTCAGGCAAGGGGTGGAAGGAATCTGCTTTGGGGGTCCCCTGTGCCCATTTATGGCACCCCCCCCCAGATCATCCATGCCCCGTTAGTCTCTCCCCAATCTCTGAAACTCGGTCCGCACCCCCCCGACCAACCCCCTCGCCTGGCCCTGATGATGCCCTGGGCTTACTTAGTGTCCCGGCTTCTTAAGCTCTGCTTCTTCAGGGACTGTCTGTAGCCACAGCAGTGGCCACCACTTGAACCTGGCTCTGCTGGAACTATAGAACTGCCAGCCATCCAAACTGCCAGCAGCTCTCTAAGGTGGACTTCCTCCTGAATAAGGGTGAAAGTCTTGCCTTGCAGCAATTAACACTGCTCCCAGTGTCACCAGTATCATGGGTAAGCTCCCCCTGACATTTTAGCTGAGTGGGGGGTGGGTGGGGAGGTGGGGTGGCATGGGACAGGGGGTGGTGGGTGGCAGTAACGGGGACCACGGCATCCTGTGAAATCCAGCCTCTCACTTTTCTAGAGCTGCACGCTCTGTAGCCACTTCAACATGTCTGAATGTTGGGTATACTGGCTAAATGGTGGTTAAGCCATGCCTGAGTCCAGCATTATCCAGCAGATTGGAATGCAGAATGGCCATATTTCTGATGTTGCATTAATGTCAAAGTGGCAAAAGTCTTCTCCTAGCTAGGTACATATGTCCAAGTTGGTGAGGTATCAGCCATGGCTCAGTGGGTAGCATGTTCATCTTTGGGTCAGCAAATTGTGGTTTCAATTCCCAAACCAGAAACTTGACCATGAAATCTAGCTTGCATACCAGTTCAATATTGAGGGAGTGCTACTCTGCAAGGGCCACTGTCTTGTGAATTTGGTATTAAATCAAGGCCTTGTCTGCCCTCTCAGGTGGATCATATAACAGATCACATACATTATTTCAGAGAGGAACTCTGGAGTTCTTCCTGGTGCCCTGACCAATATTTATCCCACACACAACATTGTTAAAAGAAAATCAGATTATCTGGTTATTATCAAAACATTTTGCACAAGTTGGCTGGCGTGTTTCCTTCATCACAACAGTGGCCACACTTCAAAAATATTAAATTGGCTCTGAAGTATTTTGGGGCATCCTGAGGTCTTGGAAGGCAAATGGAAGCCATTCCTTCTTTAAGAAGCAATTTTCCATTAAATATGCCTGAATTTGTGGTATACATTTGAGGAATACAAAAACCTACAGTAGGAATGCAGAAGGTGAATATTTTTTTAAAGATATTTATTCATGGGATGTGGGCATTGCTGGCTAGGCCAGCATTTATTTTCCATCCTTACTTGCCCTTGTTCAGAGGGCATTTAAGATTCAACCACATTGCTGTGGCTCATATGTAGGCCAGACCAGGTAAGGTGGCAGATTTCCTTCCCTAAAGGGCATTAATGAACCAGTTGGGTTTTAACGACAGTTTTATGGTCACCATTAGAATTTCAATTCCAGATTTTTTTTGTTTGCTGTGGTGGAATTCAAACCTGGGTCTCGATTACCAGTCCAGTGACAATATCACCATACTACACAACTACCTCACCCTTAAACCAAGCTCCTCTCTAATTTCTTTAAAGGGAAGAGTTAAAATGTCCCCATATAGTTTAAGTGAAAGACTTGGTGGGTTTTAAACTTCCCACATAGCATAGAACTGTAGGTGATAGAATAGGAAGGGGACATTTACTCCATTATGTCTGGCTCTTTGCTGGAGCAATGAAACACTAATCCTACTGTCCGGCGCTCACCCTTTAAACATTTTATCGGCCTGTGTTTAAAATATGTGTCCACTATTCCCGTAAAAGATGCATTAGCATCTGCCTTAACTGTTGTATATAGTCAAACAATTTTATGCTCCAGAAAACCTGAGTGTAACAAAATGTCTTCTAATTAACCTTCTTCCTCACTCTTTTAGGTATAATTTTAAATTGTTAAACTCCCACATCACTGACTCCCCAACTATGCAAACTTTCCCTTTTCAATATGAAAATCCTACATGATTTTAAAAACCTGTATCAAATCTCCTCTCAGTCCTCTCTGCTCCAGTTAAAGAGAGAATGGAGTTGAATTTATATAGCACCTTTCATTCCCCTCAGGACATCCAAAAGTGCTTTATAGCCAATGAACTACTTTAGAAGTGCGCTTATAGCTTTTTGTTGCTGAAATAGATAACAGCTAGTTTAAAGATCATAGAATCCTCAGCACAGAAGGAGGCCATTTGGCCCATTGTGCCTAGTGTTGGCTCTTTGAAAGAGCTATCCAAAACATGAAAGCAAACAACACAGTTGAAAAACTTCAAAACAACTAACATATAAGAGCAATGAATTTCATGAACACAGCTAGCATCACAAATGATGTCAAACACTACGCATTTTTGCAGGTTCTCGGCAGCCTGAATGTCTCTTCGAGAAATTGGTTTTAACCATCCCCCTACAGCTGAAGTAATTTGTCTTGGCATACATTATCTTCAGCATTCCCATTATGTTGCTTTTTCACCTGCTTGCCACTCTGCTAGTAAAGACATTAATTAAATGCAAAAAAAGTGATTATCCAGAACGATTGATTGTTCATTATTCTGAAGTATTGATGCAATTAAAATTCCTGCATCAACATTCCACAGATTGTTAGACTAATGGTTAAAGGAGAAAATTGCTTTAATATTTAATTAAAGACAGTTGACTATAATTCTGCTGTCTAATTACTAAACTGTTTGACTGCCATTCTCTCTACATTGCAAAGATGGTGAGTGGCAGCAATTTCCAGGGCTCCTAATAGAGATGTGGAGCTTGTGATACAATTTTATAATGATAGTCTTCTGGATCTGTAGAACAAATGTGAAGAGCAGAAGTTAAGTTCAGAATTAAACTGTTTCTGTGATGGGAATTCAAATTAATTTGGTCAGTTAAATGAAAGCTGTGCTTTCTCATTTGGTGTGATTGAGATGATTTGCATGAAAATAATAGTGATGTAAACAGAATATGCATAACAATTTGATATTTCACAATTAGTCCTTGATTCATTGACATGCAAGGTAGTATTATTACAATATATAATTCCATTGGAGTTTAGAAGAGTAAGAAACGACTTGATTGAAACATATAAGATCCTGAGGTGTCTTGACAGGGTGGATGTGGAAAGGATATTTCCTCTTGTGGGGGAATCTAGAACTAGGGCTCACTATTTGAAAATAATGGATCACTCATTTAATAGAGTTGAGGAAATTGTTTTTCTCTTGGGATTCTCTTCTTTAAAATGTGGTTGAGGCAGGGTCTTTCAATCTTTAAGGCAGAGGTCATTGGATTCTTGATAAGTAAGTGAGTGAAAGATTGTTGGGAGTAGGCAGGAATGTGAAGCTGAGGTTAAAATTAGATCAGCCATGATCTTATTGACTGACGGAGCAGGCTCAAGGGGCCAAGTGGCCTACTCCTGCTCCTAATTCAAATGTTTGTATGTCAGTATTTGCACTTGGCCCTCTGTTCAAAATGTTTCTGCAACTACTAATTTTCTCAGCCGTGACCTCACCTGCACCCTTAATGCCTTAGTCCCCAGTAAAGACATTACACTCTCTCTCTCTCTCTCTCTCTCACCATTCACTACAGCGCAGTCCTCATCTCTGCTCTCTTAAGTTCAAGGGATGCAGACTTGAAAGAATATGATGGACAACTGGTTTAACCATCCACTGCTAGATCTGGCTGTTCTACATAAAACAGAATAAGATCCTGGCTCTCTTCTGCCAGAACTACTCACTATTGTAGGATCATCCAGAAATGCAAAAATAATCCACAACTGAAAATCATCTTCTTAAACCCTTCTCCCCTGTCTTCCCCATCCTCAGCTCCAACAATAAGTGCAAGGAGCTCATGGACACTTGTTACTAAAATTGAGACCATCCAAGCCTCTGCCACGTCTCTCCCTTTCCCCTGGCCCACCGGTCAAGCTTCCTCTAAAATTCTGCCTGCCCAAGCTCTGAACTCACATCTTTCACTAGTAGCTCTCTTACCTCCCCTCATATCCTTTCAGAGTTCACCTTGTCCATGAGATCTGTTTCTTCAACCCGAATCCCACTAAATTGCTGACCACCCAACTGGTTTCCTTGTTAGCCAATAATGTAAACGCTTCTTTCTCTTCAGGTGTTTTCCCTCTCTCCTTTAAATTTGCTGTCATCACTCCTCTTCTCAAAATAAAAACAGTCTTTGGTCCACCATCCTTGCAAACTATTGCCCTGTCTCCGACCTCCCTTTCCTGTCCAAAGTCTTTGAATGTGTTGTTGC
This sequence comes from Carcharodon carcharias, assembly GCF_017639515.1. Lineage (NCBI taxonomy): Eukaryota > Metazoa > Chordata > Chondrichthyes > Lamniformes > Lamnidae > Carcharodon > Carcharodon carcharias. Next base: position 48,969,078 of record NC_054485.1, on the reverse strand, counting down.
CTTCAAAATCCATGCCCATCTTTCCCAGAATGCCATGTTTGGTTAGGTTTCTGCCCCTGTCACAGTACTGAAACAGCTCTTATCAAAGTTTCAAATGACATCCTGAGTAACTATGACAAAGGTAATCTGTCCCTCCTCATCCTTCTTGACGTGTCTGCAGGCCTTGACATAGTTGACCACACCATCCTCCTCCAATGCATATCCACTGTTGTCCAGCTGGGTGGGATTGCTCTCTCCTGGTTCCATCCTCATCTATATAATCAGAGCCGTAGTATCACTTGCAATAACTTTTCTTCTCACTCCCACACTGTTACCTCTAGCATCCCTAAGGATCTATCCTTGACCCCTTCCAGTTTCACATCTACATGCGGCCCCTTGTTGGCATCATCCAAAGGCACATGTTCACTGATGACATTCAGCTCTACCTCTCCACCACTCCTTTTGCCCACACCCTTTTTGCGATCATTAAGATTGCCTATTTCCACCTCAATAACATTGCCCAACTTCACCCCAACTCAGCTCATCTGCTGTGTAAATCCTCATTCATTCCTTTGTTACCTCGAGACTTGACTCTTCCAATGCACTCTTCCAATGCAATCACCTACATGCTACACTTCGTAAACTTGAGATCATCCAAAACTCTGTAGTCCATGTCATAACTTGCACCAAGTCTTGTTCACCTGTCACCCTGTGTTCACTAATCTACATTGGCTCCCGGGCAAGCAACATCTGGACTTTAAAATTTTTATCCAAAACTACACCATAGTCTCACCTGTCCCTAGCTCTGTAATCTTCTCCAGCCCCCCAACCTACTGATATTAATTGCTCCATCACTGTTGTTCCTGCCTTTAGCTGCCCCAGGCACAAAGCTCTGGAATTCCCTCTCCACCTCTCTACCTCATTTTCCTCCTTTAAGACACTTGTTAAAATCTACCTCTTTGACCGAGATTTTGGTCATCCGACCTAATATCTCAGTATGTGATGCTGTATAAATGTATGGTGTTGGGAAATAATCTTGACATGTGTGAGTTAATTTGGAGAGAGGAGATTATTATGAGCCAGAAGTTTGTGGTTCAAGTTCCCACTCCAAGGACTTATGCACATGAGAACCTAAGGGCATAATGTAAAAATAGGAACAGGAGGAAACAATACAGGCCCTCGAGCTTGCTCTGCCATTTAATATTTTCATGGCTGATCTTTAGCTTCAATTCGTTTTCCTGCCTCCTCCCCATATCACTTGATTCCCTGAGAGAATCCAAAAATCTATCATTCTCAGTCTTAAATATATTCAACGATGGAACATGAACAACTCTCTGGGTCAGACAAAGGTTCACAACCCTCTGAGTGAAGAAATTTTTCCCCACCTCGGTCCTAAATGATTGATGCTTTATCTTGAGACTGTACCCCCATATTCTAGATTCCCCAGCCATATATTCTATGCTAACCATCCTCAATACTACACTATAAAAGCTTCCATCTTTCAGTTGAGATGAGGTCCCCATCTGCCCTCTGCAAGGGGTGTAAAGATCCCTTGACACTATTTTGTCGAAGAGCTGTCAAGTTCTTTGTGGTGTCATGGTCAATATTTATCTTTCAGCCAACACGTAAAAATAGGTTGGCCAGGATTTTACGGCCCCACTGCGGTGTGTCTCCCCCCGGTGGATGCAGTGAGCCATTTAAATCTCCATTCAGTTCGGTGGGATTGTAATATCCCACTGGGTGGGAGGGACTGTAAAATCTTGGCTATTATCTGCTCACTACCTCATTGTTGTTTGTGGACCCCTGCTCTCACATATTGGTTGTTGCATTTCCTACATTACAACAGTGACTACATATCAAAAATATCTCATTGATGGCAAAGAACTTTGCAATGTCCTGAGGTCATGAAAAACGTCATTTAAATGCAAGTATTTCTTTATGACCAGAAAACTGGGAGCATAGCAAGTCCACTGTTTAACTGGCACTCGGGAGGTGGTTTTTAATGGAGATGAATGGGCTCTCACCCACTGGCTGGACAGTCCATGAGAGCTCTGTGTCACCTCTCTTTGGGAAGGTCCGCTGCATTAAGTACCTATTAACTGGACAGCAGCCAGCCTACCTTGGGATCAAGGATCCCGGGTTGGGGTGGGGGTGGGGGAGGGGGGTGGGGGTGGCGGTTGGAGGTCCCACTTGTCAGGAGCTACTGGCAAATCAGAAGCTGGCAGCTTATCATTGTTCAGCAGTGCCACCATGGACCCAGGCACAGGTGAGTGATGGCGGGACAGGGGTCACCAGTTAGGGCTTGTAGGGGAGGGGGTAGGCAGCTAGGCAGGGCGTAGCTCTCAGCAGGCACCCCCCTTCCCAATGTCAGGTCACTCAATCAGGCACTGAACACCTGACAACAAAGGACCACCCCCTCCCCTTCCCCCTCCAGAGGCCCACAAGCAACCCTAACCAGGTTTGCCTTTCAGGTTCCCTGCTTGGTGAGTCCACTGCCCAATGCTGGGTTAATACCAGAGGTGGCAGCATGAAGCCCTTAAATGGGCATTTAATTGCCCAATTAAGGGCCTCAGTTGGCAGTGGAGCGGGAAGGCCATCTACAAGTCAAGGGGTGAAAGGCGGGGAGGAACTTAAAACAATTCCAGTCACCAGGGGAAGGGGACTGAGAAAATTATTAGAAAAAAAAGCTGACAAGTCCCCAGGTCCTGAAGGGCTGCATCTTAGGATCTCAAAAGAAGTGGCTCCTGAGATAATAGATGCATTGGTTGTAATTTTTACAAAATCCCTCAGATTCCAGAAAGTCCCATTGGATTGGAAAATAGTAAATGTAACTCCTCAATTCAATAAAGGAGGGAGATGGAAAGTGGGAAACTACAGGCCAGTTAGCTTAACATCTGTCATTGGGAAAATGCTGAAATTTATTATTAAGTGGTTACAGCTGGGTACTTATCTTTTAATGTAATCAGGCTGAGTCAACATGGTTTTGTGAAAGGGAGATTGTGTTTGACTAATTTACTGGAATTCTTTGAGGAAGTAACAAGGAACATGGATAAAGTGGAATCTTTGGCTGTACTTAGATTTCCAGAAGTCACCACTTCGAAGGTTACTACGCAAAATAAGAGCTTATGGTGTATGGGTGATATATTAGCATGGATAGAGGATTGGTCAGTTAACAAGAAAGAGAGTAGGCATAAATGAGTTATTTTCAGGTCGAAAAGATGCACCGAGTTGTTTGCCACAGCGATCAGTGCTGGGGCCTCAACTATTCCATATCAATAACTTGGATGAATGGATCGAATGTGTGGTTGCTAAATCTGCTGATGACACAAAGATAGGTAGGAAATAAATTGTGAAGAGAGCATAGAGAGCCTGAAAAGTGATTTAGATAGGTTAAGTGATTGGGAAAAAAATGGCAGATGGAGACTAATGTGGGAAAATGTGAACTTGTCCCCTTTGGCAGGAAGAATAAAAAGCAACATATTATTGAAATGGAGAAAGATTGCAGAACTCTGAGGTACAGAGGGATCTGGGTGTCCTGGTACATGAATCACATAGGCCAGAATTTTGACGTTGGCATATGGGCGCAGGCCCGACACGCCGACGTGTAAAATGATGCATGGTGACGTCAGGCATGTGTCCCAACGTCACCACGCGCCATTGCGATATTTCGGTGGATGGGCGCGCTCTGAGCTCTGATGTGCACCCTCCATTAAATAATGGGACACTTAAGGCCCTTGAGGCATTAGTAGACAGGGATTTTTTGGAGCTCGCGTGATCTTCAGAACGTCACACAGGCACAACGGGCAGGCGGGTAGGCCATTTTTTAAAAACCTCATCCACGGGTGGGATAAGAGTGGTGAGCAGGCTTGCGAGTGGCACTTGTTAGACACTAACCTTTTAAACTTACTGCTACTTGCTTGTGTGAACAGGAAAAATTCAAATCTCTTCAGAGCTGCTTGTACAGGAATGACAGGCTTCAGGTCAGGACTCTGGAGTAAATATCATTCTTGGGGCCTTGCTGGTTTCAGACAGCCTTCCCTTACCATGGGAATGGGAGTTGTGCTCTCCACTGGAGGCACCTCCACTGAGGAGGAAGAGAGGGCCAGAAGGGGGTGGAGGCCAGGAGTCCATATTCAGCCTCCAGGTGGGCCACCTTTGGGAGGAGAGACACAGGTACAAGGGGTGGAGGGCCAACGGGAAGTCCAAGGCGGAAGGGGTCACAGAAGATGCCACCACCCTGCTGCCAGGACTTACAGGTGGCGAAGCAGTCACCTCAATATGTCTGAAGTGCAGTGCCAAAGGAGGCTCCATCTCTCAAGGTTTACAGTGACCTCCATTTGTCAGATGTTAGGCCCTGAGATCAGTGCCTACTGTGTGGGTGGACAACCCATACCAGTGGCGTTGAAGGTCACGACTGCCCTCAACTTCTATGCTTTCAAGGGGTCGGTGGGGGATCTGTGTGGAGTCTCCCAGTCAGCTGTCCACATATGTGTCAAGCTGGTGACAGATGCTCTGTTCAGGTGTGCATTGACTTTCATTCACTACCGCACGGACGAGGCCAGCCAGACACATTGAGCCAGAGGCTTTGCAGCCATTGCTGGCTCCCCCGCATCCAGGGTGCAATAGACTGCACACACGTGGCCATCAAGGCACCAGCAGGTGAGCCCGGTGCCTTCATCAACAGGAAGGGCTTCCACTCCATGAACGTGCAGATAGTGTGTGACCACAGGATGCAGATTCTGTAAGTCTGTGCAAGGGACCTGATGTATCTGATGCAGTGGAGGAAGAAGATGTAGAGGCAGATGCTCTGTCTGCACATGATGAGTCCAGTAGTGAGTCTGAGGACGAGCACGCACAGGAGAATGCTGAGGGGGTAGACGCTGACCTAGGCAACCTCCAGGGAGGCAGGGACACCCAAGAGGCTTTAATCCAATGAACCTTAGCTAGCCCACCACAGATGGACCTCCAACACATGCCAGGGCTGCAGAATCCATACTTGCTACCTGAGAGTAACATCTGCCTGGTTAGGAACATTAACTATGTGCCTTGTTAATAAAGCTCAATGACAAGCAAGTCACTCCTAACATCATGGATTCTTGTACACCTGCAGAACTAATGAAGCACCCTAAGCCTTGTTCAGAACTAAAACATTTAATGTTGTCGTAAAACAAAACAGCAAATAAACTTAATTCACAGGTGTTGAGCTCCACACTGACTAATAATCAACTAATACCGGGTTAACAGTAAACCATAAGTGAGGAGCCCGTGATGTGCCTAAGGTGATTTACGTTTACGTTTTTGGGTGCTACACCTAGGTGCTGTCCCCTTGCTGGCACTGGCATCTGAGACAGCCTGCTCACTCTGCTGTCCTGTTGGCCTTGATGACCTTGGCAGGCATCCTCTGGCCTGTGGAGCCTGTGCTGGCCCCAACTGGGAGGGAGTGGCCAGTGGTACAGCTGGCATCTGCTGCCTCAGGGACCACTCCAGAGGCACATCATCAGCCATCGACTGAGCATGTTCCTGGTCCCCAGCATTCCTCCGACTGCCAGCACCATGGGCACTTTCTGTCTCTGCCTACACCTCAAGTGAATGTGAAGTGCCCTCACCACTGTGCCCTGGGACACTAGCCAATGATTTTATCCTCACTGAGGTGCTAGTACCTGTGCTGGTGCTTGCCTGGTTGAGTTGGTGTGATGCAGATACTTGTAAGTCGTCAGGGCCCTCAGATGTTAGTGGCGGGCCCTCTGCCTTCTCGTTCCGGGCCTGTTCCGGTGAGGCTGAAAGGAAGAACAAAGACACTTGATTAGGTGAAGTCGAGACAATGTCAATTTGCATGGCTGGCCCCCGGATCAGGATGCACTCCTCCTTCCATAATCAATGGGAAACCCATGTTGGATGCTGAATTCACTAAACAGTCAACAGTGGAATGGTTGCAAGGACAGACACTGTGATCTCAGTGCATGGCACTCTTATGCCCCAGTGGCAACCCCAAGCTCACTACTACCAGATGACCTGACGTATGTCGCCCATCCGGCTCGAGAGCTTCCTGCTTGTATCTGGTGAGAATCACCAACTGTGTCTGGCCTCTGCCAGCCCGCATCCGTTCATAGCCATTGTGTACAGTCTTCTCCTGAAAAGGAGAGAGGAGCATTGATTAGTCCACCCTGTACTGGACTTGCCATTGCACCTCTGCCACCCCCACTTGAGTGAAACATTGCAGGGCTCATGTGACCCTGGAGCCACCATACACTCACACCAAGCAGCCAGGGATGATCCCCTTGCCCAGCTGCTGCCTCCATCACATTTGCCACCCACACTGGATCACCTTCCAAAGCAAGTAGAAAGCCAAGGGCTGCAGGTGGATGGCTGCCCCGCAACCTGGTTGTTCCCCTCCCAGCCAGTCAGCATCTTGACTTCGAAATGTTTCGGCGTTCCAGCACTGCGCCTAGGTACTGGTCCTTGAGGTCACTCCCAAACAGTGCTATGGGAATAAGTGCACTACATGCAGCGGATACGCGAGCCAGCCCAGCGCCACCCTCTCAGGGGCAGCTAGATATGGGCAATAAATGCTGGCCCACCCAGCGAAGGCCATATGCCGTGAATGATTCAATGCAGTAACTACATTCGGAATTGTGGGTGGGGGAGGCAGGGCAGGGGGGCCAAACTAACCACTGTGCTAAGTGACCCATGCCAACACGGTACTCACCCTTCCCAATCGCAACAGGTGGTTGAAGTGCTTGTGGCACTGAACCCAGGTGTGTTGCACCACATTGTGTGCACTGACCCTTTCTGCCACCTCCTCCCAGGCACGTTTCATCATGTGGGGGAGGGGGGGGGGGTGGGGGGGTGGCGGGGGCCTCCCCCTCCCATCCTTCAGAATGAGGGTTTCACACCGTGCTACCACCTCCTCGAGGAGGGCAGCAAGGCACCCATCTGAGAATAGAGGGACACAGTGCCCCGCCGACCTGCCCCCCTTCCTGGCCTGCTCTCCGACAGAGCTCTCGGGGACTCTTCTGGTCGCCATCATTGCCAGCCTTTGGAAGTCTGCCTGAGTGCTCTTTAAACAGGCCGCTGGGTCGCCATTGGACCTGGCAGTCAATGCAGTCCTGCCGCCGCCTGCCCTGTCCTGCTGTCCTTGGGAGCCGTGATTCACGCTGGGCGGGCCTTACTTGGCCCACCCGTGTAAAATGGCGGCATGGAGCTGATCACGGGCGGCGATCGGCTCTGCACCCACCCATGCCCAATCCCAAATGGCCTTTCTAACATGCAGAAAATTCTGCCCATAAAGATAGTATGCAAGTACAGCAAGTGACTAGGAAGGCAAATGGAATGTTGTCATTGACATGGTAAACCCGATCACTTGGATTGCCATCTGTGGAATTAGGAGGGCTATCAGCTGCTTCTGGCTTAGTCTGAGTACCCACTTTGAAATATTTACTGCTTCTATATCCTACACGTTGAAGTCTGATCAATCAATTTTGCCACCCACACTGATCAATCACAGTGTTGTGCTGTGTAGATCTCAGTAAAGAAATTCAGGGTTTTCATGGAAAAATGATGGAATCCCATCCCCAGAGCACCAGTAAATATCCCAGCTGGGATCCCGTACAATGAAATCAGAGAGTTTAGATGCCCAAAGCCTCATTCCTTGGTCCCAAAATCACATAACCTCAACCCACACTTGGATGTAAGATCATAGGCACGGATTGTGCAACTCTACAAAATGTGCTGCTGGCATGGTCCCGATTGGGGAGTGGGCCATCAGTCACTGAACCAATGTGTCTGCCTAAATCCTTTTACACCGTGCATATTTTAGCTGGGAAGTGGTTTTAGCAAAATGTGCAGCACTACTTGGGTGAAAAGTTTCCAGATGGAACATCCTCTATTTTAATGAATGCCTTGAGACAGCCTTGAGGACTATGCTTTCATCTCCACATTGGGAAAAAAATAAAATAGCAACCACTGGACTCCCTGGAACCTTTTCAAATTCCCTCATTCTTTTTCAATGTTAATCACTTGCCTCAACGTTAAAATTGAATTTGCATTTGGATTCAGTGAATGAGAACCGGCTGTATAACGTTGATCTGCTAGTTCCACATTGTATGAAGGAAACACTCGTCTCAAAGCAGTACAATTAATATAACACACCTATAACCTTTAACAACCACCCCACTGTCCCATCTCCATTTATTGACATTTTCTACACCAGCTTCTGTCAATAAAAGGGAAATGAAGCTTGTGGCATGTATTATTTTAATGACAATTTTACTGCACCTTGCATTAGTCTGTGTGACCTTTATTTATACAATTTGTGGAAAATTATTCCTTCATATCATCCTGATCTCAAGAAAATAAGTCTTTCAGCAAATATAAAAATACTCATTATACAAATAAGAAATAATATTCTGGTGTGTAACGTGGCTTTGTTCTGTGCCACTGAATTCAATGGAGCATTGTGATTAATGGGACTATTTCTGGGAGTGCGGAATTAGGGTAAAGAGCATTTTCTGCAATTCCCCCCTCCCAAAAAGATCCTTGTTGATGCCATGTTCAATGCCTTAAAATTTGAAGGTTTTTGTTTTAAGATTTAGATCCTGTATTTAATGGGATTGATGTACAATTGCAAGGGATTGAGAAAAAGAAAAATAGCACATTCAGCTGATTGGAGAGAATTTGAATTGTGGGAAAGATAGGCACAGCTTTTTCAAGGTCTTCAGGCTAGTAGTGATGCACTGGGTAATGTAGAAAACGACTAGAGTAGACACTTTATAAGTGTACAACAACATTCACTGCTTTCCCTTAAGTGGTAGGTGGATTCCTGCTCAATCTCACACCGGATGGTTCAATTTTTTTGTGAATGACCAGCAATATTTTATAAAATGGCAATTTAAGCAAAAGATGTTTTGTGCTTTATAGTTTGAATGACAAAGATGGCCTCCTGATGATACTTCAATTCCAGTTCGGTAGGTTTTCTCAAGATGAATGGAAAATAGTCATGGTAAAAGGTTTCCAGGATGTCACTTGTCAGTGAAACAAATGATGATAATGTGGCTTTCTGGTAAATCAGGGTATGTAGGAGGATATTTGAATTACTGAGCAGTCAATCATCCTATCTGTCCTATACCATTTCACTTCACCGTAGAGTATCTTCAAAGAGCTCATTGGATGAGTGTTACTGAGACATTGTTAGTTCAAGTTGCTGGTAGGGGAGCTTTTAACATAGCTTTGTGCACCATCTCTGTGTCCTGAAGTATCTTTAAAAAGAAGTATGTTATTATCACAGAGGGAGGTTCATGACTGCCATAGGGTTGTTTATTTCCATGAAGCTCTTTGCTAGCTTCAGATCTGAAGCTTGTTCCTTGGCACACCAAATTACAGTTTTGTCATCGCCAGGGATCGAGCCTCTTAAAAAGTGCGCTAGCATCCCATAATAAATCCAAAATAGTCAGGGCTTGTCAGCTGAAGGTCTATCCACTTAGCTGGAAGCTGGGAAGAAAGTTGAGAAAGACAGACATTTATACTGCATCTTTCACAATCTCAGGATGTCCCAAAGCACTTTGCCACCAATGAAGAGTAGTTTTCGAAGCGTAGTCACTTTTGTAATATGTGAAACAGCATTAGCAAATTTTCACATAGCAAGAGCCAAAACAGCAATGTGATAATGACCAGATAATCGGTTTTAGTGATGTTCGATAAATGCAGCATCTGGAAAAAGAAGCTGTTCTCCCTTCCGGTTTAACCTCTTTCAGATGAGATGTTAAACCGAGGCCCCCGCTGTCCCCTCAGGCTGATATAAAAAATCCAACTGCGATGTTTTAAAGAAGAGCGAGGTAATTCTCAATACTTATCATTCAACCAACATCACTGAAACTGATTACCTGGAACTTGCTTTCAACAAATTGGTGACTATCTTTCCTACATTACACAGGGACTACATTTCAAAAAGTATTTCATTGACTGTAAAGCACTTTCGGACGCCCTGAGATCATGAAAACGTTATTAGCTGGCAAGTTTTTTCTTTCTGAAGAAAATTCTGGTTGGAGTCTTTGGTGGAGACAAATAGAGATGGCAGAGAGCTTTTTCCTTTTCAAGACATGTGAGATCTGAAGGGCAAAAAAAGTAGGGCAGTTGCCTGGTATGTGTTTTCAAGGCACCCAGCCCACAGAAGAACTGTGATCTCAGCTTGGGAGGAAGTGATCCAATGAGTTATTGTCATGTCTGAAACCCAAAAGACAAAGGTGCAGATGGCAGCTTACTAGCTGTAGGAAGTTTGTAGGATAAAGCTAGCCAATCATTCTCTTTACCAACAATTAGATAGAGTGTGTATAACATAAAGAGGTTCCTCTGAGCCTGTGTGCATCCTAAGTCTTCAGGCTTCACTTTGCACCTCCATTTTGTCTCAGGACACATTTTATTACCACAGTGTATATCTGGAACACTTGTTGCATTGGCATTTGGAATGATAATAAAGCATGCTCACATAAAAGCTTAGCTGCATGATTCATGTTCATCGTCCACACGGATATAGGGTGGACAGTTGGGTGGAATCTTCAAACTTTCAGTGTTCACCCAGACTCCTGCAGATCAAGGCAGCCGATAACAGATGGAAAAAAAAATCTGGACCATGTTATATTAAAGCCACAAGTCCCTTTGAAAGGGCCATGATGGACATCCTGTGGCTGAAAAGTATTGAGGAAGCTGAGCAGGATGAAATTAAGCATGAGAAGTTGGATTTTAAAATTGATTTTAGTAAGGCATTTGACAAGGTCCCAAATGGCAGACTGGGATACAGGGGAATGTGGTGAATTGGTTCCAAAAATGGCTCAGCGTCAGGAAACAAAGGGTAATGGTCAATGGATGTTTTTGTGAATGGAAAGCTGTTTCCAGTGGTGTTCCACAGGGCTCATTGTTGGCTCCCTTGCTGGTTGTTGTACATATTAGTAATTTGGACTTAAATATGGGAGGCATGATTGGGAAATTTGCAGCCGTAGCATGAAAATTGGCTGTGTAGTTGATAGTGAAGAGGATAGTTGACCACTCCAGAATGGAGTTCAAACAGAATTCAATTCAGAGGTAATGCATTTGGGAAGGGCAAACAAAGCTAGGGAATACACAATAAATGAGAGGATATTAAGATGGGTAGAGGAAGTGAGAGACCTTGGAGTGCATGTCCACAGGTCCCTGAAGGCAGCATAGATGGATAGGGTGGTAAAGAAAGCATATAGAATGCTTTCCTGTTTTGGCCGAGGCATTGAATACAAAAGCAGGGATGTAATGATGGAACCATATAATAAACACTGGTTAGGCCACAGCTGGAATTTTGTGTACCATTCTGGTTTATTTAGGGTTTTTTTTTAATTTTTAATTTTTTAACTGAATTAAGACAACTAGCAGAAGGTTTAAAGGGGACATGAGGAAAAACTTCTTCGCCCAGAGAGTGGTGGGTGTCTGGAATTCACTGGCTGGTTGGTGGTGGAGGCAGAAATGCTCAACTCATTTAAAACATACCTGGATCTACACCTGAAGTGCTGTAACCTGCAAGGCTATTGACCAGGTGCTGGAAGGTGAGATTAGAATGGGCAGCTAGTTTTATTAATTTTTTGGCCAGCGCAGACATGATAAGCTGAATGGCTTCTTTCTTTGCTATAACCTTTGTATGGTTCAGGGAACTTTCTTTTCCATTTGTTTATTGCCCACTCGCTCACTTACTGACTAACATACTATCAACACAGCCACTACAGTGTGATGTAAGCTAAGGAATTGCAGTCAACATTTTAATATATGTTCCTCCTCTTTATCAATGACTGAATTCCAAAAATCCTGCCCAAACAATTTGTACCCCTACACTTTATAGTACCCTGCATCAAGCACTCCATCCATTGCAAGCACCAGTATAGACGGGTGCAGAGTCCCGAGTTTTATGGCTGTGGCAATGCAACAGTGGGAATGCACCTGTAGTGTTTTTGGAAATGATCTTGGTGATCAATGCACCTTGTTATATTGTTATTGAGCTGGAGCTGCTGTTTTAAAAGGGACCATATGATACGGCTCTAGAAGTTACCATTGATCTCTTAGGCATAACTTTTAGTCGGCAAGTAGCCCGACTGTGGAGGATTGTTTTATAATGAAGGTGTTGTGACTTACAACAGGCCCTACGCCAGGACTGGCGCAACCATTAGGCAAACGAGGTGATCGCCTAGAGTGGCAAAATTTTTTTTGGGAGTGGGTGGGGAGGTGTGGGTGGTGGGGTGGGGTTGGTGGTAGTGGTGGGTGGAGGCCAAAAACTGAACAAACTATTCATGAAACTCAGGGGTGAGAAATTTCCACCAGATGGCGGATTTCCAACATCTCACTTACTGCCAGCTCAAAGGACATCACCACTCATTCTCTCACACACCCTCACAGCTCCATCTGGCTGCATCCGCTCTGGGGACTGCCTCCTCAGCCCTCACCACCTTGAGGCCAGTTGTGCAGATCAACATGTGTCCCGCACAAACTCTGGGATACCCCCATTCCCCAGTACAGCGCTCGCCTGAAGCCTTGTCCCTTGCCTGAGGCCACTTCTCCCCTTCCCCAAGCAAGCACGAGCCCTGTAGCCATTGAGAAGCCATCCCCAGCTTATGGTTAGTCTGGTAGGTAGAGACCTGCCTGTGAGTCCTAAAAGTGATGTGGTGCTGTATGCAAAGCCTTGTGCTGATGACTGTGAGTGCTGCCCAAAGCAACATAGGCAAACAAACCCAAAGCCCCAAGTGAAGCACAGCTCGCCATGTGTATGTTACTTATGTATAATTGTGAAACACAGTGGCGTGCAAGCACACACATGGGGGTAGATGTTCCAACAAAAGTGGGGGGGGGGGAGATGAGTCTGGCGGGCTGGCCTTATAATGATATGCTGATGTATTACGATGTGGTTCCCGACATCTGATGGCAGGGAACACATTCCGCCATCGATGGGCTGAGCGGACCATCACAAACTGGTTTCACAATGTCATGAAAATGATGTTTGGCTTTCTCGCCATATTGTCTGCTCACGGCACTGAATATGCCCGATGCCAGCAGGCACGGACGATTCCACTCAGAGTCTATGGTTGGTGGAGTAGCGAGGATGGGGGGAGATGGAGCCTGTCCTTGAAGGTTGATGAGACATTATTCTGGCCTATCCCACTGTCAACATACAGGAGACATTTGGCCGAAACCCAGAGCAGGCTGGGCTGGAAGTCTGTACAAGGGTAGGGTGGGAATCTGTACAGGATGGGGTGTGAGTCTGTACCAGGCTGGAGTGGGGTCTGTACTGGGATGGGGTAGGGTGGGAGTCTGTACCGGGCTGGCTGTTGCTCTGGATGCACAGGGCCCTCTGTGTTCAAGGGTGGGAACCCAGCCCGGGATTGTTATGGCTGTACTCTGGGACCCTTCTCTCGGTTTAAGAGGATCCTGTACACAGACTTTTGAACACAGGACTATGATGGGCCTAGTGGTATTTAAAATTGGAAGTGAGGGATGATATACTGTGAGGGAACATGGCTGCCCTCATGCAGTGTTGCATCAAACTGAAAATTGAATGTGTTGATTCTTGGCTACAGCATATAATTATAAATGTAGAATTTTTATACACACTAAGTACAATATTCATTTTCAATAGTTAATTGTGGGGGGCAGGTAGTACAAAGTTGAAGTTTCACCTGGTGTGCCTAATACTCTTGCACTGGCCCTGTCTTACTCACCCATCCTTGCTGATCCACAATGGTTCCTAGCACTCATAAAAGCCTCAGATTTAAAATTCATATCCTTGTGTTTATTACTTCCATGCCCATCCTGTAACCTCCTCCAGCCAGCTAAACAATCCCGTGAACCACCCATGCCTCCAATTGCCCTGGTTCTGCTCTCCTTTCTGCAACACAACCTGTAGTGTCTGGTAAGGTGCAATCCTCTGCCTAAACTGTAGAAACAGAAGAGGCTGATATTCACAAGAAGAACTTGGCAAGACCCTGCAAAGAGTTGTCTGAGGCAAGCAGAAAGTGTGTCAAATCGTTGGGAAGAACATGAATAATAGATTAGGAGGTATTTTTTTTTTTTGTTGCACAAACCCTTCCCAGGAACATGTCCTTCTGCTTCCCAATCTCCGGTTTCCTCCAGGTATTGCATTTACAGGGATAAAAACAAAAAACTGCGGACGCTGGAAATCCAAAACAAAAACAGAATTACCTGAAAAAACTCAGCAGGTCTGTCAGCATCAGCGGAGAAGAAAAAAGTTGACGTTTCGAGTCCTCGTGACCCTTCAACAGAACTGAGTGAAATTAGGAGAGGGGTGAAATATAAACTGGTTTAAGGTTGGGGTTGGGGGGAGAAGTGGTGGGGGTGGGTGGTTGTAGGGATAAGCAAGCAGTGATAGGAGCAGATAATCAAAAGATGTCACAGACAAGAGAACAAAGAGGTGTTGAAGATGGTGATATTATCTAAAGACTGTGCTAATTAAGAATGGATGGCAGGACACACAAGGTACAGCTCTAATGGGGGTGGGGTGGAATAAGACTAACCAGGCATAAAAGATATAGATTTAAAAATAATGGAAATAGGTGGGAAAAGAAAAATCTATATAAATTATTGAAAAAAACAAAAGGGAGGGGGAAGAAACAGAAAGGGGGTGGGGATGGAGTGGGGAGTTCAAGATCTCAAGTTGTTGAATTCAATATTCAGTCCGGAAGGCTGTAAAGTGCCTAATTGGAAGATGAGGTGCTGTTCCTCCAGTTTGCGTTGGGCTTCACTGGAACAATGCAGCAAGCCAAGGATAGACACGTGAGCAAGAGAGCAGGGTGGAGTGTTAAAATGGCAAGCGACAGGGAGGTTTGGGTCATTCTTACGGACAGACTGCAGGTGTTCTGCAAAGCGGTTGCCCAGTTTGCGTTTGATCTCTCCAATGTAGAGGAGACCGCATTGGGAGCAACGAATGCAGTAGACTAAGTTGGGGGAAATGCAACTTCACTTGAAAGGAGTGTTTGGGCCCTTGGATGGTGAGGAGAGAGGAAGTGAAGGGGCAGGTGTTACATCTTTTGCGTTTGCATGGGGAGGTGCCATAAGTGGGGGTTGAGGAGTAGGGGGTGATGGAGGAGTGGAGCAGGGTGTCTAAGGGAACGATCCCCATGGAATGCCTCCAGTGGGGGTGAAGGGAAGATGTGTTTGGTGGTGGCATCATGCTGGAGTTGGCGGAAATGGCGGAGGATGATCCTTTGAATGCGGAGGCTGGTGGGGTGATAAGTGAGGACAAGGGGGACCCTATCATGCTTCTGGGAGGGAGGAGAAGGCGTGAGGGCGGTTGTGCGGGAGATGGGCCGGACTCAGTTGAGGGCCCTGTCAACGACCGTGGGTGGAAAACCTCGGTTAAGGAAGAAGGAGGACATGTCAGAGGAACTGTTTTTGAAGGTAGCATCATCAGAACAGATGCGACGGAGGCAAAGGAACTGAGAGAATGGGTTGGAGTCCTTACAGGAAGGGGGGTATGAGGAGCTGTAGTCGAGGTAGCTGTGGGAGTTGGTAGGCTTGTAATGGGTATTGGTGGACAGTCTATCACCAGAAATTGAGACAGAGAGGTCAAGGAAGGGAAGGGAAGTGTCAGAGATGGACCATGTGAAAATGATGGAGGGGTGGAGATTGGAAGCAAAATTAATAAATTTTTCCAGGTCCCAACGAGAGCATGAAGCAGCACCGAAGTAATCCTCGATGTACCGGAGAAAGAGTTGTGGGAGGGGGCCAGAGTAGGATTGGAACAAGGAATGTTCCACATACCCCATAAAGAGACAGGCATAGCTGGGGCCCATGCGAGTACCCATAGCCACACCTTTTATTTGGAGGAAGTGAGAGGAGTTAAAGGAGAAATTGTTCAGTGCGAGAACAAGTTCAGCCAGACGTAGGAGAGCAGTGGTGGATGGAGATTGTTTGGGCCTCTATTCGAGGAAGAAGCTAAGGGCCCTCAGACCATCCTGGTGAGGGATGGAGGTGTAGCGGTATTGGACATAGTGAAGAGGAGGAGGTTGGGGCCAGGGAACTGGAAATTGTTGATGAGAAGTAAGGTGTCAGAGGAATCATGGATGTAGGTGGGAAGGGACTGGACAAGGGGAGAGAGAAGGGATTCAAGATAACGAGAAATGTGTTCCATGGGGCAGGAACAGGCTGACACGATCGGTCTGCCGGGTCCTGTTTGTGGATTTTGGGTAGGAGGTAGAAGCGGGCTGTCCGAGGTTGGGCGAATATCAGGTTGGAAGCTGTGGGAGGAAGATCTCCAGAGGAGATGAGGTCAGTGACAGTCCTGGAAACAATGGCTTGATGTTCAGTGGTGGGGTCATGGTCCAGGGAGAGGTTGGAGGAAATGTCTGCGAGTTGACGCTTGGCCTCCGCGAGGTAGAGGTCAGTGCGCCAGACAACAACAACACCACCCTTGTCAGCGGGTTTGATGGCAATGTTGGGGTTGTGCCTGAGAGAACGGAGTACGGTAAGTTCAGAGAGAGACAGATTAGAATGGGTGAGAGGAGCAGAGAAATTGAGATGACTAATGTCACGCTGACAGTTCTCAATGAAAAGATCAAGAGAAGGTAAGAATCCAGAGGGAGGGGTCCAGGTGGAGGGAGAATATTGGAGGTGGGTAAAAGGATCCGTTGAACGGGGAGAGGACTCCTGCCCAAAGAAGTGAGCACAGAGACAAAGATGGCGGAAGAAGAGTTCAGCATAGTGCCGAGCCCGAAATTCATTGAGATGAGGGCATAAGGATATGAAACTAAGTCCTTTGCTGAGCACTGAACATTCAGCGTCGGAGAGGAGGAGGTCAGGGGGTATAGTGAATACACGGCCGGGGCTGGGATTGGAAGATGGGGTGGGGACGGAGGGACAGGCAGGGGTGAAGGGTCCTAGATGGGTGTTGGTGTCGATGAGTTGTTGGAGCTTGCGTTCCTTAGCACTTGAGAGAAAGAGAAAAAGTTTCTTGTTGAGGCGTCAGATGAGAAAAAGAATAAAATGAAACTGGGGGCACGCGCAGCTTTGAAAAAGGGTACGGCGGTGCTGCTGGAGGGAGAGGTCGAGTGTGTTCATATGGCGGCGCATGGCACTGAGTGTGGATCTCAGAATGTGACGGGAACAGCAGTTCGAGAAACGTTTTATGTCGAGAAGATACCTGTAATCATGGGTGCGTTCGAAACATGAGGGATGGAATTTCAGTTGAAATCCACATGGGCTAAGTCAGAGACGGAGACAATCACTGAGAAATGAGATATGGCTGTGAAAGCGGGTTTTAGGCCCCAGTTATGCCTGTCTCTTTATGGGGTATGTGGAACATTCCTTGTTCCAATCCTACTCTGGCCCCCTCCCACAACTCTTTCTCCGGTACATCGAGGATTACTTCGGTGCTGCTTCATGCTCTCGTTGGGACCTGGAAAAATTTATTAATTTTGCTTCCAATCTCCACCCCTCCATCATTTTCACATGGTCCATCTCTGACACTTTCCTTCCCTTCCTTGACCTCTCAGTCTCAATTTCTGGTGATAGACTGTCCACCAATATCCATTACAAGCCTACCGACTCCCACAGCTACCTCGACTACAGCTCCTCACATCCCACTTCCTGTAAGGACTCCATCCCATTCTCTCAGTTCCTTTGCCTCCGTCGCATCTGTTCTGATGATGCTACCTTCAAAAACAGTTCCTCTGACATGTCTTCCTTCTTCCTTAATCGAGGTTTTCCACTCACGGTCGTTGACAGGGCCCTCAACCGTGTCTGGCCCATCTCCCGCACATCTGCCCTCACGCCTTCTCCTCCCTCCCAGAAGCATGATAGGGTCTCCCTTGTCCTCACTCATCACCCCACTAGCCTCCGCATTCAAAGGATCATCCTCCGCCATTTCCGCCAACTCCAGCATGATGCCACCACCAAACACATCTTCCCTTCACCCCCCCGGCGGCATTCTGTAGGGCTTGTTCTCTCCGGGACACCCTGGTCCACTCCTCCATCACCCCCTACTCCTCAACCCCCACCTATGGTACCTCCCCATGCAAACGCAAAAGATGCAACACCTGTCCCTTCACTTCCTCTCTCCTCACCGTCCAAGGGCCCAAACACTCCTTTCAAGTGAAGCAGCCTTTCACTTGCATTTCCCCCAACTTAGTCTACTTCATTCGTTGCTCCCAATGCGGTCTCCTCTACATTGGAGAGACCAAATGCAAACTGGGTGACTGCTTTGCAGAACACCTGCGGTCTGTCCGCAAGAAAGACCCAAACCTCCCTGTCACTTGCCATTTTAACACTCCACCCTGCTCTCTTGCCCACATGTCTGTCCTTGGCTTGCTGCATTGTTCCAGTGAAGCCCAATGCAAACTGGAGGAATGGCACCTCATCTTCCAACTAGGCACTTTACAGCCTTCCGGACTGAATAATGAATTCAACAACTTGAGATCTTGAACTCCCTCCTCCATTCCCACACCCTTTCTGTTTCTTCCCCCTCCTTTTTGTTTTTTCCAATGATTTATATAGATTTTTCTTTTCCCACCTATTTCCATTATTTTTAAATCTATACCTTTCATGCCCGGTTAGTCTTATTCCACCCTACCACCACTAGAGCTGTACCTTGTGTATCCTGCCATCCATTCTTAATTAGCACATTCGTTTAGATAATATCACCACCTTCAACACCTCTTTG